>NC_138356.1:18808740-19128740 GCF_046562875.1 Panthera onca | reverse complement strand
CATCTGCAATGCTGGCGTGACTTCCATTTTTAAGAGAAGTCCTTTTTGGTCTCCAACTTGAGGTTAAAAATGACAATTTATTTTTTATCCTTTCTCACTCTCTGCATTTCAGCTCTTAGGTTTAATGCCACAAATATTCTGCAATTTGTCTTTCTTTTTTACAAAAGTGAAGCTTTTGAGAATTATCCCTGATGATACATGTCTACAGTACATTGATTTTCACTGCTCTGTGCATTCCATTAAACGAATATAGCACAATTCATTTATCCACTCTCCTGTTCCAAGTTTTTACTAATGCAAACAACATTGCAATAAAATTCTCATCCATGTCTGATTTTTCCCATGGTCTAGAGTTTCTCCAGCATATAAACCTAGCAAAGGAATTGCCTTGGTCATAAAGATGCACATATTCAAATACACGGGACATTGTCACATTGCTCTCTAAAGTGGTTGTATAAATTTATAATTCTTCCCACAACTTTTGAGAGTTCCCTTTGCCTGAATCCTCACTCATACTGAAGGAGTAGCACCATAAAGATGGGGCTCTCAGCCCCAACTCTCTCTCTCCTTGTACTGGTATTAAATTCAAGCCCCTATATGATCAAATGTGATAAATACCCCATGGCAGACATAATGTTAACTCCGCAGTTCACTGTCCTGATTTTCAGTTCCTTCTTCATTTCTGGCCCAAGGCAATTTCCCTGCCTTTCTTAGCAGTTCAGCCATGCATTTATAAGGATGTTAGTTATAATTTATTGAGCAATTCCTGGTGTTTGTAGCTGGAGGGTTTTCAGGTTATCTGTACTGCCAGACCCTTATATGCCTGACAACATTTTGAGCACCTGAGCAATCTTTAAACTTTAAACTTCCCAGATGTTGGACATCATAAATAAAATAAGTGAAATCAAGTTAGCAACTATGATGAGCAATTCAACTCTCTTCACATGTATTCAGTAGTCACCACACTGCAGCACAGAATAACAATAAATGGTAGGGACTCTACAGATTACCTGGGTTTGATTCCCAACTCTGTTGCTCACTAGCTTTGTGACCTTGGGCAATTCATCTTTCTGGGCCTCAGTTTCTTCAGGTAAAGTGAACCTACCCTGTAGAGTTAGTATAATGATCCAATGAGTTAATATTTATAAAAATGCTTAGAACTGTATCTGACACACAGCATGTATCATGTAATCATGTGACAAATAAAAAATGGGATAATAAATATTAGAATTTTTTTTGTATTACCCATGAATATTTAAATAATGATGTTTTTCTTTCAGTCCCCAGCACGACCATCTGACGATTCCAACATCATAGCTCTTCTTTTAAGTTTAAAAATGATTCCAGTACTAAATGGTTTTTACCTAAAAGACTCGCTATGCCCCAGAGCTGACAGTGAGGAGCTTGCTTGGGATTCTCTCTCTCCTTCTCTCTGCTCCTCCCCCACTCATACATTCTCTCTTCCTCTCTCTCTCAAAATAAATAAATAATCATTAAAAAAAAAAAAAAAAAGAATCTCTGTGCCCCAGAATACAAGCAAAATTGTCATTGTCCATTGTGCCCCAGGCACAGGAAAAAAATTACCTGCCTAACCAAGCATTTACATGGGCTGTGAGCAAGGATGTTAAGAGTTGATAAGATGGAGAAGAAAATAAACATGAAGAAGGAGAAAAGAAATGCAGATACATTCTTCTTCCCAACCTGGAACAAGGCCAGAGTGCTGGCGGGTTGGGGGAGAAGGGGGAGGGGGAGGATGACTTTTCCCTCCCCCATGACTCCTCAAGCCCTCCCTGCTTCAGCCACACAACTTCCTGCCTGCTCAGCTCACAGGCCCCTCAGCTTGATTAGGTTCAAAGAGGCAATCTGAGCAAAATACTGCAAAAAGCTGTCTCTTAGTCTAGACAATTTGCATGTCTGAGGGTGTTCCAGCTCTGAGGAACTGTGCCTCAGGGACCTGACCCCACACTAGAATGAAACCTTAAGAAAATATCCATGTGACACCATCTATTCCACTATTGTGTCGGGTGTTGTCATACGTTCTTTCATGCCACACACACATCATAATATTTTGTACTAAGCAAATACAAAATACACGTCATTTAAATTGACATAAACTGATTAAGCCTCACCATATAGCCCATGCAGCAAACCTGGCAAGAACATCCCACAATAACATGGATTTGAATATAACATGACAACCAGTTAGCTTCCGGTCTCTGCAGTGTCCATTCTCCACAAGGCAGGCCCAGATTCACTTCTCTTCTGGAGGGCAGTGATGGGAGGTGATTACCTTATGACCACTATGGGCTTTATCATGCCCAGAAAGCTGTGTATTCTGCTAGTAATAATACATAGTTAATAAAAGACATTGTTTCCTTTTTTCACACCATAACGCAAAGACTGACTGGAAAAGTTTGTTTGCAGTATTGTTTGCAATCCCACATTTTACTTGACTAAACTTTTATTTATTTATTTTAAATGTTTACTTATTTATTTTTGAGAGAGAGGGGGAGCATACACATAAGCAGGGGGAAGGGGCAGAGAGAGAGGGAGACACAGAATCTGAAGCAGACTCTAGGCTCTGAGCTGTCAGTGCAGGGCCTGATGCGGAGCTTGAACCCAGAAACCGTGAGATCATGATCCGAGTGGAAGTCAGATGCTTAACAGACTGAGCCTCCCAGGTGCTCCTACTTGACTAAACTTTTAAACCTCACTTATAGTTTTACAGGGGAGTGGAGGAGTATTACTTTATTTCAAGCATGAAGAGGAAAAAAAATCTCTTACCAAAACAGGTTTAATCTATATGATGGACACATCAATTACTAATTCAATGGTTTTCCTACTACATATCATTCATGACTCAGAAAGAGATGTAAGGTTAACAGACAGTTGATTTCTAAGGTAAAAGAATTTTAATTATTTTTAATTGTTAAGATAAAATAATGTTCTGGTTAATTAAATGGATGGGAGAAATCCTTTCAAATGTATGCATATATCAATCATCCCAATGTACACTTTAAATATAACTGTATCTGCCAACTCAATAAAGGTGGGGGGGAAGGGCCTTGAAATATAGTAGTCCTGTATGTATATATTTTGACCTAGAGGAATGCATTTTTTCAAAAAACAGAGTCATCTGAATGATATAATTTCATATCACTGCATATTAAATTTTATTTTATTATTTATTTACTAAAATGTCAAGTCACTTTAGAGTTTATAATGGAAAAAAATTGTCTTCTGCTCCCTTTTTCACCCCTGATCTGTGCTTTCCAGAGGAAAGATATGAAATTCATTTTCTTCTGGCATTTACCATCATATTCCTAATTTATGCCACATATACTAATGTGTGACTCTCTCAATACTAATATCTATTGACTTCATACTATGAAAGATGAGGATTTAGTTTCCTAATACACACTTTCTCTCTTTTTCTAATGTAGTTCTGTACCATGTTAGGTTAATATTCAATTTGACATTAATATTGTCATATAATAATCACAGCTGGACCATGTACTCATTAATGAAGGAAGCATTTCCTTGTGTAACTTTATTTCCCCGACTTCAGTCAATGCCTCTTCTTTGCTTAATTCATTTCTTATGTAGCTTCCACTGTTTGATGCCTAAACTCCCTCCCATTAGTGTGAATAAAGCTCCCCAGAATATGTTCATAAACAATAGGTAAATGCGGCTCTTTTGTTTCTTAGAACAATCTTTCCAGAGTCCCAGGATGTTCTTTTTCTAACTGGGCAACTGTGCTTTCTGGTCCTGCTTCTCTGCCGCGGTTCTAGGATTTCCCTGTACCATCATGTTAGGAATTTACTTCACCTGGCTCTCTAGTTAGGTTTTTCTGTTTCCCAAACTCCGTATCTTTTCTTTCTTGGTCTACAAATTCAATTTACTTGAACACCCAGTAGGTTCCTGAGAAAGGGTGCACGAAGGTCAATATGTTGCATCTTTTAAAATATTTTATTCTAATCTCACCACTTGACTATTTGACCATAAAATCCCAGATTGGAAATAATTCTCTCAGAATTTGGAAGGCACGATTCCATCATTTCCTGACAACAGCATTGCAGTTGAGAGTCAAATTCCATTGTGGTCCCAGGCTTGTGACAACTTCTTCTGATCCCCTCCTCATCCCATCCCATACCCCAGCCCCTCCCCTGAACTATGCTTAGACGTTTTCCAAATCATATCTTTATTCCTACTATTCTGAAATTTCTTGGTAGTGGTAACTTATTTTTCTCTTAGTAACTGTGCTAGGCACTTAGTCTTTCGGTTGAGGAAAGCACATTCTTTTCAACCTGTTATTGGAAATTTTCTTCTGTCATCTCCTCCTCCCTCACCTTCTCCCCCCACGTTTCCTCTTCCTCCTCCTTTGATAATTTCCTTTGTCACATGTTTTCAATTCTCACTGCCTGAAATACCACTGAGTTAATGTTGCCTAATTCTATAATTTTCTTATCTTTGTTCTAGTTTTCCAACTTTGGGGTAGATTTGGGGAGAGTCTTTGGGGGAGATCGCTTCCCATCCTTCTCATCCTCCTGTTAATTTTGTCTGTATTTAGGAGATAGGATCTACTATTTAAGAGATTTTTGCTATCTGAATACTCACTGTTTACAGCATCTTGTCTTTAATTTTTTAATGCTGTTTTCTCTCTCTTCTTTTACTGAAAGAAAATAAATTTTCCTTTAATCTGGCTTATTGGTCCCATACTTCATCTATCAGTACATTTGCTACTATTTAAAAATGGAAATGTCCTATACTGACAGTAAAGTGTGCAATTCCTTTGATGAATCCAGTCCTCTATTTTAGTTCTCTGTATTAATCTGAATAACAGATGCCTATTTTAATTTACAAGGCAGATGGCAAACTTTCCCATAGATCTTGTGAGATTTCACCTTGTCATGGACTTTGTGTTTTAAGGTTGAGGTAATGAAAACTTGAGCAACAAAATAGTCAAGCTACACAAGCAATGAGCTATGGCCTCAGATGCTCTCATTATATTCTCTCCCTTTCCTTTAGGCCAGGGTAGCTTTCTACCTGGCCAATGGAAAACAGCTACTGCTGTAAAACCTGAAAATAAATTGTTCTAAACCCAAATCCCAGAGCATTTTAGTAGGCTTTTCTATGGGCATTTTTGAAGCATTTTAAGGAAAGTACTAAACACCCAGCTCCCTCTTCAGAACAGATCCAAAGAAAAGCTCTGCTCCTTGATATGCTTTTGTTCAATTCCATCACATTCCATTCACATCTTCTGCTAACCAGGGTGAAGAGCCTTAGGCCGGTTTAAATAGCACAAACTGCACTTTTGTTAATACTATTTTTCTCTCAGTGTAAGTTCTCGATGCTGACATTTCCAGTGTTGGGAAGTACAAATACTGTTAAACAACCTCCTTCTTTTCATTGCCAGACAATTCCTCTTTCTCTTTCTTCTCCTGAAGGATAATCAACAGCTTGAGATAGATGTTTCAGAACATAAACTACTGCATGAAGACCCTCTATGCTCACCCAGACAGTATGTGCCTTCTGCCACACATGTCACTTCAGAGATAATGCCCTGGTAGAGAGCATTTCTTGTCCTGAGTAAGTAGTATAGCCCTGCCTGTCTCAGGTCTACAGATACAGCTTATCTCTGGAGGCAAGCTGGATAAAGATCAGTTTCTCTTCTTGGAGGCTATCCTTTTTCCAAATGGCATATCTGTTACAATAATATCCACAGAGCCCGTTCTCAGGGAGGAATTCCAGATATCCCATAGAACAGCTCTTGGTCAATAAAGAAGAGATATTATTGGCGGCCCTATTCACAGCCAATGTATTGTTATCACCAGCAATATAACCATTAAACCATTCTGTAGCCCCCTCTATTGGTATTGCCTCTGTTCCATACATCCCTTCAACTATTTAATGAGTAGGTTGAGGACACAGAGAGTGAGCATCCCATAGGTGAGAGTAGATCTGAATTGTAGCTCCAAAATGTGAGCTGTTTCTTTGGTGGACACTCTCTTCTGTCAATGCAATGCCTACAAAGATTTGGTTATCATGGATATTCAAGAATCTCCACCTCAAAGTTGGTCATGTCAGCTTTCTACTTCAATTAATCCTGAACAGCACACCTAGAATTTCTTGCAGCCTGATTTGAGGTACAGCAGTGTTTCTCTCCTGCCCTATTGCATATAACTCTAAACTTTAACACTTGAGGATCAGTTTCTCCTTCTGAGCTTTCATCAGTCTTATCTTTGCAAGATGCCAAGTCATTACCTACTAATGTTGGTATCTTTTTGATAGCTGAATTTTCATAATAGTCTAAGGTATGTGAATCTAAGCTAGTGTTCTCGAATTCTTTTAACATCTTTGTCATCTGTTTTGTCTCCTCATCCATTATCAATCTTACCTTTACTTGAATTCTGATTTATCTTTTTATGTATTTTTTCCCTTGAAACTGGTGTTAATTTTCCATATTTTTAAAGGGTCTGAGCATGGGAGCTTCCAGCCAATTCTTCAAAATCCTTTAACACTTCTTCTTTTGTTTCTTTGAACTGGTAATCTTCAAACTCATGAACAACCACAAATAAGTGATCAACTGATCTCAGACAATAAGCCTGAGCCAGACTTTCACTGAAATGTCAGAATATACCTCACTTCATTTCTGCAGAGTTTGTGTGATGAGCTCAATTTCTCTCTCATTTCATCTGCAGCCATTTGTTCAAAACCAGTAGGTTCAGTGGCTCCACTAGTGACTTGGAGATGCTTAGACTCACTTCTGAGGCCAGTTTCTTTCATGAAGGTTCACATCCAAGAAGCGGTTAGTGGTTTCTTGAACTTCAGACATGTTGGCAGTTCTTCTAAGATCTATCTATAACATTGTCTTGACCGCCAGAACAGACCCTTCCAGCTCCAGCACCCCACAGGCATACCCCAATGCTATGTTTTCTCTTCTCTCTCAAGATTTTGGGTATAGGACTTTTTTCAAGAAATTTATTGGCAAAATGTTGAAACACATACAAAAATTGAAAGAATTTTAGAGTGAATGCCAATATACCCATCATCCAGATTCTAGTGTCAACATTTTACTATACCTGCTTTTTTGCATATTTATTCCTACATTGATACATTGCATGCTTTTATGCATTTTAAGATAACTTGTAGATAAGTGTATGTCCCCCTAAGTACTTCAGCATTTCTGTCATTAACTAGAGTTCAATATTATTTTTCTTTTCACGTAAAAGTTACATACAATGTACTGCACAGATTTTTCCGAGTTCTAAAAGTGCAAATCCTTGTATAACCCAAAGCCCATCAGTATAGAACATCACTATCCCTCCAGAAAGATCATCCGAGTCCCTTCCAATTACCAATACAAATTCCACTCCAAGAAAAACACTGTTCAAATTTTCTTCCATCATTGATTGATTTTGGCTGTTTTAAAACTTCATAAAAATAAAATACTATAGTATGTACAATTTGTGCCTGGCTTCTTTTGCTAAACATAATGTTTTTGAGATTTAGTCATACTGTTGCCTGACAATAGTTGATTCATTTCATTGCTGCGTAGTATTCCACTGTATGAATAAGCGCATTCTCCTATTTTAGGATCTCTAGGATATTTTCCACTTTGGACCATTATGAATAAAGCTAATTTGAATATTTTTATACAAGTCTTTTTATGTGCATTTATGTTTTTATTTCTCCTAAGTAAATGAATACCTAGAGATGGAATTGCTGGATCATAGGTTCATGTATATTTAGTTTTACAAGAAAATACTAGATCTTTTGCCACAATAGCTGTCATATTTGACATTCCCAACAAAAATGTATGAGATTTCCAGTCTCTGCACATCCTTACCAAAATTTCGTTCTGATAATCTTTCTAATATTAATCATTTCATTCTGATGTGTGTGTAGTGGTATGTCTATGTAGTCTTAATTTGCATTACCCAGATGACCAACAATGTTGACCACAGTTTCACATGCCTGTTTCATGTGCTTGTTAATGTGTCTATTGAATTCAAGCTATTTTTTTTATTATTGAATTGTAGGAGCTCTTTATATATTTGTATCCCAGTCCCTTATCAGATACATGTTTCACAATATATATTTTCTTCAGATCTGTGGCAGGCCTCTTCAGTTTATTAATGCCTTTTGTTAAGTAGTTTTTAATTCTGATAAGTCAAACTTATCAATTTTTTCTATTATGGTGATTGCTCTACATTTCAGAACTTTGCTTTTCAAAAATAACAAAGATATTACCCTATGTTTCCCCTTAAAATCTTTCTGGCTTAAGGGCACCTGGGTGGCTCCATCGGTTGAGCACCAGACTTTGGCTCAGGTCATGATCTCACAGTTCGTGGGTTTGAGCCCTGCAACAGGCTCTGTGCTGACAGCTTGGAGCCTGGAACCTGCTTCTGATTCTGTGTCTCCCTCTCTCTGCCCCTCCCCTGCTCACGTTCTGTCTCTCTCTGTCTCTCAAAAATAAATAAATGTAAAAAGAAAATTTTTTAAGCTGTCTGGCTTTGTGCTTCATTTTTATCTAATTCAGAATTTTTTTACATTTTCTTTGGTGATTTCTTCACTAAAGAAATAAGAGGGGTTTTCTATAACTTCAGTGGTTTTCCGAGATGTCATGTTATTGATTTCCAATTTAATTCTGTTATACTCAGAAAACATATCCTGTGTGCTTTTAATCCTTTTAAATGTACTTAAGACTTGTTGGAAGGGACAGCATATGATCTAGCTCAGTGAACGTATCAGGTGCACTTGAATATATATTATGAAACTAGTTGTTGAGCCCAGTGTTCTAAATGTAAATGATACCTAAATATCATTTAGGTCAAGATGGTTGATAGTTTGTTCAGCTCCATCTATGTCTTTATTGATTTTCTTTGTTCTATCAATTGCTAAAAACTAGTGTTAAAAAAAGTTCGACAATGATTATAGAATTGTTTATTTTTCCCCTTGATTCTGTCATTATTATCTCATGAATTTTGAAGGTGGTATGAGAGAAAAAAAACATTTATGAATATTATGTCTTTCTGAAGAACTGACTCTTTTGGCATTGTGAAAAGTCTCTCTTTATTTCCAGTGCTCTTTATTCCTTCCTGAAGATTGAATTTCAGTGTGGTGTCATTTCCCTTTAGTCTGAAGAATTTCCATTAGCATCCCTCAAAGGGCATGTCTGCTGGTGATAAATTCTCTTTTCCTTACTTACAATTGCCTTTATTTAGCCTTCTTCATTTTTGCTGGATATAGAATTTTGAGTTGTCAGATTTTTTTTTCTGTTCTTTCAGAACTCTAAATATGTGTTTTTCTATCTTGTTCGTATATAAAGAATGTGTTTTCTCTGGATGCTTTCAAGATTTTCTCTCTGTATCTGATATTCAGTATTTTATTATGATGAGTCAAAGGTCAGTTTTATTTCAAATTTTCCCGTTTTTCAAAAGCAGCCTACTGAGGTATAATTGACATACAGTAAATCGGGGCATACTCTAGTGTACATTTGGGGATACATTTTGACATACATGCATAGTCCAGAAACCATCACACAATCAAAACAATGAACATGTCTGTTACCCAAGAAAGTTTCCTTCTGCCTGTGTAATTTATCCCACCTTCATCCCATTCATGGAGCCACTGATCTCCCTCCTGACACTCTACATTGCTTTGTATTTCCTAGAATTTTTTATACTCTTTTGTCTAGCTCTTTCAGTAGCATAACTATGTCGAGATTCATATGCTATGGTGTGTATCAAGAGTTCAGTGTTTTGCATTGCTGAGTAGTAATCTACTATAATGATATGCTTTATATTTATCCATTCACCTATTAATAGGCATTCACATTCTTTCAATTTAGGGGCCATTACAAATAAAGTTGCCATGAACGTTCATGCACAATCTTTTCATCTGCCTTGGGTAAATACCTAGGACTAGGATGGCTGGGTCACACGGAGGTGTGTTTAACTTTTTTTTTAATGTTTACTTATTTTTGAGAGAGTGCAACAGAAGAGGGGCAGAGAGAAAGGGGAACAGAGGATCCAAAGTGGGCTCTGTGTTGACAGCAGACAGCCCAAAGTAGGGTTCAAACTCACAACCATGAGATCATGACCTGAGCCGAAGTCAGATGCTCAACCGACTGAGCCACCCAGGCACCCCTTTTTAAAAAATTACTAAACTATTGGTATTTTCCAAACAGGTTTTATATCTCACATTCTGACCAGAAGTCATTGAGAAGTCCATTTGCTCCATATCCTTATCAACATTTGATTTGGTAGGTCTTTTCTTATTTAATAATAATAAAGGAACCTAATGCTATAGTACTAAAAAAAGAACCTAATGGTATAAAACACTTGTTTTAAAAAATGGATTCCAGTTCACACATTGTTTCCTAAGCCACTTTTTTCCCTTAATACTGAATCATGAGTTTTTGAAGTCATTAAAAACTCTCCTACAATGTCTTAACTTTAGTGGCTATAAAGGTTTTCATCATATGGCAATGCCATACTTCATTTCATGTCCGCTATCTATTGTTGGACTGTTAGATTCTTTCTAGGTTTCCACTTTTTAAAAAATCTGGTAAGGTAAAATACATATAGCATGAAATGTACCATTTTAATCATTTTTATCTGCACAATTTAGTGTTAAGTACATTCACATTGTTGTATACTCAATGTCCAGAACTTTTTCATCTTGCAAAACTAAAACCCTATACCCATTAATTAACAACTCCATTTCCTCCTCCCCTCAGCCCCTGGCAACCACCATACCATTTGCTGATTTGTTGTTGTTGTTGTTGTTGTTGTTGTTATGAATCATGCTTTTGGGATTATATCTAAAAGATATTTACCTAACTCAAGATTACAAAGATTTTCCCATAAGTTTTTTTCCTTGAATTTTGTAGTGTTTGATTTTACATTTAGGTCTATGATCTATTTTGAGTTCATTTTTCAATATGGCAGAAGGATATGGACAAAAAGTCATTTTTATGTGTGGATATCCACCTGTTCCATCAGCATGTTCAAAGATTAAAAATGTTAAAAGATGATCTTTTCTCCACTGAATTGCTTTTTCATCTTTCTAGAAATAAGTTATTCAATTATGTATGGATATATTTCTGGACTCTTCAATCTATTCCTTTGATCTCTTTGCCAGTATCATACTGTCTTGATTACTGTAGCTTTATAATCAGCATTAAATCAAGAAGCATTAATCCTCCAATTTTCCTCTTTTTCAAATTTATTTTTGCTATTTTAGGTACTCACATTCCTTATGGATTTTGGAGTCAATCTGTCAATTTATGCAAAATAACCTGCTGGGGTTTTGATTGGGATTGCACTGAATCTGTAAGCAAATTCAGGAAGAATTGACATCGTAACAATATGGAGTCTTCTGAGTCTTCTGGCCATGAATACAGCATATCTCTCCATGTGTTTTGGTCTTCCTTAATTTCTCACAGCAACATCATTTTCCTTTTCAGAGTATAACTCAGAAGTAAGGTCAGACACTATTCATGGTTCTGTGTGAGTATCGGACACTGTTCCCTCTAAACCCTTTCTGATCATTTCTTTGGCCTCACATAGTTTCCTCACCACATACATGCACCTATCAGTTCTCTGCTCACCCTAAAGAGGACCCTGTGCAATCTCCAGGAATCTCTCTCTGTAACGCTTTCCTCTTTAATATTCTGTCCTACAAACTCAAAGTCTTTTGTTCTCACACTCTGAGCTCTGTCTCATCAACTCAGAGAGGTTGGGCCTAACTGGGTTCCTTTTCCCCTCAGTGTAGCCCAGAAACTCTCTTAAGGCAGTAAGCTGGAGCAAACATAGTACTAACCTCATTTCCTATCGCTAGGCATCATTGTCCTTTATTGTCTGATGTCCAGTGTCTTAAAAAGTGTTGCGTGTGTCTTGTTTAATTTTTTTTGTTATTGCTTTTCATAGGAGAGTAAATCTGGTCTGTATTATTCCATATTGGCCAGAAGTGGAAGTCACAGCCAGTATTTTTCCTCTATGCTTTTATCTCCTATACTCTGTTTCCTTCTGGGACTCAATTACACATGTATATTAGACATTTTCCTATTGTCTCACAGTTTCCTGAGGTGCTCATCCTATGTTCTCCTCTGTTTCTCCTACTTTTTCAGATTAGACAAATTCTGTTGATTTATCTGCAAGGTTACTTGCCTTTTCTTCTGCCACATCCATTTTGCTAAATCCATTAACTGAATTTTAGCTTCAAATATTAAATTTCAAAATCCAGAATTTTCATTTAAATTTATATCTCTGCTGATAATTTCTATTTTTTCACTTGTGATGAGTACATTTTCCTTTACCTTGTTCAGCATAGCTGTAAAATCCATTTTAAAATCCTGTCTGCTATTTCCAACAGCTGAGACATTTGGGGTTCAGTCTTTAGAGAATGGGTAATATTTTCCTGTTCTTCTTTGCTGAGTAATTCTGTATTGTAGCCTCACATCATGAATTCTATAATTTAGGAACTCTGGTTTCTGCTTTATTCCTTCAAAATGGTTGAATTTTGTTTTGATTAACTTGGCTGGTCTCCTACTGAACTCAATGCTGTTTGGAGTCTGTTACCCATTTACATGGATAAGGTTCAGCCAGGAATTTTCTGCAAAGCTTAAACACAAAATTAGAGGATCCCCCTCCCTTTCTCTCACCTTTTCAGGATTGCCTCCAAGACTCTCCTTTGTCTCAGGTAGCTCTGAACTTTGTTCTCATTTATTCAGGACAGAAAAAGTACATGTTTTCCCTCAGGATCTTAGCCACTCAATGTGGTGCCAACTTCAGGCTGTTCTTAGGCTAAAAGCCATTTTAAAACAGAGGGGTCCCTTCTTCCAAATGCCCACTTCCTTCCAGAATCTTTTTGCTTTCATTCACTCATTAGTTAGCGATACAGTTGTTTCTCATATTTTGTCAGTGGAAAGGAAATGGTGCCCCCAGTAATTTATTTTTGAAGTTTCCTACTGTTCTCTAACTTCCCTCTTTTCTTCTAAGAATTCTTCCATTATTCATTTGGGTCCCTTTCTTTCACATTAAAACTGTTCTTTGTCTCTTGTTTTAATGTTTACTTATTTATTTTGAGAGAGTGAGAGAGCTGGGGAGGGGCAGAGACAGAGAGAGACAGAGAATCCCAACCAGTCTCTGGACTGTCAGTGTGGAGCCCCCTGCAGGGCTTGATCCCCATGAGATCATAACCTGAGCTGAAACCAAGAATTGGACACTTAACCAATTGAGCCACCCACATGCCCCAACATTAAAACTGTACTTAACTAACCATTGGTTGCGCTTTCTTTTTTAACAGTGACACGCTAAAAGGCAGATTAAAAATTTTTTAATGTTTATTTTTGAGAGAGACAGAGCTCCAGTGGGGGAGGGGCAGGGAGAGAAGGAGACCCAGAATCCAAAGCAGGCTCCAGGCTGTGAGCTGTCAGCACAGAGCCCGACATGGAGCTTGAACTCACGGACCATGAGATCATGACCTGAGCTGAAGTCAGACGCTTAACTGACTGAGCCACCCAGTTCCCCACTAAAAGGCAGATTAGAAGATCCACACTGGTGGCTGGCTGTACTTCCCTAAAGGTAACTTTGCCAAGATTTTTTCATTATTTTGATGATGGACCAACAAATGTGCATATCTACGTGCCTTTCTTTTGGGGCTGGTCAGTGATATAGTCAAAAATCTTAGAAATCATTTTCATTCTGAAAAGACATTAATCAGGTGGTGGTCAATCATATAGACATAGATCTTTAAAAAATTCTTTCTTCAAATATAATATACTTTATAATATAATATACTTGTACTCTCTTGTGCTTTTCTCAGTGAACACTTGCCTAATGCTGAATTAAATATTTCAGTTTACATATGAAAAAGAACCAGGCAAGCAGAACTCCCTCAAATCTTAAAAGTTTGGCTTAAGTGCTGGATGATGGCATCATATTCCAATCACCCCTTATTTTCATTAGGAATTTTATTTCATCTCCAGCAGGAGAGGCTTTGTCACAAGCATTCTATGTTACAACCAACCGAAAGTATTTATATTCTTTCAAACAGAACTTACTCTCTCACGCTTTCATGACTTTCATGACAGAGAGTACACTCTCTTCCTCAAATGTTCCTTTTCTCTCTCTGTTTCTTCCTCAAATGTTCCTTTTCTCTCTCTGTTTGGTTGCAGAACTGGTACTTTCCGTCAATATCCAGTATAGTGATCTCTTCTGTGAGACCTCTGACTTTTCCAGAATGTACATTCTGACTTCTTCATCCCTTTTATACCTAACTGAAACAGCGCATCTGCCTCTACTAAAATACTTATTAATTTCTGTTTTAATGACTTTGTTTATATGTCTCCCCTACTAGTTTAACTCCATGTGGTCAACAACTCACATGATTTAATGAAATCATCTTACCAACTAACAGCATCTCCACTAATGACCAAAGAGGTCCACAATACTGAATCACATTTAATATTGTCCTGTGGCAAGAATCAATTTACCCCAGATGAGAACTTATTCTTTTATTATGGAATAGCATTTAGTTAAAAAATAATGCATACATACACACACACACGTGTGGCCATGTGTGTGTGTATATGTGTGTCATTATCAGTATTTTAGAAAAGTATTACCTAGAGCTATTTTAAATTCTAACCCATGAAAACTTAGAGCCTCATTCTGCAAACTCAAATGTATGCATTACAGGTAGCACAGAGTCTGTTGCCCTTTTATCTACTATGATTTCTATGGTGGAATTTAATATAAGAGAGATGATTGTTTGTGTAGTGAATTTGCAATATGTTTCCATTTTGAAATATTGAATATTGTGTATTCATATGTGCAGGTGTCAGCTGGATAAATTTAGAGAACAGCTTTTTCAAGTATTATAGATTTTACACAATAGACATGGAATCACTGCTTATAAAATAATCTGCGGAAGCTTATGTTTCAATTGTAAATGACAAACCCCAGACCTGGTATATAGAGTGGGCCCTGAGCAGCACTTTTTCCAGATCTTCATGTTACTAAACTGTTTTCAGGAGGGCCCAGCAGCTGTTCTGTGAATCTACTGAAGAATTAGGAAAAAATATTCTCCAAGTAAATTTAGCTTAAAATTCTGTAGCTTTTGAGGATTGTGAATAGATGCAATACCTCATATCATATCAAGACATGTGACATGATAAAGAAAACAATGCTCTTACAGATGTAATAAGATTACATTAAGCAGCAACTTTAGACATGCTGGAAATAAACAAAAGCGAAATGATAAAGGAATCTGTCTTCACTTTAAATGTATCTAGTACATTTCATAACACTCGAGTGAAATACTTCTCTGAAAATAAGTGTGCCACTAATTTTTTGAGAATTCTTACAAATTTCCTCACCCCATGTGAAGAAAATGAACATTTAAAACCACAAGAATGTTTACCTAACCAGATGGAATCTGGAGAATCAAAGAAACAGGAAAAAATGATTAAAACATGATCAAAACAATTATAACATGCTAAAGTTTTGTATTGGTGAACATAGGCAGATATAGTAAGTGGGTAGCTATCAGGAGGCAGGATTGGGGGCAGGGCGTTGACCGAGTCCTTGATTGCAACCCCCTTAAGATGGAATGCGCTGGCTGTGCACCAGAGTCTAGTGTGGGGACGGCAGTTTTCTCCCATAAAGTGTCTCAGGTAAGGGCTTTGCAGCCACCTATGGTGGGACCTGGAAGATCACATATAAAACTTTGGCCTGAAGCTGGATTCCCCAAATGCCAATCTAAATAACTGGTACTAAGTTAAAATGTTCTCTTCTAAGGAATAGATCAGTCTGACCTTCTCTTTGAAAAAAAAAAAAAAAAAAAAAGAATTCAAGGTAGGTTGAGTGATTGAATAAGTTATACAGATCAGTTTATAGCCTTGTAGTCAATATTGAACTAAGTAGATCATTACCGTATTTTGAGATATTTAATTTTAAATTTTAATTCATGTCTACTTATTTGAATATTAAAATAATAATAACCCCACACAGAAATAGTCAACTGATCTCTGACAAAGATGCAAAAGTAATTCAATGGAAAAAGAATAGTCTTTTCAATAATTGGTGCTGGTACAATTCCACATCCACGAAAAAAATTAAAAAAAAAAAAACAAACCCTAGACAAAGATCTTATACCTGTCATGGAAATTGGCTCAAAATGGATTATAGACCTAAATATCAAATTTACAAATATAAAACTTCTAGAAGAAAACATAAGAGAAAAACCAACAGAACCTAGTGGATTAGTTTGCTAGGGCTGCCGAAGCAAAATACCACAGATCAGGTGGCTTAAATGACAGAAATTTATTTATTTACTTATTTGCTTATTTTCTCATAGTTCTGGAAGCTGAAAGTCCAGGAACAGGTGTTGGCAGGTTTGGATTCGCCTGAAGCCTCTCCTTTTGGGGAGCAGATGGCTGTGGTCTTCTCTTTGTGTGCATGTATCCCTAGTGTCTCTTCCTCTCCTTATGAAGACAGCAGTAATAGCAGAGTAAGGCTCCAGCCTAATATCCAAAAAAAGCCTGACAATACCAATTGCTGATGCGGATGCAGAGCAATAGGAGCTCTTATTAATTCCTGCTGAGAATGCAAAATGATACAGCCACTTTGAAGACCATTTGGCAGCTTCTTTCCAAGCTAAACACAGTCTTACCGTATGATCCAGCAATTGTACTCCTAGGTATTTACCCAACTGATTTGAAAACTTATGTTCACACAAAAATCTTCATCCAAATGTTTATAGAATCTTTATTCACATTTGCCAAAAACTAGAAGTAATTAAACTGTTCTTCAATCAATTCAACGGAATACTATTTAATGATTAAAAGCGATGTGCTATGAAGCACAAAAAGACTTGGATGAATCTTAAATACATATTGAGCAGTTTAAAAAGCCAGTACAAAAAGGTTATATGCTTTATGATCTCAATTATATGATATTCTGGAAAAGTCAAAACTATAGAGACAGTAAACACATCAGTGGTTGGGTTTGGATGGGGGCTGTGGAGGGTTGAAGAGGTGAAGCACAGATTTATTTAAGGCAGTGAAACTATTCTTTATGATATATAATGGTGGGCATATCATGCTGTATGTTTGTAAAAACCTATTAGAACTTTACAGCCCAAGAACACACCTTACTATATGCAGTTTAGAAAATGATTTAGGCAGTTCAGAGATCTCACAATGAAATGTAGATGATGACAAAATAATCTAACTGAAATGTTAAATTAATTAAACAAGGAGGCCACTAAACCGAGGTGGCTTTAACGTCTTAGGAGCCCATGTAAGCAAGCCCAAATCTAAGCCTGAAATGCCTCAAGGTTCAGGAATCAAAACCTAAGGACAACCAATCACAAACAGCCACTGGGCTTTCCCAAATAAGGCAACTGCTTAAGCTACAGGCAATCAAATCATTTCCTTGCTTTGCTTCCACCTCATCTCTCTTTTTATTTTTTAAAGTTTATTTATTTATTTTGAGGGAGAGAGAGAGAGAGAGAGAGCATGTGTGAGGGAGCAGGGGAGGGGCAGAGAGCGAAGGACAGAGAGAGAATCCCCAAGCAGGCTCTGCACTGCCAGCACAGACCTGGATGCAGGGTTCAAATCCATGAACCCTGAGATCATGACCTGAGCTGAAACCAAGAGGCGGACCCTTAACCAACTGAGACACCCAGGCACCCCTGCTTCCACCTCATCTCTATACAAGTGTTTCCCTGGCTCCTGTTGGAGGAGCACTTTCAACCACTTCCAACCATTTCCAGTTTGGCAAGTACCCAATTCAAATGGATTTTGCTCAAATAAACTCTTAAGATGTTTAATATGCCTCAGTCTAACAGTTCTACAATGTATGAAACAAACTCACTGGGGATTGAAATGTATGAAACAAGTCAGATAACCTGAGTAAGTTTGGAAATCAATAGTCTGAAAGATCAAAGGCAAAGGGACCTCCACAAAAGCACTGTACTCTAGTTAACAAAGTTATTTCCTACAGGGATGCAAATTATCAATTGTGAAACCTGAGTAGACTCTCCAACAGACACTTCACCAAGGAGGATATGTGGGAGGCAGTTCAACCCATAGTGATGTTCATCATCACTAGCCATAAGGAAAATGCACCACACAACACACGTTAGAATTGCCCAAATTAAAGCTACTCGCCAAACCAAAGGCTGGTGAGAATGTTCCAGTTCCAGTTCCAGTTCCAAAGCAACTGGAACACGCCTATATTGTTGGTGGGAATGCAAAATAATACAACCATCCTGGAAAACTATTTTCTATGAGGTTAAACATAGACTTACCCATATACCAGCATTCTCTCTTGGATATTTACCCTAGAAGAATCAAACGTTATGCCCACACACAAACCTATATTCAAGTATTTATAGTAGCTCTATTACAATTGCCAAAATCTGGAAACAGCCTGAATATCCTTATTGGACGAATCAATAAACAAACTGTAGCCCATTGGTACACTGGGATACTGGTCTGCAATAAAAAGAATGGAGTTTTTATTTGTTTAATTTTCATTAGTGTAAATTGAACCTTAAAAACTGACATTTGATTCAGTTATTGAAAAATTTTAAGGTATCTTTGGAACAACCTAGGTATGTGACTATTCTTTGTCAACTGTGAATGTTATAAAATTGAAATACTGGGGCACCTGGGTGGCTCAGTCAGTTAAGCGTCCATCCTTCGTTTCAGCTCAAGTGATGATCTCACAGCTTTGCGGGTTCAAGCCCCACATCGGGCTCTGTGCTGGCAACATGGGCCCTGCTTTGGATTTTCTCTCTCTCTCTGCCCCTCCTCCACTTACGCTGTCTCTGTCTCTCCCAAAATAAATAAACCTAAAAAAATTAAAAAATAAAATTGAAATACAGATGAAATACATCTGATAAAATTTAACTTTCAAATCAAGATGTGTTGTAAATGTAAAATTATAACTGGATTTTGAACACTCAGTCCAAATCAAGAATATAAAACACATTACTCATTTTTATGTGGATTACATTTTAACATGATTAAGATTTGGGATTTGTTTAGTTAAATACAAATATGATTAAATTTAAAAAGTAACAACGACATGAAGAGCCGCGTAAGTTTTCAGGTAGTGCATGTAAGGACGCAGGAAAGGATGAACCAAAAGTGGAAAATCACAGAATGCTAAAGAGCTTTGGGAAGATACAGGAGATAAGAGAAGGATTTAAAAGGGAAGACGATTGCAATTAGCCCACCACAATGACATCGGTGCTGAACTGATTAATTTAGACTCTGAGGTTCCACTCACCCAGTGTTAAACTAATTTTTCTTTTAACAAATTGGCCTATGGAGATCATTGAGATTAGCATCTTTTCAAGTTAATGAAGGGGAGGCTTCTAAATGTTTCGGTGTGCTCCTTCAATAAATTGCAATGTTCCTTCAGAGGGAGAAGTTGAATTAGTTAGGAGGTGATGAATTAACATTTTAAAGGTGTAAAACCAATTCTCAAGGTCAATGCTTTGTGTTATGTTAGTGGGTCAAATTTTGCCAATGTAAGAGAAGGGAATTTAGGTTGCTGTAAGACTTCATATCATATATGCATTTTCATCATTGGCAGGCATCCCTTTATCTTTTTATTTTCCTAGAAGGAAGGCTTTTCGCAATTGGATGGAGTAAACACAGTAGTGTGGTCTGGTCTTAGAATCTCTTCCTGTCTGTGGCTTAAGCCAGAATCGCATTCTGACACCTCATTTATTGTTACATGCATTCTTTGTCAGTAGACACAGTGTATAAGATGAGATTCGAGGCTCCGATCAAATTTTAAAATGTGTGTTTTTGTCTGTTTCTCTATAATAATAATATTTCCTTTAGCTACATGTTTTTTAATCAGCAATTAAATCTCCCTCACTTTTCCAGATTCTGATAGAAAACAGTCTGGGTCCCAGTAAATAATGCTGAGAAAACATAAGGAGAGAAGAGAGGCAAGTAGTGGAGTTAGTACTTATTAGCCTTTCTTTTGTATAACTAAATAATGGCTCTGACTCCCTGTTTTCATCAATGCTTCCCAGATCAGGACAGGGTGGAGGAAGGCTGTAGGACACATGAAGGAATCTTAATATGATTTATTTATGCACATGTAAGGTGACCCTCTCGCTCTTCTGATTACTCATGCCATATAAAAAATTTACTAGTTGTTTTTATTTCCTCCTATAGAAAAGATTTAACCAAACACACAGGCTCCAAGAAAAATACGGTCAAGATATACCTTGTTTTTCTTTCCATTTTTTTAATATCAATCAGTGATAGGTTTCATTTGATTGTATGAGAATATTTAAACATTGCTATAATGCATGAAGTTATTTCTACATTTTGTTGTCATTATTACATTTTAATGCTATGTATTAAAAGTTAATGGTTCATTTAGTTTTAACTAAACTAAAAATTATGTGGAACTAGTTAACCGAATAATAATGAAAGGGAAGGTGACACAAAAATATACTCAGATATTTTTGTTTTATTGTTATTATTTTTTGAAGCAAAAAAGAGCCCTGTATATTTAGACATGAGTTTTAAAAAATGAACCATTAGACTCTGATATCCAGACTCGAAACTACTTTTTTTAAAATCAATTAATTTATTTTGGAGAGAGACAGAAAGAGAGTGTGTGGGAGGGGCAGAGAGAGGGAGACAGAGAATCCCAAGCAGGCTGTGTCAGCAGCCCAGAGCCCAATATGGGGCTCAAATTCCAGAATTGTGATGTCATGACCTGAGCCGGAATCAAGAGCCAGTCACTTACTTAACTGACTGAGCCATCCAGATGCCCCTGGACTTCAGACTACTTTTAAAAATTCCTTGTCCTGGGCGCCTGGGTGGCTCAGTCAGTTAAGTGTTCCATTCTTGACCTCAGCTCAGTTCATGTCTGATTGTTCTTGAGTTTGAGCCCCACATCGTGCCCTGTGCTGGCGGCACAGAGCCTGCTTGGGATTCTCTCTCTCTCTTTCTCTGCCCCTCCCCTGCTCATGTGAGCTTGCTCTCTCTCAGTCTCTCTAAACAAATAAATAAGTAAGCTTAAATATTCCTTGCCCTATTCTTCCAATAAGCCAGATGGTTCTGCTTCTTATTCTCTAGAACTCACCCCTTGGCACTATTACTCAAATAATTTCCCCCACTTAAATATTCTCTCCCCTCCCCACCTCCTTGAAATCTACAAATCTTTCAAGCACTGATCCGCTCCAGTGGCACCTCTCCCAGCCACCCAACAATCTCTCCCTCTCCTAGATCTGCATCCACGGGTCATACTCAGCACACAATGGTGCCACACACCAGCCAGCATCCATTCTGATTGATCATAGCTATATTTTTTTATTCACTGGAAATTATGCCATATCAGTTTTTAACTTTTAACATTTTATTTCTGTTGCCCATTATTAATTCAATGAATATTCATTGACCCTCTGCTCTAGACACTGAGGATAAATAGTGCATAAAAATCAACTCAAGTGTTTCCCCTCATGGAGCTTATATTCTAGCAGGCTTTCATTCACATATTTGACCACATTTTGATTCTTTTTTTTTTTTTACTGCTTTTATTATCTTTATTTTTTTTACTTTTTTAAGATTTTATTTTATTTTTATTTTTTTAAATTTTAATATGAAATTTATTGTCAAATTGGTTTCCATACAACACCCAGTGCTCATCCCAAAAGGTGCCCTCCTCAATGCCCATCACCCACTTTCCCCTCCCTCCCACCTGCTATCAACCCTCAGTTTATTCTCAGTTTTTAAGAGACTCTATGGATTGGCTCCCTCCCTCTCTAACTTTTTTTTCCTTCTCCTCCCCCATGGTCTTCTGTTAAGTTTCTCAGGATCCACATCAGAGTGAGAACATATGGTATCTGTCTTTCTCTGTGTGACTTATTTCACTTAGCATAACACTCTCTAGTTCCATCCACATTGCTACAAAGGGCCATATTTCATTCTTTCTCATTGCCAAGTAGTATTCCATTGTGTATATAAACCACAATTTCTTTATCCATTCATCGGTTGATGGACATTTAGGCTCTTTCCATAATTTGGCTATTGTTGAGAGTGCTGCTATAAACACTGGGATACAAGTGCCCCTATGCATCAGTACTCCTGTATCCCTTGGGTAAATTCCTAGCAGTGTTATTGCTGGGTCATAGGGTAAATCTATCATATTTTGATTCTAATAATATGTCTTGGTAGTTATTTTTTACGGGTATAGATCTTACGTCTGTAACTATATTTCAAACACTTCTAGGATTATCTCAATCATTGTGTCCAATGTAATGCCCAGAATAGAGCTTACAAGAGTCAAAGAAAACTGGAAGAATCTTTGGAGATCCATTAAAAAAAAAAGTTTAATTACAGAATAGCAAATTAACAAGGAGAGAAAGTGCCAAGCCTAAAGTCACATGGTGAAACATTCTAAGCAAGTACTTATTTATTTAATAAACGTGAAGAAATCTCTAGTTTAAACTCTCACTCTCATGAGAGTCTTTGCCTCATTTGCTGGTTTACATTTTTCATGTCCTCAGTAGTTTATTGGGTAACAGGTTTTCAGAGACATATTTTCAATGAATCTCTCTATTTTTACAGATGGGAAAATGAGCCAGAAGACAATTTAACAATTTGATTTGTTCAAGAACATATCAGCTGAATATAGACAAGCAACAGCAATAGCAGCAAAAATATATCTAAACTGTAACTCGGTGTTTTACAAGGCAGTGAGCAGAGGCATAACTTGCACTGATGAAGAACAGAAGCAAACTTGATTAATCAGAACACAGAGCGATGAAACAAAATAGGGTGCAAAAACAGACACACTCACAGAAAGCCACCTAATTTGGAAACATAACACTCATAAATTTTAAAATTCATGCTGTTAGTCAGTTTAGAACTTCTAGCCCAGATAAGATGGCATAGATTTCCTTTTTCTCTGCTCCTCCTGACTTAGTACAATTATAAACCCCAGAAAGAATACAATAGGCAGCCAAAGGAGAACTCTGAAAGGTGGCAAGAGGAAGGAGAACTGGTTTGGGACCCCCACAACTGGAGGAATAACACAATGGCCTCATCCCATAATTAACAGAAGAAAGTCACCTAAGCCTGGTGTTTCCTGATACCCAGTCTAGCAACAGAAGGAACAGCTCAGGTAAGTTCATTGATCCTCCTGAATCTAAGAGGTGTTCCACCAACATCACTAGACAAAAACAAAAATTGAGAGCCTGGACAATTTAAGTGGCCAGGGAAAGGGTTTAAATCACAAATGTACCAGCTGTAGGAAATCAACCAAAAACCTTAGTGACATGGCGACTTTTTTTTTTTTTTTTGACCTCACATGGTCATGATTCTTCTCACTGTATAACAGAAATACATTATTTTATTGGAGGGTATAGAGATGAGTATTTCACTTGTTTCCATATTTTGAGGTCTTTTTCACCCTTTTTTTAATTTGGGGATCTCTCTCTACAATATGTCACAGTATTTGAAAGCTAATGACTGAAATGACCAATGACTGCTTAGCAGTGAAGTTTATCCCCACTCTCACAGGGTACTTCTATGTGGAAACCTGCCAACATGACCAGTGAATATTGGATTGTGCTTGTGTTGACTATTGTGTTTCCAACATAATTATTTTTTGGAATTGATTTGTAGCACCACTAGGAAATGCTGGCATAGAACTCCAAATTTGTTGTTGAGCCTACATTAAACTTTAATGAATATAATGGAGGGAAATTGGCCCTGTGGTTTAAGAGAATAGCGGGAATCAAAATTTGTGACTTTGTGCTCTTCCAGTGAATATATGAAACTAAAAGTTTCAAAATTTTGTTGCTGGCATGTAAGTTTCTCTTAATTTTAAAATACTTGTCCCTATATAACATTTTTCTGTAATAACACAAATTGTATGCTTCTGTTTTACCTAAGTAATCCTAGAATTGGGAATTCATGGAAGTTTTGTTCCCATGGATTGTTTCTATGCTTAGAGCCAAAAGGAAGAAATAAATGAAGGAAAAAAAGAGCCAGATCCTAGTGGAGAACACTTATGCACATGAATGTAGTTAAGTGATTTACCTTTGAGTCTTCTATTCATTAAGTTTCCTCTGAAAGCCATACCTGATATTTTCCCATTTAGTTAGGTTAATATCAAGTCATAATGTAATATTATCCTTCATTATCCATATGGCTAACCCTTTTAGTCAAAACTATCAAGATGATATGAACAAAATTCCTTTAGTTAAAACACTATCATGTCAGGCAAAAGCCATTTTCCCCAAAGATCAGATTTGAGAAAATAGAGCAGAGGTGAGGCAATTTGGTGTTATTAAATATTTTAGATGCTAGATTCCAGATCCAAATTATCAGTCTTACTTTCTGCATTACACATATTCTAAAGGTAAGGGTGAAAATAATTCAGCTTATCAGTTCTGATGAGACAGAAGATAAAAGGGTTAAGAATAATTAAAACAGAAACAATAATAGTAATGAAAATTAAAGTTTACTGACAACTTATGAGACCTTGCCTTTCATTAAACATTTTACATGTTTAAGTAATTATGAACCTTATAATGTAAGTGATATGTTAATTCTCAGTTTACAGAGATATTGAAACTAAACTTTAAAGAACATACTCAAGAACACACAGCTGTTAAGTGGCAATGTTGGGTCTTGACCTCAGAACCATCTAGCCTTGGAGGACATAGTGATATTCAATATGTTATTCTACCTTCCCAGTAATGAAGCTGTAATGATTGATAACTTGATAGCTTTATCTACATTATTCATTCAACACTTCCTATTTGTCAGTCAGTAAGCATTATGTTTATCTAAATCTAGAGAAGGTACAATTTCAAGAATCTGCTGTTGAACAGAGCAAATAGTAGCTATGTAAATATAATAAGAATTAGAAACATATCAACAAGGGGTGCCTGGGTGACTCAGTTGGTTAAGCCTCTGACTTTGGCTCAGGTCACGATCTCGCTGTTCGTGAGCTTGAGCCCGGCATCAGGCTCTCTGTTGTCCGCGCAGAGCCTGCATCAGATCCTCTGTCTCCCCACCTCTCTGCCCTTCCCTCTCTCTCTCTCTGTCTCTCTCTCTTTCTCAAGAATAGACAAACATTTAAATTTAAAAAATAAACACATCGACAAAAGAAAATGACAATTTAAATTAAAAGGAGACATATGAACTTGAATTACAATTCCAGTATCAGTTGTGATTTATTTCTGGTTTTCTGGTAAATTTAAAAGGTCTAGGACGCCCCTAAAAGTTTGACAAAGCCTTTTAGGATTAGTTGCTTGGCTTTGGTGCTATCTTGGGATTATCAAATTTGGGGAGCTGACTTATGCTAACTAGACTCTCAAGGTCTAGAAGTCTATTTTAGCCACTCTGACTGGCATGAGGTGATATCTCAGTGTGGTTTTGATTTGTATTTCCCTGATGAGGAGTGATGTTGAACACCTTTTCATGTGCCTGTTGGCCATCTGGATGTCTTCTTTAGAGAAGCTCAAGGACTAGAAGTCTAAATCACAACTGTAGCTTTTAATTTATATAGAAAATTTTAATTGCCAAAAAATAAGAATTTTCATTCCTGATTGTCATTTTTTCTCTCTGACGAAACATTATATTTGAAGCCAAATGTTGTAAGTTTAATCCTGGGTCCCAGGCAGAGAGAGTCACTGCTCTGATTTGAGTCTTTGGTTGTATTGTACTCCACCAGATGCACCCTATATGCCACAGAAAAAAGCCAGACTTTGCGTGAGCTTGTCAAAATATTCCACTCACCCTGCTGAGACACAGAAGAAAAGTGCCATTTGTTTCACCTCAAAGTTGGCTAACTAACTTCTGATTGAGATAGTCTTTCTAAAACTATGCTAATACTCTTCATAAGGTAGTTGAGTACTGGTTAGGTAGCCTTCAACCTCATCAGAAGTGATGCTACTATTTTATAACAATTAGTTGTAATACTCCCTTTATAATCATAAAACACATAGAAAAATAAAGCCAAACTCTGTCCATACTTTAAAATAAATACTTGCTTTAATATATAGTACATTAATAGAAAATTAAGGTACAGTAAGACCAACAAATCAGGAGACAATTGTGACTGAAGAGTTTGTTACTCATAGTTTCCAAGAGGAGGGGGCATACAATGTCATGGAGGGCCACACAGGGAGCACCAGTGTTGATCAGGAGGCAGAGGAAAGTGGAGGGTGGGGAACTATGGGAAAGAGCCTTTACTGTTATTTCCACAGGAAAGAAAAGGTGAGGCAGGGTAAGCAGACTTAGGACTGGCTAGTTTGAATAATTTCAGCAGACTCCTGAGCACAGGGGCTCCCCTAGTTGTCTGGTACCTGGTCCTGGGGTGATTAGAGCAGATGGATAGTGACCTGAAGTGGGAGAGCCTATAAAGGAGATGGTTGGGGTGTAGGCTCTGGATTGGCTGGCTTGTATTTGAAAAGCATGCCTTCAGGCAAAGTGTTTACTATCTCTAGCGACTGGCTAAGCCAGAGAGGGGCAATCCCAATAGGGTCAGCAAGACCCTCTGTCTTAGAATATAGAAAATGGAAAGACACGGTTGGTACAACATTGTTCCCTAAATATTAAAAGAACTTGATTTATAATATGTATTTCAATATACAGATGCTCAGGCATGACTACACTAGAAGATGTAATGAAATGATCAGATCTTTGCATGAATACATAGAATCACTGTGAGAATGGCATAAGAGCAGACTGATGCTGGTGGGGGTTTTCATTTATTGCTTCTTTGTATAGGTTTATTTATTTATTTTTTTGAGATTAGAATATCCTAATTAGCATTGTAACCAGGGGATTACCTTCCCCAAAATTCTTAGAAAAAAAATTTTGCATGGTAATGACCTTTCCTGAGATTTCAGTATATATTCAATAATAAAGCGTTCAAAAACATTTTGAGTCTCTGTGTAAAACCGAATTGGATTCTAGGCTTAGCTAATTATAGCTTGTCCTCTATGTTTATGCCAACAGAGACATGGAAAGTAATGTCCAACAGAGGAAAATTCTTGGTTTTTCTCACGCATGGCACTGCCTAGCATTCCTAGCACCAGCCCATTAGACACAGTGGTAGAGTCAGTTCTGGATTGTGACATACTCCTAAAAACACCTGTCCTGCAATTAAAAAACCACAGGGCTTGGGGCACCTGGGTGGCTCAGTCGGTTGGGCGGCTGACTTCGGCTCAGGTCATGATCTCGCGGTCTGTGAGTTCGAACCCTGCGTCGGGCTCTGTGCTGACAGCTCAGAGCCTGGAGCCTGTTTCAGATTCTGTGTCTCCCTCTCTCTGACCCTCCCCCGTTCATGCTCTGTCTCTCTCTGTCTCAGAAATAAATAAACGTTAAAAAAAATTTTTTTTTTTTTTAAAAAACACAGGGCTTATGGCAGGGGAAAATGAAGTTACAGGCAAAACACTCAAAAATTTTGTCAGCAATGTGTTAAGAAAGACATATTGAAACCTAATAAAAATGGTAGCAAAATTTTAAATGTGTTCAATGTTAGTAAGTATATACATTCTAGGGTAAATACGGCACTTAGCCTTGCAAAAGACCTGGAGTTTGCTTGGGGAAGTGAGAGTGGGAAGGGCTTTAGCCCTCAAGTTATTATGAAGTGATCAAAGAAAGGTTTTCTGAAAATGAGGTGGGGGAGGGTTTGTAGTATCAAATGTGGATGAGTATGACTCATTGTCCTCCTGTTGGTGATCTCTCTCAGCCTTACTTCCCCAGGGCACGTCCTTTTCCTTTGAAATGTAGATCTTTTGGAGCATGTGTTTATATTAGATACCTACTTCATCAAAATTGAAATTTTGATTCAATAGTGTAACCTTAGTCTTCAATTAACATCCACCTCGCTGCTGGACATTTTTTTTTCGGCTTTCCCATCTGCATTAGGAGCTTCACCTGGTGGCTGAAGATGTTGGAAATAGTGGTGATGTTGGAAACCACTAAAACTTGTGGAGGCCACTTTCAGGAAAACAGGCTTGAGCAACGGAATGTAGAAAGGGCCCACAGTGCCCACCTGGCTAAATACAGACAGGCCCAGCGGGTGACCCGCCTCAAAATATCCACAGGCCCTGACTGACCAATGGGCTACTTACAACCAGGCACGGTTACCAAAAAAGGGAAAATTCCATATGTTGCTATTACCTCCTCACCTTTACTCCTTAGAAGCAGCCCCCTCCCACTAGCTCCTGGCAGACAGCCTCTCTTCTGCTGTCCTGCCTGCCACTCCCTTGCGGCATATTCAATAAACTCCCGTCTCCTTTGTTCTGGCTTAAGTGAATTCCTTTACCTCCCACACCTCCGGCTCCTACCTCATCATCGCCCCACATCCGGGGCTGCATCCAACCAAGATATACCCCATTTAGACACCACAAACCTGATACTACTAGCACCGAGAGGATCCTTAGAAGAATTGGATGATTTCCATTGGGATCCTCCAGTGCTTTCTCTTTTCTAAGCACTACTTGGTGTTTTGAACCAGAATTCTTAAATAGATTTGGGATGTGGCCTAAGTGTTTTGTTTTGTTTCAGATATAAAATTTCACAAATACAAAAGAATAATAAAACATAACTTTGTAGGATAACACACACCAAGAGCTGAGATAGCTTGAAGAGAGAAAGACAGAGAGTGTTGTGGGGTGGAAATCGTTTCCCTTCTTCCCTTCTAGGTTCTTTGGCTAGTCTAATAAATAAATTGACATAAGCCAGATGAATAGGAGAAAAACAAATTTCATAAGTACAAGAGCCCCATAAAAATATGACACTTCGAGGGGCGCCTGGGTGGCGCAGTCGGTTAAGCGTCCGACTTCAGCCAGGTCACGATCTCGCGGTCCGTGAGTTCGAGCCCCGCGTCGGGCTCTGGGCTGATGGCCCAGAGCCTGGAGCCTGTTTCCGATTCTGTGTCTCCCTCTCTCTGCCCCTCCCCCGTTCATGCTCTGTCTGTCTCTCTCTGTCCCAAAAATAAATAAAAAACGTTGAAAAAAAAATTAAAAAAAAAAAAATATGACACTTCGAGGCACCTGGGTGGCTCAGTCGGTTGAGCATCCAACTTCAGCTCAGGTCATGATGTCGTGGTTCGTGAGTTCGAGCCCCACATTGGGCTGGCTGCTGTCAGTGCAGAGCCCACTACGGATCCTCTGTCCCCACCCTCCAACCCCCCCCCCCCCCGCCCCTTCCCCACTTGTGCTCTCTCAAAAATAAACAAAACATTTTAAAAAATATGAGACTCCCCAGCAGTCAGGTATTGAGGTTTATATACCATCTTGAGCTAAGTGGAAGGAGGTAGGTGTCTGAGGCTTCAAAAGGGAGGGAGACAATTCATAGGAAAATGAAAAGAGCAAATGTTTTGCAAGCAAAAGTTTGCCTTGCCATGCAGATAAGTCTTTGTGGATATAAAAGTTATCTCTCCTAATAGCTCTCCTCCTGAAACAGACCACCTATCTAAGTTCTTTTAGGCATTTAATGGCATTTTAGGCTTTTAATGGGGAGGTAAAAAGCTCTTCCTTAGTCTGATGGGCACTGATAGTCTTTAGCTCAAAATAACACACAGGCAAAGTGGCACATTCCGGGGGGGGGGGGGGGTGGGGGGGGTGGGTGTGTATTCTGCTTCCCCCAGTGAGTGGCGTATTTTGTGTATTCTCATACAGTTGGGCTCATCTCGGCCCAGTTTTCTGCATTCACCTTAGTGTTTCCTATGGATGAAATTTTGCAAAAAGCAAACTCAAAATTTGCATTATACTCAGTTTGTTCCCTGATATATTAATTGTCTTGGAACAAATTCATGGGTTCAAAACAAGCATTATAGCAGAAGTGACTGCATGCTCAGTCATTGCTGTAACAAAAAACATCCCACAAATGTTTTCAAAGTCCCTCTGGGAATGAGAACCACTGTTGTATTTCTTCGTTATTCTGGTTGGGGAAGTGTTCTCTCTAGGTAGAGTCTTTTTGTCATGCTGATGTCATGTATTAGTTTAACTCTTAAAATACTCTTTATACTGCTCTCACAGCTGCTGACACATACCAAGTTATCACACAAAAAAAGGGAAAATCTAACTCAATTGTGAAAGACCAGAGAAACCTAAACAATGAAGAAGGGATGAGTGAAGAAGAAGTAAGCATTTTGCAGGCAGCCTGACCAAAGGCCCTAAGCCATGATTTTTTTGAGCAGAGAGTAGCAAGGAGTTGAACTGTTTAGAATACAGACTGTATTGAGGGAGTGGCAGGGAAGGACTCTGGAAATTCTTTGCTATGCTAATAAGTTTGGACTTGATTCTTGGGTGATCACCAACCATCAAGACTTACAGGCTGAAGGAATGCTCCACATGCATTTGGAAAGATTAGCTGCAGGGACAGACTGAGGCCATTCCTGCAAAGATGGTGAGATGATACCCTCCATCTATTGTAACCATCAGAAAAGGTTCTCAAAAAAAAAACGCAAAGTATAAACTTGAGCCAAGGCAAGCGTGTGTTTTTGAAGGAAATTATGGGAAAAAAAAATAATCACTGGTCTTTTTTCAGCAACTACTATATGCCAGGCAGCATCTCGTGCCCTCCAGCATTTTGTTTTTAAATCCTCATAACATCCATATGAATTTGATCTCATTTGATCATAGTTTTACCTCTGTTTTATACAGATGAAAAGACTAAGCGCAGTTTAATTAATTTGCCAAAAATGATGCAGTTAGAAAGTGGCAGATCAAGGATTGGGCTCATGACCTGTGACCCCCCCCCCCCCCCCCCACCCAGAGCCTTCTCCTTAATCATTACCTTGCACTGCTTTTTTTTTTAAAACAGCGGCAGCTTCCGAGGGAGTATGTTCTAGGAAGAGAAGGGCTACATAAACAGGGTCTTCCTATGTGTCGAACTGGTCCAACTAGTTTATGCCATTTCTGGCAACGCCGTTACTAACAGTGAACGTTTTTACTCTCAAAAGCGCCCCAGTTATGGCAAAAGAAAGCAAATGAAGAGAAACTGTCATAAGGTTCTTGTATCATTCAGGAATTGGTACCAGTATTTACTTAAGGTACAGTGCAGTAAGTCAAGGATGCATCTTGAAATGTATATTCAACTACTGAAAGCACAAAAAAGTAGTACTAAAATTCAACAGTTGAGAAAAAAGGATAATAATTAAAAACTACCTGATTAATCCAAAAGAGGTCAGGAAAAGAAAAATAAACAACATCAACTTAAGAACAGATGGAACTAGTAGAAAACAAATAGCCCGAAAATAGAATTAAACCAACTATATCAATACTTTTTAAAAAATGATTTTTATTTTGAGAGAGAGATCATAAGTGGAGGAGGGGCAGAGAGGGAGAGAGAGAATCCCAAGCAGACTCTGTGCTGTCAGCACAGAGCCTGACACAGGGCTCAAACCCACAAACGGTGAGATCATGACCTGAGCTGAAATTAAGAGTTGGATGCTCAACTGACTGAGCCACCCAGGCACCACACTATATCAATACTTAAAGTGCAAGTAGATTAAACACTCAAAAGACACAAATTATTATGCTGGATAAAAAAATTAAAACAAGATTCAACTTGCACTTTAAATATACACCTTAAATATAAAGAAAATGGGTTAAAAGTAACCACCAAACTATTGGCACAAGAATGAGTGAAAAGGGAACTTGAGGAAATGGTGATGTGCTGAAAAGACAGCTCTGAGGAATGAGAGAGGGAGTTTGGTGGAAGAAAAAAATAGGACATTTACTTAATGTTGAAGGCCAGTTTGAACTTGCAGCTCACAGATTTTCAGAACTCACATCTCCAATAAAAAGCCAATTCAAAAATGCTACACTACAGAAAAAGTTAAAGATGCAAAATTAAATTAAGACATAATGAAAATATTTTTGCTTAAAATCCAGGACTGGTAACTCAGTCTTTTAACATAGGTGCCATGCTCCCCAATAGTATGTTACTCAAACACTTCACAATTAATTTGAATGAGAACCATTTCTGATCACATCATCACACATACAATTATAACTGTTCTAAATGAAACCACCTCACGAGAAAACATACCATGGGCAGTTTACTCAATCTAGTTTTACAACAGCCACATCATTAAACACATAAAGCAAGTTTCCAGTTGCTTAATAATAAGGAATTTATGCTTTCCTAGAGATAAAAGCATTATCTGGGTTGATAATTAGTTTCTCAACATTCCTTACATAAACAATCAAAGCTAACTGAATTATAGTTCAGAGAATATTTCAGTCCCAACAGCATTTTAAAACCTTTCAGTTAAAGGCATTAAAAATTTCATGGCTTGTAAATATAAGTTGCTAGAATTTATCCACATAGTATATATTAATTAAACGATCACAATTACAGGGATTTTTATGTTGGTTGGAGGGAATAATATTATGTTTTCTAAAAGCTTTCCATTCTTCAGTTCAAGTCAGAAATCAGAGAGCTACATCATTTCTGTGAGCTCAGATATATGTCATATGGAGCATATTACAAAAAGAATATCTTACAAAATATCTGCGTGTTGGATATTCTGTCTGTGTTACCGACTGAACACCCTGACCCACCATCAGTTAAACTTGGGCTTCATACTAAAAGTTGACCTTAACCTATGCTTTGGGCCTAGGATAAAAAGATAGAAAACACTCCTTCACTCTGAAGCATTTAAGAATATGGCTTCTTTTTTGTGTTTGAAAATGACTATTGATAGACAAATCAAAAGAATAGCTGTAAGCACTGTTTGTACACAGAAATCATCTTCTGATTTGTGGCCATTTGTACTTAGCAACTATCTTTTTGATTTGTGACAATTTATAGAGCTATAGCTATTACTATTTGTACCATGTGCACTTCTCAGTGCTCAACTATGTACATTGATTTCTGACTCTGTAGTTTAAAATTATCCCCCCGAAGTTGTTCTCCAGGAGCTCACAGCTTGATTTGGAAGTCTTCACAGAGGCCAAAGTTGAAGCGTTATGCACAGCAAGATTACTGACGAAGTCATTTCAAAAAAAGAGGTTGTTCCACAGTGCCCTGTCCCATGGAAATCAGAAACAACAAAGACTGAGAAAGGTTGCAGATGGAGGGGTCTAGGACGGTAGTGGTCACCTTGGAAAAGGGGGCACCGGATCGCCATGGTGATATGGGATCGTCTCTTAGCATCTTGGGTGGGGCTTCATTTTGGTTCAGTGCTGGTACCGTGCTCCGTGTCCTAGAATTTTCCTGAAGGTCTTTGTGTTCTTTGTAATTTGATTCCTAGCTCAGAGCAACGCTGAGCATTTTATAAACTGAATAAGAGCAATTTGTGGTTGCTCTTCACCCTCTTGCTGAGGACAGAAAGACAGCACATCACCGCAAATCGACCAGGCTGAAGGAGAGTAATATCAGGCTGAACCGACAAAAAGAACGCCCTTCACCCCAATGCTGTGAATGAAACAAAGCAAAACTAAAACTAAACATAATTTCAAAATAATCACGTTCCACTTGGCTTATATCTTTATATGAAAATCAAATAGCATTTCTTTTGGTTGAGCTTAGGGACAAAAGATATTGTGTGAGTTTAACAATGACACTCATATTCAAATTAACATGTATATATATACAATAGTAAAATCCATTTTCGGCCAAGAATGCCTAAGGAAAGATTCTTAGTTATGGTACCATTTGATTTTGAATTTGGTAAATGTATACTTAAATTTTTTTAAATGTTTATTTATTTTTGAGAGAGAGCAAGCGAGCATGAGTGGGGGAGGGTGGAGAGAGAGGGAGACACAGAATCCAAAGCAACAAACAAAACCAAACAAAAACATACTTCCATTTTTCTAAATATCTGCTTGGATGTGAAACTGAGCAGAAAACTACAGGTAGAATATATAAATCATTGAATTATCACAATTACCTAGTAATTTTAATAAAGTTCACATTCCCTTAACTACTTCTGAAAATTGTATCTACTTTTCTGAGTAAAGAAATAATTATTTTTTGGAGATGTAGTCTCCTGAAATTAACTTTATTTGCATATCATAGGAGATGTTAAGAACTAGATACCTTTTGCAAAGCATGATGGCAAAGACCCATGCCTATTCAGCTGCTCTAACAACAAATACTTGTATAATACTTTATGTTTCTAAGCACTTTCTGTCAAGTCATGTAATCCCTATATTAATCCTATGGCTGTTTCCTTCTAAAGGTGAACAAACGAAGCCTCAAGAACTCACTCACATTTACAAAGCCACAAAAAAGAAGAATTGAGATTTGGATTCAGGTTTTTCCACTGACTTTAGTGTTCTTCAGGTGAAACTACAGTTATTTGTGATAGAGATTCTTTTTTTTTTTTTTTTTTTGAGATTCTTTAATAAATCTCAAATCTGTATTATAGGGCAGATGTCAATTCTGAATTATGTGCTTTACTTTATAAAATGGACAGAAATGCTCTTAAAATCATAGATATATATTAACAGTGAATTATGTAACATCTTATAGTCAAATTTGAATGGACAAATGCCAGTTATTAGTCTTGAACCCTGGATAAAAAATGGTTTTTCCTGTCATTATTTTGGATACTGTCATTAAGGCTAGAGAATTATCTCATTTATAAATTCCATGCTACACGAAGCAGTTAGTTAGGCTCTTCTGTATAAGCAGATAACTGGGACATGATGTGATGGATCTTATGTGTATGAAGCATTAAAAGAATATTGATGCAGAAACAAAACATTTTATGTGCAGATGAGAGGGAAGAAAGTTCTGGGAAATGCGTGAACTTGGTCCACACTCCCCAAAATAAACAATAAAGCTACAAAGGGGCAGAATCTGTAGTTGCTGATCCTTTCTTTATTCTGTTCCAAGGTTTCTGAAGGCAAAAATAAAATACTTCACTATGCTGCTACCAAATTTTTAAAATTTATTTATTTTGAGAGAGACTGAGTGAGGGAGTGGGGGAGGGGCAGAGAAAGAGGGTGAATCTCAAGCCCCCTGGGGGGCTCAAACTCATGAACCATGAGATCATGACCTGAGCCAAAATCAAGAGTTGGACGTTTAAGCGACTGAGCCACCCAGGCGCCCCTGTTGCCAATTTTTTTTCTTTTCAAAAATTTTTATTTATTGATTGATTGATTTAATATAATTTATTACCAAATTGGCTTACTTACAACACCCAGTGCTCATCCCAACAGATGCTTTCCTCAATGCCCATCACCCATTTTCCTCTCCCCATCCACCCTCAGTTTGTTCTCTGTATTTAAGAGTCTCTTGTGGTTTGCCTCCCACCCTCTCTGTAACTATTTTTTTCCCCTTCCCTTCCCCCATGGTCTTGTGTTAAGTTTCTCAAGATCTACATGTGAGTGAAAACATATGATATCTGTCCTTCTCTGGCTGACTTATTTCAATCAGCATAATACCTTTTATCTTCCAGTTCCATTCATGTTGCTGCAAATGGCATGATTACATTCTTTCTCATTGCCAAGTAGTATTCCATTGTATATGTAAACCACATCTTCTTTATCCATTTGTCAGTTGATGGACATTTAGGCTCCTTCCATAATTTGCTGCCAAAACTTTTTTTTTTAATTTTTTTTTTAATGTTTATTTATTTTTGAGATGGAGAGAGACAGAGCATGAACGGGGGAGGGTCAGAGAGAGGGAGACACAGAATCCAAAACAGGCTCCAGGCTGTCAGCACAGAGACCGAAGTGGGGCCGGAACCCACGGACTGCGAGATCGTGACCTGAGCCGAAGTCAGCCGCTCAACCGACTGAGCCTCCCAGGTGCCCCATTCTGCCAAAACTTTTTAAAAGAAGTCTGAGAAACAAATTTTATGCAAAATAATATCCACAAAATATTTCAAATGAAAAAGACCTGGGCTCTGTTGCCCAACCCTTCCTTCTTCAAACTGCTCTCCTTGGGAAGGAACAAAGAAAATAAACTCTATTTTAGAGCTATACATCTTTAGGCTTCCCTACCTATTTCTGCTAGAATAGAATTTGGTATCACTTCTTTGAGACAGGTGGTTATTTGCTCCTGGCCATAGAAATTACATTTCAATCCAAACCAGTTACTACTAATGATGTCTTTACGTATTTTAAGTATGTATGCATTTATTCTCACTTTTCCACTCACCTAGGAAACATAAAATATCCCACAGGCCAAATGTTATAATAAATATAGAACTGTATTGTGGTTTCCCAAAATTATTAGAGACGGGGGCGGGGGTGAAGGGATGGGGAGGAGAGAAAATGGTCTCTTGAAACTTGTAGTTACACTTCTTAAGAGTGAAAATCTAAAGTGGTCAGAGTTGGATTGAACTAGTCTCAGAGGATCTCCTGTATTGTTTTGGAAATAAGGAGAATGAAAACTTGCCTGTGGTTCAGTGCTCACAACATTTTCAACACCACAGTGAACATGCATCTATCAAGGCACCATCTGTGAGCAACATAACTATCCACAGAGGTGCCGATCCAACGGCAGGAGGCTGCCTCTGGCCTCCTGCAGCCTTGCCTTCCTGGGGGACGGCCAACTCCCTGGACCACATCCCCTAAGTAACCTGGAACTTAGTTTTCATTTCCCTATGAAGCAGGACATGTTTTTCATTGATTTCAGTTCCAAAACCAAATGGTGCTTGATAAACTATTATAAATGGCAGGGGCATCGGGGCGGGGGGACAGTAGGGGGAGGAGAACGGTTATTTTTAAGTGTGGTAAAGAATTATATAGGCTAGAAAGAAGTGGCAATGGAGTTTATGGGCAGAGAAATCTTTGAAAGCTTAAATGGGGTCAAATCTACAAAAAGTGAATGGAAGAGACTCCATCCCCAAGGGCCAAAGCTGCACAGAGAGAGGTGGAGAAATGACAGCAATGATGAGAAAATAAAACTAGGATACCATTTTGCTCACAACGTCAGAAACTGGCAAGGGCTTCATGTGGCGTCTTAAAGTATTGGAGAGACACGGCTGAAATCAGTTAGAAGCTGCACAGCTGTGGGTCTCAGTTGTGGGGATCAGAGCCCGTGACGATATGGACAGTAAACAGGAATGCTGAAAAAACAGAGTGGAAAGCTGGCTCTCGCCTCAGGCACCCAAAATGATGTCAAAAATAAATCACAAAACCAAAAATGTGGTGGCAAGGGGAGGGGGAAATAGAGGAAATACTACATATACTTTGTTGACTTCATATTAAATTGTGTATTACGTTGATTGTTCTTTCTAGATTTCTATGCTGATGGCATTTGATACCTGTGTATTTGATACCTGTGGCATACTTACCACCTGGTCATAGTGCAATATCATAAAATTTAGAGTCTTGGCTCTTGGCTCAAAACCGGAAGGGGAGCATTTGGCTAAACAGGTAAAAAGATGAAAAGTTTCCTAGAGCATATTTCACAATTACTGAATGTGGTTTTAAGAATTATGAAAAAATAGATTAATCAGAAATCTTTCATATCTAACCGGTTGTCGATGTATGCCAATTCCACTAAGAAGATAAATTTCCTTATTTTCCCTTCTTTTCCATTTCTATATTTATTTCCCTGAGTCAACCTTTGACTATTTCTCTCTAGAATTATTGCTTTTAACCGAGCAACCTTGGCCTGAGATTGAGCCCACTATACTTTGATGCCAGATGAGCATTTCTGAAAGTGTCTACCTTAAGAGCAGCCCTATGTCACTACACAACATGCAGTGTGTCCAATAAAACAAAAACTAGACCCATTCACACAAACAAGCTGATGATTGCCAGAGGGGAAGGGTGAGGGTTGGGCAAAATAGGTAATGGGGAGAGGGAAATACAGGCTTCCTGTTAAAAAATAAGTAAGTCATGGGGATTAAAGGTATACTACAGGGAGTATAGTCAATAGTATTGTAACAGTGTTGTAGGGTAACAAATGGTAGCTACACTTGTGAGGGTAGCACAATGTATACAGGGATTGAATCACTATGTTGTAGACTTGAAACTAATGTAACATTGTATGTCAACTCGACTTCAAAAAAATTTTTTTTAATTTTTGTATAGAAAAAATGAAAAATAAAAAAGCAAGTTGCTTTTCAGTCTTCTTACAGTAAATGAGCTTGCTAGACTGGACTTGATAAGTTCAAAATTGACCTTGTTCATTGCCACATTCCTGGTGCTCATTTTTTAACCCTCACTAGCCTTGGTCTCTCCTTTGGCTTGCACCTCACCCTTTGGATTTGATTACAGATTTTGCTTTTCCAGGTTTGACCCCCAGCACTCCCTAGTAGAGCTCCCAGGTATCTCAGCAAGAAAGCCTGGTGTGGGGTTGTGGGAGAACTTTTGAAGAGCCACCGCATGCGTTCTGCCGTCTCAGCTGCTATAGTTTGCTTCCTGATCTCTTCAATCCATGTGGCTGTGGGAAGCACAGATTATCATAGTAATAATGAGTCTTGAGGTAAATGCAAATAATTTCAATGTTCTACAAAACTTCATTTATGTCTTGGGCAATTATCTATTTGTAATTTGTACAATCTTGGGCAAATAGGATTATTACTTTGTTTTCATACTCTGTGTCCAGAAAATCTTAAATGTAAAATATGTATTATGAATTGGAAGTACTATGGTGTCATCTGATTTATGAGAAGCCACTTGGAAATTAATTAAATATCAATACATTGCTGTGGGCTAAATAAAACATACAATTTACACACCTAAATATATAAAATTTATAATTTTATTAAATATTAAACATATAAATATGTATGTGTAAAATATGTAGTTATAATTGTCTGTAATATGTAATAAAATAATAAATATCCTATCTTTTGATTTCTTTTACAAATTCAGAGAGTAACCTTTCCTATTTTCATTGCTTAAGTTCTTATTGCATGGGGCTATTTTTATAAATGAAGTGGGGAAAAAAGAGGAAAGGTTGCAACTGCAAATTCATATAACCCAATTAATACAAAGAGTTCCCCCCCGCCCCCCATGGGGGCTTGCAGTGCTGCTGCACTGGGTGTTTTATACACATTTGGCATTTATTCCTCAGAAGAACCACTAGGTGTTCCATAGGCCTCTGTTTCTCAGTGGGAGAGGTTAACAGTTAATTTTCCCAAGTTTAGGCAGCTTAGTAAAGAAAAGAAGAGACATTCAAACCTTCTAAATGCAAATCCCATGCTCTTATCCAATGGTCTATCTTTATTTGTTTGCATAATTATTTTTAAGGGCAAACTTGGAAAGAAATTTTATAATAGCTAAGCTCAGCTCATCATAAAAGAGATTAAGTGAAGATGGTGCTTTATTGGATTTAAATGACCTCTTTCCATAGTAATAAACTGTGGTAAAACTCCTGATACATAACTGTAGGATTTTTTTTACTGGAAAAAGTATTTCATGATTACAGCTTCATGGAGCAAAGAATCTTGGATAAAGCCAGACTTTAGAAAAGATTTGTCTCCAAAAAGCACATCAACCCTAGTGCATATCTTAGCTTTGGGGCCTGGAGTACACATGCCTGAGATCCCTGAAGACCTCAAAATAAATAGCACTGTAAGAGGCAGTAGGAAAAGGAAAATGTATTAAATAAAGTTTTATGTCAAGCATCAAATGGTCTGATTGAACTACGTTTGAATTTGTGTAGTCAAAACGCTAGCTTCAGTGGATCTTAACACATCAACCTTGCTGAGGGTTGATAGGAGTTAGAACTAATTTTTCAAGTTCCTAAGTTAACTGACATTTTAAAAACAGAGACCTGAGTAATGCATCAGAAGTAAACTGAGGTTAGCACATAATAGTCTGTGTTTGCGGAGTTTCCCATTTGAGTTCTCATTCACATTATTAAAAGAACTGGTAAGTAAAGATGTGCAGTCTAGGAAGGAAACATTGGCAGTGTTTTCTTTTTTCAAATTACCTACATAGAGGAAATTTCTCTAATTACCCAAGTAGAGGAAATAGACTTTATTTGCATCTGGAAGAACTAGGTTAAAATGATTAAGAATAAGGGGAAGGAAGTGTATAAATTAAATATAGGAAAATTTCTGTATGAAATAAAGCATGTTTAACTTTATATATATGAAGTATATTTAACACATTTCCATGGAAATGTTTTAAAATGGGTCAGAATTTTGGCTGCCATGATTTTTTTGCACAAGATTGAAACTTTGGAAGGCAGATATCCATCCTATTTGTTGACCGAGGACCTCTCCTGACCCACACCCTCATTTCACTTCACTAAGATGTTCTAGTTTTTCTAGTGAAAGCCCATCTTAAAGGCAGTGACAGGTGGGGGGCGGGGAGACGCAAGTCAGCTACCTTACAAGATGGAGGAGCACAGAGAAGTGGTGACTTCTCCCTTCAGTGTTTTCCTTGAGCCTTTCCTCTCTCAGTTTACACTTAAAAAGAGAGAGAGAACATAAAGCTCTCTGCATACTTTTATTCTTGTTTGAAAAAATAAACTTCATACAGCCAAAATATGAATTGAAATTTAAAAGCTACAGATAGTCCCAGAAAAGGGAAAGTGAACTTTATTCTGACATCAACTATTGGAGTTTTATGATCACATCTTTTTTCCACCAATCTTTTACTACTTAAAATATTGGTGGAATAATACTGGTACCTGTGCAGATTGCCTTAAACGACTAAGTCAGAAAGAAAAGCTACCATCGAGACACAGAATTACAAACTCATCTTCTTGCATTATAAAAGCCAAGAAAAAAATCACTTCTCATAAAGAAAACCTGACCTATGTTCCCAGTCTGTTATGTATATTATTAATATCAGACGCCAATGTCCTCTAGAGGGTAACAATTGGTTGTTATTTGAATCTTTAATATTTAGCCTTTATATTGCACATTCAGCTTTTATTAGATTCCAAAGTCAATTTTGATTTAGGTTTTTTCAGGTTTGCCCTTCCTTTCTTTCTTGAAATGTCAGCCAGGACATTGATTTGGTTTGCTGAGCTCTGATGGATTCTACGCCGAGTGGAAAACCCATCCTAAGGATGCTTCAAAGAGATGTGTCTTGATGACCCTACTGATGTATATGTTGAAGACAACACGCATGTGTCCTCATCTGATTCAGGACATGGCTCACATTTGCTGTTCACCCCCAGCCTTTTCAGATTGCTCTTGAAAGCATATAGGAGGACAGGTAAAACATGTCTGCTTTAGGCTTCACTTTCCAGAGGAGGGATGAACTCGCTCCTCTTTTGCTCCATAACCTGTCATTGACATTCACGTACTGACGAACAAGTAATCCTCCAAGGGCTTTGCCCTCAAGTGGCTTCCGTTCTCGATGTGTCCACAGCCATGATTGGGTTGGTCCATGATTCACTTGTCCTGTTGCATCACACCCAGTTAGTAATCAAAGGAAGCTACACTTGGAAATGCTGAAGGAAATCTTGCCCAAAGTGCCAGGACTCTGGTTCCTGCATGTATGACTTTCCATGGCTAGAGGAAGTCTTAGTGTCCTGTGTGAGCAAGAAGCTGCAAGACAATTTAGCTTCCCTTTGTGCACTCCAAGTTTCCCCTTTTTACCATTAATGGGTCAATTTTGCTTCCATCCCAGCTCTATGCTGAGCACAGAGGCCAGTCCTGAATTCTAACTGGGATAAGCCTGTGAACCCCAACTGCTTCAGCTAATGCCAACACTCACCCTGCCTAGTAATCTGTAAGTAAGATGCCACTCTCATTCCCCATAAGCCTGTTGTGTCTTCACAGAAGAACTCTGAGTGAGGTCATGGTGGCTCGGCCCAGGCTATGCTACCTTTTCAACTAGGGCAGCTGATCTTTGAAGATCTTTTAAGGAAGTCAGCCACAGGGCAGAGATTGTTGTCTGGCCTCAGGCATAACTGAGTACTCCTGGCCTGCATCAGCGGGAAACATGTTTTCATCCAAGAGTTTTAACATCAGCTCAAGACCTTTATCCCTGCCACTGCTCACTAGTGTCCTAAGTCCAAGCCTTCCCACTTCTGAATTCTCATCCTCAGCCTTGGGTTCCCAAACCCACCTTTGTTCTTGCTTGTTAGTTCATGCTCAGGACATCCTGATCATGTCTATTTCTTTCCATTGTGCCCACCTTACACCTTTAACCTCTTTGTCCCATACTCACACCAAAATCCCACTACGAGTATAATCCAACTCTTCTTCAATCCACTGCCTCACCTCACCTCTCCTCCTCTACACGTGGTCATCCTGGAGCACATGGCTGTATTCCTCACACTCTATCACTCCTCAACAGTCTCTTGTTCCTCATCCCCCAGGGCTTTTAGGTTGATGATTGCAGGTGTTACTGGGATTGACTTCCCTTTTGCTTCCAGGTTGGATAAAAATTACCCACATTCTTTGAAAATGTTGGCATTAGGGCTTGAAGTTTTGACCCCACTCTTATTCTCATTATTGTTCTGGATGACTTAAATAGCCATGTGAACATTCAGTCAAAATCATGGCCTCTTAGTTTATTTTTTTTTCCATTTCTTTCAGCCCCTACTCCCGTGACTACACCTTAAACCTTCCATCCTCCTTTCTGACATTTTACATTTCAGTATCCTACTGCCTCGCCACGTTCACTGCTGTCTCCCCTCACTCCTGATGCATTCTTCATCCATACTGAGACTGTCAGTTCCCTTTCCCCCATTGGGTCAGCAGCCCTTTGACTTTCTATCATTTTTTTGTCTTGCCTACACCCCTTCTTACAATTGCCATTAATCCTTTTTTTGTCTGTCAAACTTTAGCCTTGGATGAATTCAACCAATAGCCCTTTTTCATTATATACTCCAACTGGTTAATCTTGATACAGAAACTCACAACTTAAAATTTATAGCCTCCTACCTCTGGGTTTTCATCAAGCATTGAACACATAATCAGAAACTGTTTTACCACACAAGTTCCACCTATTATTTTTTAAAATTATCTAATTTTATTAAAATTTGGCTGAGCTTAAATGAATAGATTGCTGTTAATGTTCTATTTGTTAATTTTCACAAATACTGTTTGTGGGGGCTTTTATTATTTATTTATTTATTTATTTATTTAAAAAGTTTATTTATTTATTTTGAGAGACAGAGAGAGACAGAGAGAGAGTGTGTGTGCATGTAAGTGGGGGAGGGTCAGAGAGAGAGAGGGAGAAAGAAAGAATCCCAAGCAGGCTCTGCAGTGCAGAGCCCAACGTGTGGCTCAAACTCATGAGCCGTGAGATCATGACCTGAGCTGAAGTTGGATGCTTAACCAACTGAGCTACCCAGGTACCCCATGTTTGTGAGACCTTTTAAACTATAAGTTTACTTTTGTGTTTAAAAATGAAGAGGCGCTTTGCTATATCTGGTATAATATTGCAATTTCAATTGCTTAGAGTGTCAGTGACTCATTTATATTTGCTACTGAACACATGGTGCATAATCTGATAACAGGATTTATTTTTTTCATTCTTTAAATGTTTATTTATTTAGTTTGCTAGATAGAGAGAGCACAAATAAGGGGGGGGGGGAGGGACAGAGAGAAGGAGAGAGAGAATCCCAAGCAGGCTTCACACCAAGTGCAGAGCCAGATTAGGGCTTGATCCCATGACTATGAGATTATGCCCTGAGGTGAAACCACAAGTTGGACGCTTAACTGACTGAGCCACCCAGGCACCCCTGATAAAAGAATTTAGACCTAAAGGGTTAGAGAAGACAGATACTTCACTCCCTAGAACAGTCTTCCAAGTAGTACCTAGCTGACATCAATGCAACCTTTAGGTTTCATCTTAAATATGACATCTTCAAAGACTGTCCCACTCCAGACTGGATTAGATGTTCTTGCCATATGCTTTTCTAACATAGTTGTTAAATAGTCTCTCTTCCCCAAAAGATTATAAGTTCCCCTAAAGAAATGCTGCCTACCATATTCACCATTTTCTCTTATACTTAGGATGGTGTCAGGGACATATTAAGTGCTTAATAATTTGCTGAATAAAGAAACTGTATGGTCCCAATCTGCATGTTCAATGTGTTCTCTACCTGTCCTTCCTGTTCTTGCCAAACTAGACCACTTGTTATTCCTCTAAAGGCTCCAAATTTCCCAACTTTCATACCTACAGACTTGTTTCCCCAGAACGCAAACCCAATATAACTGATTTCCATTATGTATCCTTCATTGTCTATTTCTAATTCTACCTTCTCTAGGAAGCATTTGTCTTCTCATCCCATTTGGGATTCCTGAACATTAGATCACTTTCTTTTATATAGTGTTAGAACCAGAAGCTACCTTATATTTGATTTGATCCAATTCTCTGATTCAACATGAGAAAACAGGGCTCCAAAGCATGTAGGGCATCCCCCAGGGTGACTCTACTCAGTGGAGGACCTGAGCCTACAAGTCAAGTCTCCTGTGTTCTTTCTCCTGGACAATGCCACCTTCCTAAGGTAGATGGCCAACTTCACCATTTCCAGCTGTGAATTCTAACTCACCTGATGGATGTATGGATATGCTAGTAAATATAAATGATCACAGTAGGGATACTTAGAACTTCAAACTACTGTCAAACTTTCAATAAGGAATTGCTTATGCTTTCTCTCTCTCTACATATACATATAAATATAAGTATGAATATATATATATATTTTGATAAATTAGGGCATTCGTGTATCAGATGTTTACAGTGAAATACATCTGTATTAATGATTATAATATTTGAAGACATTTCTTACTGTCCTGCAACTTGGATATATTCACCCTGATTCTAGATTTTTTTTTTTGTAAAGCACTTTAAAGCTGATTACATCATGGTGACATTAATCTCCAAAGAGAAGCTTTTTTCTAAACTAAACTACAGCTTTTATGGTAGAAGCATTTAATAAAGGCTGAAGAGGCATTTCTGCAGCAGTATGTTTTCTCCATGACCCCCACAGTACTTTCCAAGTCCCCATTACCACCTTGCTGCCTGCTCTATTTTTTAACTTGTTAACATACCTCGTTGTTCATGTGCCATTATTAGCAAAGATTGATTCAGAACCCCTTACAAAAGGGAACATAATGACAAGAGTCAAGGCAGCGTTGTTCTACCAGAGCCTTACTGTTTATACTTTCTGAACATCTTAGCATAAATCCTGTCTGCTTTTCCTTATCAACTTACATCTAGCAAAATAATACTCATCTTTCAAGCCCCAGCCAAGTTCACAACTGACTCAGAAAAATTCCTACTCAGATCGGTCCACCGTGACTGCTCCATCTGCTGCATCGTAGGAGATGGATGGACCCTTGCACTAGGAACAGCATGAATAAGCATAGATATTTTGAGGTTGGTGGAACTTGCTTTTGCTACTACCTATTGTGCTGAAACTTAACTATGTGGAGAAAATAGAGGAAATATTGCTAATGCTGTACAACTAGAGTTCTAAGATGGGGATGGCTGACAGGCTAGACATTGCTGATAAACAAGAAGTTAGAACTTAGCTGATATTAAATGAAAGTCTGGGCTAAGAAGACTTAAAATTTGGATTTCCTGAAAACACCCCTCATATACAAATAAGTAAGAATACAACTTACTCTCCCAGAAGTTGAAAAGGGAAATGAAATTATCATGGAAAAGGGAAAATGGATGTATTAGAGCAAAGTAGCATGTATTAAATGCTGCTATGTGCCAAGAATTAAGTCATTTATGTCATTTATTCAGTGTCTGTTTAAGAGGTAGACTTGGCCAAAGTATCTGGTTAGTTGGTAGTAGAGAGTGCTGGCCGACAGTTCTTGTCAAATGTATTTATGTATGTTTGTTCTTTCCACTATTCCAGAGTGTCTGCGTGAAGATGCAAAATAGACCATTTTCCCAAGGAACCAACATGGGCAATATGGGAATTATGTTGGTAATGGGCAAGGCTTTCATTGCGTGTCTGGCCCTGACCAAGTAGAACTGTGTCTTAGTCCAGTTAGGCTGCTTTAACAAAATACCATAGAATGGGTGGCTTAGAAATAGCAGAAATTTATTTCTCACATTTCTGGAGGCTGAGATGTTCAAGATCAAGGAGCCAACAGACTCATTGTCTGGGAAGGCCTGCTTCCGGGCTCACAGATGGCCATCTTCCTGCTGCGTCCTCACATGGCAGACAGATGAAGGAAATTTCTGAGGTCTCTTTTAGGAGCGCACTAACCCCATTCATGAAGGCTCCACCCTCATGACCTCATCAACTCCCAAAGGCCCTCCCTCTAAATCCTGGGAATTAAGTTTCAACATAAGAACTTTGGAGAGATGCAGCAAACTGCATCTGGAGTCTACAGCAAACTGCCACGATACAAACCCAAGGGCTGGACAGAGAGGAGAAAGCTGGGAGAATTTCACAAGTTGAGAATAAAAATAAAAATTGTAATGAGTTTTTGCTACTGATTTATAATCCCAATACTATTATTAAAATAACATAAGTGTAAAAGGAAATTAAAATTTAATTCTAATAGTTAATATAAAGTTTGGGAATTAAAAGTTATTACATGAAATACCGAGACTATGTACAAGATATACAGCTTTATTTGATGTGATTACAGCTCTGAAAAGCCTGAAGTTTTTATATAAAATATTGGGTTAGGACAAATGGGCACGGAGAAAATTTTACAAATATAAGACTATCAGGACCATATAGTAGGTTATTAAATTCATCTTCCAGCCTTGGGATAGGACTTCATTTAAATTCATCCCAATAAACATTTTTTCTTCAGAGTCTCTAAAAGGACAGAAAGTCTCTATCTTCCTTTAGCAAAGGGTTGGGTATATTTGATAAAGGCTTAGAAATGAAACATTTTTTATCATTTGGACAAGAATTGACTTTTGGGGCAGGTATTCCCAATACCCACAATATTTTGTTACTTGCTATGCATCTTTAGCATTTTTTAATTCTCTACCATCTGGTTTGCTTTGCCCACTGTATGGTGCAGTCAGCCCTTGCTGGCTTTCCACACCCTACCCCACCCAGAAGCACACAGTGATGATGTTGCCCGATGTAGCCTTGACCAGTGCCAGAGCCGATCCAGATGCATATGAGGGGTCTGGGATTGTAAGAACACCCTGTGCCCTAACATGTGTCTTCAGTGCGTCTAAGCTGGGCCCTAGATCTAGCAGGAACACCAAACTCTAGCCCTCTCTCCTGTCTCTTTTGGCTGCTAAGTTTAGCATGGTATTAGTTTCCTGGTGCTGCTGTACAAATTGGTGGTTTAAAGCAACAGAAATTTTTCACTCACAGATCTGGAGGACAGAAGCCTGAAACCAAGGAGTTGGCAGGGGTGTGCTTCCTCCAAAGGCTCTAAAGGAGAGTCCTTCCTCGCCACTTCTAGCTTCTGGTGCCCCTCCCCCCTCCCCAAGTTCCCTGGCTGCCTTGTCTCACATATCCTTCTGGTTTTATCTTACAAGGACATGGATCATTGGATTTAGGGTCCACCCACAAAATTCAGGATGATCTCATCTTAAGATCCTTAACTTAATTACACTTTAAAAGATCCTTCTTACAACTATAGATGCTGGAGAGGATGTGGAGAAACAGGAACCCTCTTGCACTGTTGGTGGGAATGCAAACTGGTGCAGCCACTCTGGAAAACAGTGTGGAGGTTCCTCAGAAAAATTAAAATAGACCTACCCTATGACCCAGCAATAGCACTGCTAGGAATTTACCCAAGGGATACAGGAGTACTGATGCATAGGGGCACTAGTACCCCAATGTTTATAGCAGCACTCTCAACAATAGCCAAATGATGGAAAGAGCCTAAATGTCCATCAACTGATGAATGGATAAAGAAATTGTGGTTTACACAATGGAGTACTATGTGGCAATGAGAAAGAATGAAATATGGCCCTTTGTAGCAACGTGGATGGAACTGGAGAGTGTGATGCTAAGTGAAATAAGCCATACAGAGAAAGATACCATATGTGTTCACTCTTATGTGGATCCTGAGAAACTTAACAGAAACCCATGGGGGAGGGGAAGGAAAAAAAAATAAGAGGTTAGAGTGGGAGAGAGCCAAAGCATAAGAGACTCTTAAAAACTGAGAGCAAACTGAGGGCTGATGGGGGGTGGGAGGGAGGGAGGGTGGGTGATGGGTATTGAGGAGGGCACCTGTTGGGATGAGCACTGGGTGTTGTATGGAAACCAATTTGACAATAAGTTTCATATATTTAAAAAAATAAAAAAAAAAATAAAAGATCCTTCTTACAGGGGTGCCCAGGTGGCTCAGTTGGTTAAGTGTCAGACTTCAGCTCAGGTCATGATTTCATGGCTTGTGAGTTTGAACCCCGTGTGAGGTTCTTTGCGACAGCTCAGAGACTGGAGGCTGCTTTGGATTCTGTCTTCCTCTCTCTCTCTACCCCTCCCTGCTCATGCTCTATCTCAAAAAGAAGCAAACACTAAAAAAAAAAAAAAAAAAAAAAAAAGATCCTTTCTATGAATAAGGTTGTTTTTGCAGGTTCCAGGGGTTAGTACATGGACATATCTCTTGGGGGCCAGTAGTCATCCCACAATAAAGACCTTGTTTCAGTTATGACTGGATCTTGTTTCTTCTACCTTCAGCATCCAGATAATACTTCTAGAATTTCACACTGATTGCTTCCCACCCTCCTCCACCACAAGTTTTCTTCCACCCAGAAACTCCATTCCCATGTTCTATCTATCCAATCAGACACTTAAGCACCCCTGGGGTTGGGTGAGGCAGCAACCCTGTAAGGGCTTTGGAAACAGAGGGTCTGGATTCAAATCCAGATTTCACCACTGCCTTCCTTCCTTCCATCATTCATTGATTCATCCATAAATATTTTCACCTCCTCACTACCAGGTAGTATCCTAGGCAAAGAAGATAGAGCATTATAGGAACAGTCTTCTTTGAGGTTATATTGAAAGGGGAAGACAAGCTACAAACAAATAAATTCAACACATAATATAATGCCAGGTACTGACAAGTGTTCTGAAGAACAATAGAGCAAGGTAAGGAAGGGCACAGTGAGCTGTGCCTACGAAGCAGAATTTCAGATGGGGTTTTGGGGTTATCAGGGAAGGCTTCCCCTAGGAGGTAATATTTGAGCAGATATTTGAGCCGAGTGCCAGACTGAACTGTGAGAATATCTGAGGAAGAGCATTCCTAGATCTTCCTGATGCCCTGGGGCAAGAAGGGCCTTGGTGAGTTTGGTGCTTTTGAAAACAAGCAAGAAGAGCCATTAGGACACCCAGGGTCTTAGCAGCTTATTTGCAATAGCCAAAAGGTGGAAGCAACCCAAGTGTCCATCAACAGATAAATGAAGAGGTAAAACATGGCAGATACATACAATGGAATATTATTCAGCCCTAAAAAGGAAGGAATTTCCGTCACATGCTACATCTTGAGGGCATTGTCCTAGGTGAAATAAACCAGTCACGAAAAAACAATACTGTATGATTCCACTTACAGGGGGTACCTCGAGTCATCAAATTCAGAGAAACAGGGGAGTAATGGTTGCCAGGGGCTGGGGAGGGGGAAAGGGGAGTTAGTGTCTAATGGGTGCAGACTTTCGGTTTTATACGAATTCCGAGGATCGGTTGCACAACGGTGTGAATGTGCTCAACGCTTTTGAACGGTACACTTAAAGATGGTTACGATGGTAAATTTTATATGTGTATTTTAAATACAATTTGGGCACGTGGGTGGCTTAGTCGGTTGAGTGTCCAACTTCAACTCAGGTCATGATCTCATGGTCCGTAAGTTCGAGTCCCACCTTGGGCTTTCTGCTGTCTGCGCAGAGCCTGTGTTAGATCCTCTGTTCCCTTCTCTCTGCCCCTCCCCTGCTTGTGTGCATTCTCTCTCTCTCTCTCTCAAAAATAAACAAACATTAAAAAAATACAATTTTACTAAAAATTTTAAAAAGACTAGTTTTTAAACCTCTGTAAACCTCACCTGCTTCACCTGTAAAATGAAGAGAAGAAAAGGTCTGCCATAAGTTTGGTGTGAGAAGGAAACAGAATCATCCATGTAAAATACCTCAACATTCTCGGACCTGTAAGATCTGCTCCTCACAAGCCACCTGTCCTGGTGATCACAGTTATTGTTGCTCTTGCTCTTATCAAGCCAGCAGTGATTCTCTGAGCCGCTGTCTCCTTACCAGGCTTTATAGTGTTCAAAGCACTTACCACTCTGTGGTGTTGTCTTCGCTGTTGGGGAGTTTACTCTTGCAGTTGCCATCTCCCTCAAGGGAGCAAGAATTCCTGTTTTCACTGATCCCGGTAGCCCCCCATCCTGGCACAGTGAAGTGCATAGCATGGCACGATAATAGGCATCACTTGAATGAACACATTTCTGTTATCGTGTTGTCAATGTTACGCAACAGATGTTTTGCCTTAGGCTGGTATATCCTAAATGATAACATAATCTGATGATAAAATTACCTGCAATGACTCGTAGGTCCAGCCCACCCTGCTGAATCAGAACCCCCAGGTGCACTGTGTCCTGGGCCCTGCTGCTCAAAATGTGGTGACTGCTCCAGAGAGCTTGCTAGAAACGCAGCATCAGGACCCACTCAGAGCCACTGAATGAGAATCTGAGTGTAACAAGATTCCCAGCGGATTCATACCCACATTAAAGCTTAAGAAGTGCTGGTTTAAGCTATACTGTCTCAGAGTTTCCAGACCAGGCAGGTCACCAGAATTACTTAGTAAAACTGGGGTGAGGCCCGGGAAAAGGTTCATTTTATGTCTTCTATGAGTGAGTCTCAGGGTCAGCCAGATTTAGGAACCACCACCTGACGCCTATTCTGCAGATACAGACAAACCTATCACATGATTTAAAGAGTGAATGCGTCCTTGCCCTCTTGGAGAAAATTCATCCAGTTCTCTGCCCAAAGCTGTGAGCATGTTAGCAACATACTAATCAACCAACTAACTAAAAGTAACTACCTAACCAGTAAAGCCAATTATGGGCTCTGAAGAGCAGTAGATGATACTGGTGAGCTTGGGTGGCCCCTAAGTAGGAAACTTCAAACAGCTGAAAATGAGTCTCTACCTAGGACCATTACAAAATGGTTTGGGGGGCAATCTGACCATCCAATAGAACTTTATTGTCAGCTTTTCGGATATTCTAAAAAGAAATTTACTCCTGTCCCTCTCATACCCCCATCCCTGCTTAGAAATAGGTTTAAGTATTATGCAGGTATGGCGAGGCCAACAGATCGGGAGATGATTACCATTGAAACCATATTTCGTTACTCACAATTCCCAAGAGGAGGGTGCATGCCAGGCCACAGGGGGTCACATGGGGAAGCACTGGGGATAGTTAGGAGGCAGAGGAAGAGGAGGAAAAATGGGGGCAGGACTTTATTGTGGTTTTTGTGGGACAAACAGGCAAAGTAGGATCAGCAGATTTGGGAATGGCTAGCTGAAATAATTTCAGCGGGCTCTGGGCTGTAGGGCTGTCCCTGGTTGTCTGGTACCTGGCCTGGGAAATGATTAGAGCAGGGAGGTAGTAGCCCAGAGTGTGAGATCCTGCTATAGCAGGTGGTTGGGGAGGTGGGGTCTGGATTGGTTGGTTGACATTTGAAAAGCACACTAGCTGGTGAGCAAGGACATGGGTAACCTTGTGAAGGGCAGTTCCTCCAGAGTCAGGAAGGCCCCAGATGTCAAAACATCAGAACACAGAAAACAAAAGCCATGGTTAATACTACCTGCTGGGCTCCCCACAGTGATCAGAAACATTTATTCTGTCAACCATGGAATTAGTCTTGTCAGGGCGCCTGGGTGGCTCAGTTGGTTGAGCATCTGACTCTTGATTTTGGCTTGGGTCATAATCTCACATTTTGTGAGGTTGAGCCCCGTGTGGGGCTCTGAGCAGACAGTGCAGAGACTTGCTTGGGATTCTCTCTCTCCCTCTCTGACTGCCCCTCCCCAACTCTTCCTCTATTAAATAAATAAATAAACATTAAAAAAAGAAAGAATTAGCACTGCCTTCTATGTAGAAAATCCCCTAGTATATTTCCTTTCTCTCTGACATTTTCCATTGTCTCTATATTTAACATAATAATAATTACAATTTTGGAACCGGAGATGTGATTCAACTTTTAACATTTAAATGGTGTTACTCCCAGAAGCATTGGCAGGAGTTGCAATCAAGCTTCCTCTTCTTCAGTTTTCTCAAAAAACTGACTTTTTTCAACCATTCCCTTAACTAATGTCCATATAAATGCTAATAGAAGATGTTTCAGATAACTTTTCACTCTGCTTCTTCCCTAGAGCTGAGTTTGGCATCATTTGCTATCTGTCGCCCTGGGCTCAGGCAGTTGATAACTCTGTTCAGTGATCTCATAGACTTTGATGAAATGGTCCTGGGAAAAATGAAACTTAATAACAGTCTTTTCCCTTTTCTCCTCTGGTTGAAGAATAAAGTGACAGTGGGTTAAAGGCACTCCAAAAGATGCTTGAAATGTATCCTAGAGGCGTGAGAAAAGCTGCAGGCAATGCCTCTTACATGTCTTTGTGATTTATAACGTCAGATGTGAAAACACTATGTAATGGCTTTCCATCCTCTTTCACTTGGAGTGCACAAGATACTTTTCTTTATGGATTTCAGTTTTAAAGTTAAAATTCAAGACCACTGACACTTATTAGCTTATGATTACAAACCTAGTAATAATCATCTAGTATTTCTACTTCTGATTTTTTATTCTATCCCAAAAGCAATGGTCAGGGATAAGCTCAGAATTAAATACTCCATCCACTGTTTAGATCTGAATTCAAAATAGTGTGTCAGAAACCTTCTTTAATCTGTTTACTTTTTAAGAATACTTTCATTCTGTGGACAATAATGTGTGTAATTTAAGTATAAAAGTCTGCATCATTTAGATAGCCTTATTGGCATTTTCAACATTCAGAGGATGTCTGAAACAAAATATGGAGTTCGGGTGTCTCACATCCATGAAATATAGCCAGATCAACACTAAACCATCCTGCACACCTAGAAAACTGATTTGAGGGCGAACACAACAATCTGCACAACCTGAACCACAGAACTCTTGCAGGTAGACGGCGCAGAGAGGTAAACTGGGGGAGAGAGAAGCTGCAAAGAGCAGGGAGCTGTTTTTGCTTGCTTGTGGACAGAGGATGGAGACAGGGGGGTGGGGGGGGGTGGGGAATATGGTTAAAGCATTCCTCCCAAAAGCGCTGGAGAGAAAGTGGAAAAGTGGAAACAGCCGCAGAGACTGAACTAAAAAGGGAGAAAGGAGAAAGGAGAGTGTTTAAATTCCATTATAAACGGGGAGCGCAGAATCTGAAACGCCGCAGCTCGATACCTGGCAGTGCTCTGGTGAGAAGGGCAAATCCCCAGGAGCAGAGTAGGGTCCGGGAGTCTTTGGGCCAGGCAGGGAGAGGCAGTTCACTGCTGGTAGAACATCTGGTAGACCCTGTGTGGCTCCCCACAACAGACCAAGGCCCCAGTGGACCTGGGAGAACAACCACATTCGCTGGTGCTGGAACAAGGTCGTTAAGGGTGAAGCCTGGTGCCAGATGTGTGTTGTGATTTTCCAAAATCCCTGAAATGTTGCTGCTACACGATCGCATGAACTTTTTCTGGGGCAGGCTGGTGCCCAGCTGCAGTCTCTGGGTGTCGGCAGCAGCACGGTCTCACCAACGTTCCTGGGTGTGGCCGGCACTCGGCCAATGCTCAGTGAGACCCTCCTGCAGAGGGGCGGAAGGGGTCAAAGCCATAGTCCCTCAGAAATAAGGGGTCGGGAAAAACGGCCGCCATCTGAGACAAAACTCAGGAGGGAGGTGCTTCCTGAGGCTTGGTCACGGACAGTATAAAAGTGGGGAGTAGATGGAAGCCGAAGACAAAGAATGGGTGGGAGATTGCTGGTGGGGAAGAACACAGTTCCGACACTAGAAACGGGGTAGGTGGGCGACGCCATTTTTCACTGCTCCTGCGCATGCGCATGTGCACCTAAAAGCGCCACAACAATCCACCTCAGTAGGCTAGCAGCGCCATCTAGTGGAGAATGGAGCCATTACACTAAGCGCCAACCCTGCTCTTCAGAAACACAAATCTCTCTGCCTGCTTAGTTGACAGACTCAAAGCACTTAGTTTGACTTCTAGAGGAAAACAAGTAATTTCAATCGTATTTTAGTATATTCTCTGGTCCACCTATTCAATTTTCTGTTTTTTTTCTTTTTTGTTTCTTTTCTTTTTTTTGAATACACAAAGAGAAAAAATTTATTTCTATCTTCAATTCTTATTAAAACTATTTTTCTTTAATTTTTTTCTACTATATTTATTACTTTTGGGTAAATTTTTTCAAGTTCTATTTTATTCCATCATTTCATTTTATTCTGTTTCAGTGTATTCATTTTTTTTGAAATTTCAAATGATTTCCTTTTAATTTTTCATTCCCTTTTTTCTCTCTAATCTATCAAGCCCCTTTCAACACCCAGATCAAAACACACCTAGGATCTAGCATCATTTATTTAATTTTTGTGTGTGTGTCTGTTGTTAATTTTTTTATTTAAACTTTTTTCTACCTCATTAATTACTTTTCTCCCTTCAAAATGACAAAAGGAAGGAATTCACTGCAAAAGAAAGAGCACAAAGAAATGACAGCCAGGGACTTAACCAACACAGATACAAGCAAGACGTCTGAACCAGAATTTAGAATCAAGATAATATTAGCTGGAGTCGAAAATAGATTAGAATCCCTTTCTGCGGAGATAAAAGAAGTAAAAGCTAGTCAGGATGCAATAAAAAATGCTATAACTAAGCTGCAATCTCGAATGGTGGCCACGGTGGCAAGGATGGATGAGGCAGAACAGAGAATCAGTGATAGAGAGGACAAACTTATGGAGAATAATGAAGCAGGAAAAAAGAGGGAGACTAAGGCAAAAGAGCTTGATTTAAGAATTAATCAATGACTCATTAAAAAGTAAAAACATCAGAATCATAGGGGTCCCAGATGATGAAGATAGACAAAAAGGGGTAGAAGGGTGATGAGAGCAAATCATAGTGGAAAACTTTCCTAACCTGGGGAAAGACACAGACAACAAAATCCAAGAAGCACAGAGGACTCCCATTAGATTCAACAAAAACCAACCATCAACAAGGCATATATAGTCAAATTCAAAAAATACTCCGGAGAGGAAAGAATCATGAAAGCGGCAAGGGAAAAAGAAATCCTTAACCTACAAGGGAAGACAGATCAGATTTGCAGCAGACCTATCCACAGAAACTTGGCAGGCCAGAAAGGAGTGGCAGGATATATTCAATGTGCCGAATCAGAAAAATATGTAGCCAAGAATTCTTTATCCACCAAGGCTGTCATTCAAAATAGAAGGAGAGATTAAAGGTTTCCCAAACAAAAATCAAAGGAGTTTATGATCACTAAATCAGCCCTGCAAGAAATTTTAAGGACTCTCTAAGGGGGGAAAAGATGAAAAAAAATAAATAACTAAATAAAACCCAAAGCAACAAAGACTAAAAGGACCAGAGAACACCACCAGAAACTCCAACCCTACAAGCAACATAATGGCAGTAAATTCATATCTTTCAGTACTCACTCTAAAGGTCAATGTACTAAATGCTCCAATCAAAAGTTGTATTGTAACATAATGGATAAGAAAACAAGATCCATCCATATGCTGTTTACAAGAGACCCACTTTAGACCTAAAGACACCTTCAGATTGAAAGTAAGGGAATGGAGAACCATGCATCATGCTAATTGTTGACAAAAAAAAGCCGGAGTAGCCATACATACATCAGACAATCTAGACTTTAAAATAAAGACTGTATCAAGAGATGCAGAAGGGCATTATATCATAATTAAGGGGTCTATCCACCAAGACCTAACAATTGTAAACATTTATGCTCCAAATTTGAAGGCAACAAAATATATAATTCAATTAATCACAAACATAAAGAAACTCATTGATAATAATACCATCATATTAGGGGTCTTCAACACCCCACTTACAGCACTGGACAGAGCTTCTAAACAGAAAATCAACAAGGAAACTGGCTTTGAATGACACACTGGCCCAGATGGACTTAACATTTCATCCTAAAGCAGCAGAATATACATTCTTCTCTAGTGCACATGGAATGTTCTCCAGAACAGACCACATACTGGGACATAAATCAGCCCTCAACAAGTACAAAAAGATCGAGATCATACCATGCATATTTTCAGACCATAATGCTATGAAACTCGACATCAACCACAAGAAAAAAAATTGGGAAAGGTAACAAACACTTGGAGACTAAAGAAAATCCTACTAAAGAATGAATAGGCTAACCAGGAAGGTAAAGAGGAAATTAAAAAGTACATGGAAGCCAATGAAAATGATAACACCACAGCCCCAAACCTCTGGGATGCAGCAAAGGTGGTCATGAGAGGAAAGTATATAGCAATCCAGGCTTTCCTAAAGAAGGAAGAAAGGTCTCAGATACACAACCTAAACTTACACCTTAAAGAGCTGGAAAAAGAACAGCAAATAAAACCCAAAACCAGCAGAAGACAGGAAATAATAAAGATTACAGCAGAAATTAATGCTACTGAAACCAAAAACACAGTAGAACAGACCAATGAAACCAGAAGTTGGTTTGTTGAAAGAATTGACAACATTGATAAACCACTAGCCAGTTTGATCAAAAAGAAAAAGGAAAGGACCCAAATAAATAAAATCAAGAATGAAAGAAGAGAGATCACAACCAACACAGCAGAAATAAAAATAATAATAAAAGAATATTATGAGCAATTATATGCCAATAAAATGGGCAATGTGGAAGAAATGGACAAATTCCTAGAAACATATACACTACCAAAACTGAAACAGGAAGAAATAGAAATTTTGAACAGACCCATGACCAGTAAGGAAATCGAATTAGTAATCAAAATCTCCCAAAAAACAAGAGTCCAGGGCCAGATGGCTTTCCAGGGGAATTCTACCAAACATTTAAGGAAGAGTTAACACCTATTCTCTTGAAACTGTTCCAAAAAATAGAAATGGAAGGAAAACTTCCAAACTCTTTCTATGAAGCTAGCATTACCTTGATTCCAAAAACCAGGGACCCCACTAAAAAGAACTCTAGACCAATTTCCCTGATGAACATGCATGCAAAAATCCTCAACAAGATATTAGCCAACTGGATCTAATAATACACTAAAAAATTATTCACCACAACCAAGTGGGATATATACCTGGGATGCAGGGCTGGCTCAATATCCACAAAACAATCAATGTGATTCATCACATCTATAAAAGAAAGGACAAGGACCATATGATCCTCTCAATAGATGCAGAGAAAGCATTTGACAAAATACAGCATCCTTTCCTGATAAAAACCCTCAAGAAGGTAGGGATAGAAGGAGCATACCTTGAGATCATAAAAGCCATATATGAACGACCCAACGCTAATATCATTCTCAATGGGGAAAAACTGAGAGCTTTCCCCCTAAGGTCAGGAAAAAGACAGGGATGTCCGCTCTCACCATTGTTATTCAACATAGTATTGGAATGCTTAGCCTCAGCAAACAGACAACACAAAGAAATAAAAGGCATTCAAATCGGTCAGGAGGAGGTCAAACTTCCATTCTTCACAGATGACATGATACTCTATATGGAAAACCCAAAATATTCCATCAAAAAACTGCTAGAACTGATCCATGAATTCAGCAAAGTTGCAGGATATAAAATCGATGCACAGAAATCTGTTGCATTCCTATACACCAACAATGAAGCAAGAGAAAGAGAAATTAAGGAATCGATCCCATTTACAATTGCACCAAAACCCATAAAATACCTAAGAATAACTCTAACCAAAGAGGTGAAAAATTTATACACTGAAAACTATAGAAAGCTTATGAAATAAATTGAAGAAAACACACAAAAAAATGGAAAAATATTCCACGCTCTTGGATAGGAAGAACAAATATTGTTAAAATGTCAATACTACCCAAAGCAATCTACATATTCAATACATTACCTATCAAAATAACACCAGCATTCTTCAGAGCTAGACAAATAATCCTAAAATTTGTATGGAACCAGAAAAGACCCCAAATAGCCAAAGCAATCTTGAAAACGAAAACCAAAGCAGGAGGCATCACAATCCCAGACTTCAAGCTATACTACAAAGCTGTAATCATCAAGACAGTATGGTACTGGCACAAGAACAGACACTCAGATCGATGGAACTGAATACAGAACCCTAAAATGTACCCACAAATGTATGGTCTACTAGTCTTCGACAAAGCAGGAAAGAATATCCAGTGGAATAAAGACAGTCTCTTCAGCAAATGGTGCTGGGAAAACTGGACAGTGACATGCAGAAAAAGGAACCTGGACCACTTTCTTACACCATACACAAAAATAAAGTCAAAATGGATGAAAGACCTAAATGTAAGACATGAAGCCATCAAAATCCTTAAGGAGAAAGCAGGCAAAAACCTCTTTGACCTCTGCTGCATCAACTTCTTACTCAACATGTCTCCAGAGGTAAGGAAAACAAAAGCAAAAATGAACTATTGGGACCTCATCAAAATAAAAAACTTCTGCACAGCGAAGGAAACAATCAGCAAAACTAAAAGGCAACTGACAGAATGGGAGAAGATATTTGCAAACGACATATCAGATAAAGGGTTAGTGTCCAAAACCTATAAAGAACTTATCAAACTCAACACCCAAAAAGCAAATAACCCAGTGAAGAAATGGGCAAAAGACATGAATAGACACTTCTCCAAAGAAGACATCCATCCAGAAGGCCAAATGACACATGAACAAATGCTCAACATCATCCGGGAAATACAAATCAAAACCACAACGAAATACCACCTCACACCTGTCAGAATGGCTAACATTAACAACTCAGGCAACAATAGGTGAGGATGAGGAGAAAGAGGATCTCTTTTGGAATGCTGGTGGGAATGCAAGCTGGTGCAGCCACTTTGGAAAATAGTATGGAGGTTCCTCAAAAACTTAAAAATAGAACTACCCTACGACCCAGCAATTGCACTACTAGGTATTTATCCAATGGGTAAGAGGTATGTTACTTTGAAAGGGACATGCACCCCAATGTTCATAGCAGTGCTATCGACAATAGCTAAATTATGGAAAGAGCCCAAATGTTTATCGACTGACGAATGGATAAAGAAGATATGGTATATTCAATGAAATATTATTTGACAATCAAAAAGAATGAAATCTTGCCATTTGCAACTACGTGGATGGAACTAGAGGGTATTATGCTAAGCGAAATTAGTCAGAGAAAGACAAATATCATGTGACTTCACTTATATGAGAACTTTAAGACACAGAACACAAGGGAATGGAAGCAAAAATAATATAAAAACAGGGAGGGGACGAAACATAAGAGACTCTTCAATATGGAGAACAAACAGAGGGTTACTGGAGTAGTTGTGGGAGGGGGGATGGGCTAAATTGGTAAGGGGCATTAAAGAATCTACTCCTGAAATCATTGTTGCACTATATGCTAACTTGGATGTAAATTAAAAAAAATAAAACAAACAAACAAAAAAAGAAGCATCATATGGTCCCACAATCCCACTGCTGGGTATATATATCCAAAGGAATTGAAAGTAGGATCTCAAATAGATATTTGCATACCTGTGTTCAGAGAAGCACTATTCACAATAACCAAGAGGTAGAAGTAACCCAAATGTCCAATAGATGAGTGAATAAAAAAAATTTCGTGTGTGTGTGTGTATAAAAAAACAAACAAACAAAACAAAACAAAACCAAAATATGAAGTTCGTGTTTGGATCATCAATCTGTCAAATATGCATTGTGACCCCCTAAACCCATTTTCCCAAATAACATGGTCTCTACGAAGGTTAACATCACATTGGAAACTTACAGTTGAGTAATATATCTCTAAGGGTCAAAGCCAAATAAAAGTCAACACATGTGTATTTACATACCCTTACTGTGAAAAGCATTTTACCTAATAGCTACATAGAAAAAAAAAACTAATCATTTTCATTCTTAATAGAGAAATAATTCTCCATTGATCCCTTGCTTACAAGTGAAAAAACAAAAACCCACTTTATACTGCCTCTTATTCAAACTATAGCTCCAGCTCTCTCCTTTTCCTTTCCTACCAATTTTATAGAAAAAATTATTTATAGTTTGTTCGTTTTCCTCATCTGCTCAACATATAATCTATCATATATAACCTTGCTTTTAGACCAAGTATCTCTTTTAAAGATAACCACTACTACTTTCCTGTTCTAGCTTTAAAAGATCAGGAAATTCACAGAACTGGAAATACACTGATAAACATGTCAATGCAAGATAAAGCATGTAATTAAGATTGGCACATGAATACTCTAGTACTCCTCTGGCCATCTGTTGTTTGTGCCTGCCCAGAATCCATTTCTGCTTCTGGTAATATCACTCTGATTTTTCTTTTGGGAATCCTCTGACAACTCTTCCTTTTAAGCAAGAGAGGACAATGTAATTCTTGCCAATGAGAGTACAGCATCTGCCTGGCTCTAGTGATTGGTTTAAGGGAAGTCACATGACTCTGACCAGACCAATCAGAAGCAAGCACGAATTTTGCTGCAACTTTTGGTAAGTTCTCTTCCACTGGTATCAGTAAACTGAATTAAAAGCTCAGTGATGTTGGTGGCCAACTTGCTATCATTAAGGCAGAGCTGGTCTGAGAAGGGCAAAAACAAACAAAAGCAAAATGAAGAGATGAGAAATATCTGAGTGACATTTTAACCCTAATGACTGGTCCTGCTCCAAAGATCCACCTACATTTACATTTGCTTCATCCTTTTTTTAAAAATTAAACTGTTTATTTATTTTGAGAGAGGGAGAGAGACAGAGAGGCAGGAGCAGAGAGAAAAGGAATCCCAAGCAGGTTCCCTGCTGTCAGCACAGAGCCTGATGCAGGCTCCATCTCACCGACAGCGAGATCAACCTGAACTGAAATCAACCAACTGAGCCACCCAGGTGTCCCTGCCTCATCCTTTCTATGTTTTGTTTTGGTGTTAAAGGCAGTCAGACTTTGGTTCTATCACTTATACTGAAGGAAATGGACTAACAGGTATCATCTATTGTTGGTAGTGGTGCCAGACACTAGGCACTCTGTTGGGATTATTAATTGCTATAATTAAAAAAAAAATTTTTTTTATCTTACAAAAAAGCTCATAAAATGTCTGCAACTAAAAACAAAGGCAAAGAAATAAAAGTAACTCAACAGCCAAATGCCCTTTTTACCTCTCATTTTACTTACGATCCCTGAATCATTTGACAATTCCTTCTTTGAACTCTATTTTCTTGACTTCCATAACCACCCAGTTGCTTGAAATCTCCTCTCAACCACTTCAAATAGTCCTTCTGGATTTAATCCACAGCATCTTTTCTTTTGTTTAAATTTTAGTGTGACAGAATTTTACCCTCAGCTGTCCAGTCCCTAGACCCTTATTATGAAGATCAGTTGTCCAAGTTAGAAACTCTGGCAACATCCTTAATTCTTCCTTTAATGTACTTCCCCACATCCTATGCATTAACAAATCTTGTTAATTTACCCCTTAAATATTTCTCAAAATTCCCTCTCTTCTCTGTAAATCTCTGATATTATTTTAAGAATCCCATCACTTCTCCTTTAGACCATGATTCTCAAACCCAAGCATGCAAAAAGAATCACCCATAAAGCTTATTAAAAATGAAATCCCTGAGCATAATCCTTTAAGAGAGTCTGATGAACGTGGCCTGAGAATCCCACTTTGAGAAACACTATTTCAATCATTGCAACAGCCTTCTAACTGCACTGTTGTATATATAACCATTTTGATCATTTCATTTGTTTACCTGCTTGAAAACTTCCAAAGGTTCACCACTGCCCACCAGATAAACTACAAACTCTTTAACATGGCATATCATGCTTTCAAAATAGCAGGTAACCCCTCTGATCTCATCTCTCTCTTCCCCAGTCAAGCCTTCAGTCTGAAGGAAACAATCTCTCCAGAGTAAGACTTTCCTCCTACTTTTATCTTAGTTCAATTTCATAAAGACACTTACTAGTCTATTTTCTAGTGAACATTAGAGAGTGCTTCCAGGTGTCAGACTCAGTGTTAAATTCTTAACCTACGTTATCTCATTTAATTCATGCTACTGCCCTGTGAAGTAAGTGGTATTATTATTACAATTTTACAGCTCTGGGAATCGGAGGGTCAAAGAAGTAACCTGTCCATGGTCACAGAGCTATTAAGGGCTGAAGGGGGCCTCTAAATCAGAGTACTAGATTGCCACACATCTAAAATACGAGCTCCTCAAGGGCCCCTGAACAGTGGACAGGGTACTCAATCCCAATACTAAGCCTTCCACACCGTGGGTGCTGAATGTGAGCAACTGACTTTCTGACTAAATGAATGCTGGGAGGAAGAATAAAAGGAAATCATCACGTTTATTAGCCTCTATCTCAAAATGTGGTTTCATTTTCAGGAAGACATTTTCCTTACTAATAAAGCTACCTTTAAAACTACGATTGGAAAGTCATTTAAAATGCATTCTAAATTTTTAATAGAAATTTTTATTAAGATAATTGTAGATTCACATGCAGTTTTGAGCAATAATTCAGAGAAATCTGACATTTGTCAAGTTTCCTTGAAAAGTAACATCTTGAAAAAAATAGCACAGGGGTGTCCGGATGGCTCAGTGGTTTAAGCGTCGGACTCTTGATTTTGGCTCAGGTCATGATCTCACGGTTTCTTTAGTTTGAGCCCCACATCAGGTTCTGCGTGCTGACCTCTCAGAGCCTGCTTGGAATTCTCTGTCTCCTTCTCTCTCTGCCCCTCCCCCACTAGCTCTTTCTCAAAAGAAAAAAAAAAAAAAAAAGAAAGCAATAGTACAGTTTAATAATTGGGTTATCAACCTGAATACTGTTAAATGGGAGAATGCTCCACCATCACAAAGATCACTCTTTGCCTTTGAATAGCCACACACACTTCCTTCCTGTCCATTTGCCTCTAATCTGTTCTCCGGAATTTTCTATAATTTTGCCCTTTTAAGAATGCTATGTAAATGGAATCATACAGTATGAAACATTTTGCAACTATTTGCAGAGTTCTTTACATGTTCTAAGACACTGATTTGTCAGATATGTAGTTTGCAACTATTTTCTCCCAATCTGTAACCTGTTTTTTCACTGTCTTCACAAAGATCTTAAAATAGAAAAACACCTTGAATTTCGATAAGGTCTCATTTATCAACTTTTTCTTTTATGGATCATGTGTTTTGTGTCACGACCAAGAGCTCTATATAGACCTAGATCCTGAAAATTTTCTTTTCTATTTTTCTCTAAAATCTTTGCAATTTTATGTTTATATTTAAATCTATGATCTTTTCTGAGTTAATTTTTGTCTGAGGCATAATATCGAGTTCAAGAATCATTTTTATGCCTCTGATGTCCAATTGTCCCAGCACCACTGGGTGAAAAGTCTATCCTTCTTCCATTGAATTGCTTTGGCAACTTTGTAAAAAATGTGAATCTATGATTATCTTGAAATAATTTGAATTAAAAACGCTTGTTTGGAGATGATAAAAATGTTTTGGAATTAGACAGACGTGACAGCTACAGAGCACTGTGAATGTGCTAAATGCCAGTGAACTGTATACTTTATAATGGTTGATTTGATGTTATGTGAATTTCACTTCAATTTTATTATTTTTTATTAAAAAATTTTTTTAACATTTATTTATTATTATTGAGAGGCAGAGAGAGAGCATGACCATGGGAGGGGCAGAGAGAGGGGGAGACCCAGAATCCAAAGCAGGCTCCAGACTTTGAGCTGTCAGCACAGAGCCCCATGTGGAGCTCGGACCCACAAACAGCGAGATACCTGAGCTGAATCAGACACTTAACCGACTGAGCCACCCAGGTGCCCCTCACTTCAGTTTTAAAAAGTGGGGAAAACAAAGCTTATCTTAGCTTACTTTCCAACTATAATATTTTACACAATTCAAACAAGTTTTTCAAAGAGTATATAAAAGCCTCCTTTCATATAATCATTGAACGTATTTTCTCTGTGTTTGGTTACAGTTTCCAGGTCCCTCATTGCTAAAATTAGGGAACATCCTAATGTCTGAACTCTGAGGTAAACATTTTTAACAGTGAGTCAACATGTGGGCAGTTAGAGCGGCAGTAGTCTTTAGTGGACCTAATATTTCCTGGCAATCAATCCTTGCATGTCCTTACTCGTTCTTTGACCATCTTTTATACCCTCACTTGTCTTTATCCTTCTGAACTAAGGTGCCCTAAACCGAACACTCTATTATATCATGTGGTGATCACTGCCTTTTTTCTCTGAGCTCACAGCCCTGGAATAATATATTTTATCACTTTTCTGGCAAGGAGTTCATATATCTCTCCTAAATAAAAGCAACATAGTGAGACAAGGGCAGAATGTCTACAAACTTGCTAAATTTCTAGACAGTCTTATGCTGAAACTTCCTCTCGTGTATCCTCTTTAATTAATAGTGAAGGGGTCCACATTTACATCAGGAAAATTCCTCATCCCAAGGAATCTTGGAGATGGTTTGGGTGTTCACATTATCAAGACCTACCTTCAAAAAACCAGTGAGATGTTTGTATTAATGCATTCAAATCATGTTCAAATGACTAATCAATGTCAGTCCATGAAACCCTACACTTAGCATATTTTAAAACATGTTTTGTGAAGAGAAAATTCATCTTTTACTTTCAAGTCATCTAACTCAAGACACCCTGGACAGAGCCGTCGGAAATTACAAATTTAGTTCAGAAAACATGGCACACTGGAGCCAAGGATTAACACAATAGTGTCCTCTACTCCAACATCTGATCATATTACAGGGCTGACGTGGTTAGAACGGAGAAGACATTTGTAATCCTGTATAAAATAAGCTCTTCTTTGCCCCCTAATATCCTGAACATAGATCAATTGAAAGAGAAAAAAACTTTATATAACAACCTGCTTTTAATCCCAATCCACTGTTACTATTTATGTCAATATTCGTCCTTTCTTCCTTTAAGCCTTGATGGTACTCCGGGGCTATATTATCTCCTATTAATGTATTTACCTTTTTTCCTCTTCATGTTACCATGAAATTTCTAGAATAGTTTTACCATATCGCACTTTGCTGAATATATGTGTCCCAAGGAAATATCAACAAATCTTTTATGAAATATGTCCTACCCTCTAGTAAGTTTGGAAAACATAGCATATCACCTCTCTCCTCTAAAGTCATGATTAAAAGGTACATTAAAAGGTCAGAGAAATCCTATGATGAAAACGCCTGTTTAATTCTGTTTCTTAACCTTATTTTGACCACAAAATACTTTGTGTATGTCTCACTTAATAGCATCTCTAGAACACCAATATCTGAAATGCTGTTCTAAAACAAATAGGCTGTGCTTGCTGGTTCCATTTTCTTATGACTGTGTTAAGTTTTGCAAACTTGGGGAACACCAGCGATCTCCAAAAAAGGAAAATCTAGTTATTGACTTTTGTTTCCTTCAATGATTATTTCTTTTGACTTTTCTGAGGTTACCTATGCAGTCAACAACATACATATTTTTCAAATTCCTCACTGGGATTCCATACACACACACACACACACACACACACACACACACACACACACACACATATATATTTTATGTAGGTTCCACACTCACCGTGGGGCCCAAACTCCCAACCCTGAGATTAAGAGTTCCATGTTCTACTGACTAAGCCAGCCAGGTGCCCCTGTAATTCTCTATCATTGTTATAAAATAGATATACCAAATTCTTTTAACTGTAGAATTTGGGAATTATATGCATTTGTAACACCCTCAGCAACTAGGACAAGGGCTTGTACATAGTATGTACTGAATAAATCTTGGAAGATTGGCTACTTAATTCTAGAAATAGCACAAGTCTTGTATCTCCATGAAGCCCTCCTATGCTGTGGCCCATGTTAAACTTCTTTTCCTGTCCTCTTCTGGTAAATTACTGCCTCTATAACTTACGTTGGCTCATATTTGTAGATTTGTTTCATATGTGTATCAAGTTTCTCCTATGGAGCTTGTGAGCTCTTAAGGGGTAAAAATCTGTGTTTCCATGGATTTTTGTCTCCCAAACAGGTGAAAACATAATTGGTTTACTAAATTTAAACGGAAAGTAGCTAAAATGGTCATACTACATTTTACTTTATTATTGACACTAATAACACAATGCTACTATTCTAGTCTTCCACACAAAATTAAATGATATGAAATACATAAGACACTGGTCATTTTAACCATTCACAAAATATTGAATGATTGAAACTATGTTACATGTATCTTTTACAAAGGAAAAATTGACTCTTACAATAATACACTCAGGTGAAATATATCATTGCATTTTGGAGGTTATACAATGTTAAATATGAATATATTCAAAAGAATTACTGTTTATAGAACAAATTTGATATTTTACTATTTAAAATAGTAAAATACTTCACTATTTAAAATAATGAAATGTAAATTATATTCAAATACATAAAGCAACTATCAACTGAATACTTATAAAAATATTTTTTAAGCAAAAGCTATGATCTACTCATTTACTTGGCAGTTACAAAAATACATATTCATCTGAAACTCTAATAAATTTGCTTGCGGCATTAGATATTCAAATTTAAATGTATATTTTCTAAAGCATTTTACCAACTTAGTACTCTTGAATTCTTACAGTATATATACCTATAAGGTATTAGAATAGGTTTGAATTACAAATAATGTCATCTCACGTAAAAGACACAAGTGTCCATTAACACAAAAGAGATAATGTGAAAGTTTTCAAACCAAACACATCCCACACACAAAAAAAGGCCCACTGGCTGTGCCTTATACAAAGTGAATTCTCAAACATATTTGTGGAATGAGGACACGGATGACATTTATTTTGTTATCTGCACTCGAAAGTATCCAAAGCTTTCTATTTCTGGTAGAAATACCATTTGAAAATTCAATAATTTTATTCTTAACCAGCTACTTCTTCTGGATGGCAAAGTCAGGTAAATTGACTCCAGATCGAGTAGAAAACTACTGTCAGTGGTCAAAAGATGGCCTACCAGGCATGTTTCCTGTGTATTTCGACAAACCTGATGCCTATAGAACAAATATTCAATATATTGAACAACCCCGTATTTCATATCTTCATCCAAAACAAGACATGAGAATCTAAGTCACGTCTATAATGTATTATCATAAAAACAAAAAGCAAATATATATGTATATAAAAATGTATACAGAGATACAGGTATCTCTACATCTATCTTCGTAGACTTCAGATGTCTCTTCTCAGTGAGAGAAGCAGGCTATCCTGAGTGAAGTAGGCCAAGTGTCTATGGGACAACAGCTAGGGCATGCACAGGCCCTACTTGTACAGTCTTCCATGCATGCAATGTGGCCATATGAATGCTGAGATCATTGTTAAAGGCAAAGGCTCGAAGTAGAAAAAAAAATTTTAAAGCAAAGACTAACTATAATGACAATTACAGAATTGCAGCACCTAGGAAGACTGTGACCACTATATGTTAAAGGAATTAGCCTGGGCCCATTTTTGGCCCAGATTCCTCTCATGACTTTTCCCCACCTCTTTTGTCTCATGTAGGGTGAAATTTTTCTGAGGCTTATCATTAAAACCTCAAAACTCTGATAGAGTACAGAATATTTTTATTAACTGGAGTTTAGATTATTCAAAACTATTTCAAAAGCTTTTGCCTTTATACTTAAGCAGAACAACTGACTATTCATTCAGCAAATTCAGCACAAACACAAGTATATACCAACACGTTAATGAATAACTACCACTGGCTTTGGGGAAGTATAATTTACTATGTTAATCCACTTAAAAATAAGTCTTTAAGAATCAAACACAGTTTCCAAAAATTCAGAAGCAATTTAGTCACATACCAAACATTAGTTTCAATATTAGTAAATACCACTAGTGAAAAAAATCTAAATATGTCCTTTAAAGTAAAATGTAAAGTAAAATGACTTAAAGTATTGATATCTATTTTAAACTTCAGTATTATTTTTTTTTAATACAAGTGAGTAAAAATGCGCCCTATAATCTGTCTTAACTCATGCTACATGGGAAAAGATCTATATGAACTAATGAAGGAATACTTTAGTACTTTACATACAAATGCATTATTGTCAAATATATAGAGTAACTAACTCTCAACTAAAAGCTTCCATGTCACTAAATATTATTTTTTCTATAAAATGTATGTGTTCAGAGGGTTGAAAATAGTTTCTTTTCTTTGTTTTTGGGTTTGTTTTTTTTTACAGATTTTATTTTTTAAGTAATCTCTACACCCAACGTGGGTCTTGAACTCACAACCCTGAGATCAAGAGTCACATGTTCCACTGACTGAGCCAGCCAGGTGCCCCAAATAGTTTATTTTATTTTTTTAAATTAGTTAATATGTCCCTCAGGATTTTGTTTTTAACTATTTATTTTCTTGGTTTTTATAGTTAGTACCAACATTAATTTCATTTCATTCTGAACTTAGTTAACTATCATAAAATTTAAATCAATAGGGTCAGAATCAGTATCATTGTAATCTCATATATATTATAGTGTCATAAGATATTAGTGTAATTTTAAATTAAACATTGTTACTACAAGAAGAGTAACCACTGAATGCATAGGGAAGCTAGGTCACTGGAAGAATATGATTTAAAGAGACAGAAAATAGGGGCGCCTGGGTGGCTCAGTCAGTCAAGCATTTGACTTCGGCTCAGATCATGATCTCATGGTTTGGGATCGAGCCCCGCGTCAGCCTCTGCCCAGCACAGAGACTGCTTGGGAGTCTCTCTCCCTCTATCTCTGCCCCTCTCCTGATTGCTCTCTTTCACTTTCTCTCAAAACAAATAAATAAACCTTAAAAAAAAAAAAAAAGAGAGACAGAACATAGTGTGAGACTTCTACGATTAGAATATTAGTTCATAAAATAAAGCTTACCTCCTAAATTCAACTTTATATATCCAATAGAAGTAAAGCTAGCACAGGAATTCTTCTTTGTTTCTTTGTTTCTTGTTAAACAATAACGGAAATAGATGGAAAATTCTAGTCTCTTCAAATTGCTCATTCTGTTAACATTCTGTTAACATTATATTAAGTTTTGTTATATTTTATATTAGATAACTTTATAAGATATAATGGAATATTTAAGATGTATTGACTATGGATTACTAGTTAGCAATTATTTTTGACTTAGATCCCACGTTAAGAACCAAAATTTCTATGCATGACCTTCCCCTTTAGGTGAAGAGAAGCAAATGTCCAAACTCAGAACTTGGAAGAACTGTTGGTAGGGCTTTAGCAACATTTCAAGGAGTTGTAGAGGAGTATGTGAGCATTTAGGTAAATTCATTCTAAAAACTCATGGCCAGTTAAGTGTCCAGTGTCATGTGGAGGCACGTTATGATATTGAAAAATCATCTTTATTCATTCATTCATTGGACATTTTTTTTTTTTTTTACTGCTACCACTGTTTTGGAATCGTAGTCAAATTTTATATGGTATACTTTTCCAGGATTTCAAAACATACCTAAAATTGTTACCTTCAATTATGAGGAATCTATTTTTTCAGATTGCAACAGCACTGCGTTGCCTCAAAATGTGTATCCAGAATGGTAAAATGCCTAGGAAATCTTATGATTTTCACATATTAAAGACATTTTATATGTTTCCATCCATTTTTTACTCAATGTAAAATGTATAACTTAATGGCAACACATGTCACAACTTTACTAACAAATAATGGGTAATATTACAACAGTTCTTACGTGAATATGGAGAAGCAGGGTGATGCATTAAGAAGGCAGACTTCCTGGATTTAAATCCTACTTTTGTCACTTGTCAGTCCTGTGGTCTTGGACGAGTCACTGGGCCCTTCTTTGCTTCAGTTCCTCAACTGTGAAATGGGGATGATGAAAAGACACCATCCCAGTCTTTGTGAGGATTAGTGAAACAATAACAACAAATAGGGATAAAGCACTTGGAGGTACCGCTTGGCACATAGTAACTACTTAAATGTTAACTACAATTTTTATTGTAATTAAAAAATGACAGGGACTGATGAGAATAGAAATCATTACTAACTTTGGAGCATTCAAGAAGTACCAAGCACTCTGAAGGTTGGTACACTTACACTACATTTAACCCTTAAAATATTAAGCACATCCTACTATATAGAGAATAGACCCTTAAAAATATGCTATTTTAAACATACTATAATTGCAGATAATTTCCTCCATGAAACATAGCAAAGTAAGACTGAAGTGTTGAAGTGACCCCTTCATCCTTCTAATGAGAAATAAGGCTTCTAGGATGGTGACTAGAAAACAGTAAAGACAATATGAAAAATACTTGATAGTTGATCAGTTTTGCTCACTCATTAGCCACAGTGAAAGTAATCAATTTTTCAGTACAGGAAAATCGCAAAATACTAATGTCATGGACCTTCAGGATCAGTTGATAATAATATCAAGAATGTTAAATCCTTGAAAGTTAAGATATACTTAATATAGGTATTTGTGTTAAGGTAATATCTTCATTAAATTCAAAGTGTTCAACGTTTCCTTTGAAAACTTTGAGTTTATCTCTTATTATATATAAGGACTTATTGCAAAAATCTTAAGTGCTTCTGTGCCAAAGAACAATTTTTATCAGCTTGACCAGTGTATGAATAACTGGTATATGTATAACACAGTATTTTTGTTATTCAATACACAACTGATGGCAGTGAAGATTTTTAATGATCATCTGAAAATCATTATCAAATTTCATAAATTAAAATGTAATAATCATCTGTATATACCTTAGTTATGAAAAGCATTTCACATACTAAATTAGTCCAAATCCATATACTCGTCACAATCACAGGAAGGGCATTTTAACTGTTTTGAGAATTATAGATTCAAAATCAATATTACTGTATTCATTACACTAAAAAACAATATTATTTTATCAACATAGAAATGATAAAAATGACGTGTATTTTAGAATGAAAATAGAATACACCTTGTGCTTCCATACATTATCAAGGTCTCTAATAGTCCTTGTACAGTTCAACAAATAATGCTTTATTTTCACTGTTGTACACATACCTTGATAGAAAAATACTCAGCACGGTGTATTCTCTTCAGAGTCTCACATCTCATACGGAAGTCTTAATAAAAGTAAGAATTTTAGGTATCTTTCTAAGTTAAAATTTGACTTTTTAAATGGACTTAAATTTCCTCCTTTACCCCACTCTCCCCTCCCGTACCTCCCTGATCTCCACCCCTCTCCACCCCTCTCCACCCCCTGGCCACCTGTGGCACAGCACCAGTACACGTGGCCCTAGGAAGCCATGCCATTTCAGAGACCAATGACAGCACCCACTTGCTGGAACTGTCCACGAGCACAAAGCAGTGCTTCCCACCACAAGCAGTGGGAAGAAAGTCTTGGTAGAAGCCTCATTCAGCTCTCTTCTCTGTTACTGAGAAATAAACCCGTAAGAAAAAGAGTCAAGCATGCTCTTCACCATTCACAAATCATACTCTCTCTGATGCAGGTAGGGGACCGAATGCCTACAATAACACCCAGTCTATGTGGTCTGTAACATTTCTGTATGATGATTTGAAAAGTGTGTCCATCTTTCTTCAGTGAAAGACTTCTTCAAGTGGAAATCTCCATTATCACATGATTCCATTCAGAGAAGATGAAAACAAACACAATGAAATAATTCTAACTAATGGGAGAGGAGGCACAATGGTTCATTGTTTACCTGGTTTTTTTTCATAAATTCCAAGGACAAAATTTACCCTAAAAATGAATAGTTAGTGTCAACACATAGATTAGTTTGTGAAGCTACAGATGGTCTGAGTGATCTCTCATCCATTTCCGTCACAAGTATCCACGTACAAGAAGAACATTGGTTATTTACTCCATGGGGAAGGAGCTAGAGAAAAAAATTTCATTTATTTATCTTGAATGAAGAATGTTTAGCCAGCATGTCTTTTGTCTAGTGTTCAGAAGCTTCTGCTTGCCTGGTTCCTTGGGGATTCTCCTCATTCTTCTCCAACAGGGGGAGGCGGCTCGCACAGCTTGTACAGCCTAGGAAAGGCAGGGAAGAGTGTGACAGCAGCCTGGCGTATTGCCATTACCTGAGATGTTTCTACTGGTACAAAAAATATATTGACAATAAGTTCCTGGTTCAGGAGCCATGATCATATTGCCTATTTTACTAAAAATTACTTATGAATTAGCAAACTCCAAAACTTCAGTTCTAGTTTTCAGAAAACACCAATGTCTCTGTGTAAGTGGAGACGACTACTGATTACGCAATGTCATCTTTCCCACACCAGCTGCTTCTGCTCCAGTGCTGCCTGCCCTGACTGTTCACCTTGCTGGCAGCAAAACTGATTCTCTGAGTTCTAGGAGATGATACTATAGTGATAATTACCATCTTGTCTATCATGACTAATTTGTAGCAAAACAGCGCCTTCTCATAGGGGTCTACTGGTTTCCTGACTAGTTTTCGAAATTTGTTTCATTCTGTACCGTGTCTTGGGTGCAGTCAGTTACGAATAGGCTGATGTGGCAGAGTCCCGAGGCCTGAATCTCAAAGGCACAATTATCCGGTGTTTCCTCGGGAATATCTGCCCATCTCTGCCCACTGTCCCATTCATCTGCCAGCAGAATCAAGTGGAGATTCAAGTGGCTCAAGGAATCTACTTGAACTAGTGGAGATGCCAAGAAGGGCTCCCTCTTGACATCCCAGGTCTGGGTGTCTTGAGGCAAAGCTCGGGGCACTGAATTAGGATTGTACAAGCTCCAGAGCTCCACATTCTCCAGAACATCCTAACTCGTGAACCAAATTAAGGGGAACATAATATCTGCCAAGACAGGGACACCTGGGGGGCTCAGTCGATTCAGTCCCTGACTCTTGGTTTCGGCTCAGGTCATGATCTCACAGTTGGTAGGTTCCAGCCCCATGCCGGGATCTGCACTGACCTCACAGAGCCTGCTTGGACTTCTCTCTCTTCCTCTCTCTCTGCCTGTCTCCTTCTCTCTCTCTCTCTCTAAATATTTAAATAAAATAGATGCAAGACAGCCACAGTGACCAGACAGGGAACACCCATTATTAAAAGCACAGTCTGAGAGAAGATCAGCTGACTGAGGTGGCTAGATGTTAGACTACATATACTCACAGTCCTAATAGCTCCATGGCCATGCTGGCCCTACTTGAGAGCCTCATCCGTGATCTAAAAATATTAAGTACAGGGGCGCCTGGGTGGCTCAGTCGGTTAAATGTCCAACTTTGGATCAGGTCATAATCTCTCAGTTTGTGAGTTCGAGCCCTGCATTGGGCTCTGTGCTGACAGCTCAGAGCCTGGAGCCTACTTTGGATTCTGTCTCTCTCTCTCTCTCTCTCTCTCTCTCTGCTCCTCCCCTGGCTTGTGCGCGCTCTCTCTCTCTGTCTCAAAGATAAACATTAAAAAAATTAAAAAAAAACCCTAAAATAATAACATTAAGTACAGGTTTCAACTTTGCTCCTTTTCAAAAGTACTCCAAACTCAGGGATAGGGGTAGCATGGTGATTCCCTTGTTTTACAAATTAAATTGAACACAGTTTACAGGAGTTGTTGACAAACTTAGCAAATTATGTTTCCTTCTCCTTCAACATTTAATCCCATGCTAATTCTAAATCAAAGGGGAAAAGAATGACAAAGTTTGAATATTGAGTTAGAAACCTAGTTAACAACATAAACTTTCCCAGTCTGGAAACACACAGGAAAAAGTTACTGCCTTTGGAGATTATTCAAGTCTGAAAGGTGCTTAATGCTTTGCATGTAATCTCCATGGAAGAAAATGAATACTGAAATAAGGACATCTCACATCAGAAAAGCTTATTTCATCTTTCCCAGAGAAAAGAATACATTAAATTGAGCTGATATAGTTCAAAGCTGCCTTTGCAGTAAAAAACTACAGTTTTGCTTCAAAATGCATTCCCAGTGCCGGAATAATGGAATGATCGGAAAGTTCTTTTCCTCTTTAATTTCGATCCTTTCATTTTCCTTACAGCACTGCCTAATGAAGGGAAAGGCAGTGGCCTTACTCAGGTAGAACACAAACAGTAAGCTGGGTAGCAAATGTCCTACCCCGTGAGATCTGGGCTGAGCCATCACATTCCATTACCTTGCACTGCACGTTTCCACATAATGGAACTAATGCCACTGTGTAGGCAAGTCTTTGAAACGTCTGCCTTGCAAATTGGCAAAAGGCTACTCCGTGTGATCACCTAATGAAATAATAGCTCTGGATACTGCAGAACTGGGCAGATTCAGCTTCTGTGAGGCTTCTTGGAAGTGACTCAGGGTTATTTGAGTTCAGACACATTTGTAATGGAAATCGTGGGGCTTTGGGAATTTAGAACAGGCAGATAGAGTTGGGAAGTAAAATGTAATAGTTAAGAGTTGGGCTTTTACCTTGCACTGAGGCATTTGTTTTTTTGTCAGCTAAATTGTTAGGTAACAGAAGGCCTTGGTTTGCCCAACACCTTGGGGCCCTTGTCATAGTTTCATTCCACCCATGCACACCAGTGCCCCTGCATGAAAAGGTTTGTTCCTGGCTCCACTTTCTTCTTTTCCTGTTTGGGCTGAGGCAGCCATCTTGGAGCTGGTATTTCCAGCCCAAATCCAAATCTGCTGAGAGTAGAACTTTGAAACTTCAACCTACAGATCATGCCCTTCATCCTTCTACATGGCAAAAGAGACATTTTCAAGGCTACAGTGTCAATAATAATCTGTCCCAAGGCAATTCTCCCTATCTTAAAGATGAGAAAACTGTCTCAGAGAAAATAAGTAATCTGACTAAATAAGGTCATCAAGCAGGAGCTGGGACTCAAAATCATGTTTTTCACGTGTAACCACTTCAGTATGCTGCTTCACAATTAAACAAATAAAATAAATCAAGCTATCGTAGCACAATAGTTCCCAGGTTTTGTGATCTAATAGAAAATAAGACCAGTGTACCTTTATATCTGAAAGGTAATATTTGGTTCATGATGAAGATAAGTTGATTAATCTGAAGATCCAATGTATGAAAGTTAGGAGGAAGAACACTGTATTGCCCACAAAGCCATCTCCATTTGGGTGTCCCACTGATCCTTAGTCTCAATGTCACCAACATGAGCTCACCCTCCTTTCCCTACACGTGCTTATTTTTCTCAGTGACTGGAACCATTTGCCCATTGTTGTCCAACCCAAAGATTTGGTGTCATTCTAGAATATTCTTCTTCTAGCAAATTGTTCTTAAATTTGTTGTCTCTGGGACAGGAACCCTGGTTCCCAGCTGGGTGGGATCCCACCCCTCACACATTGCTTCTTATTTTCTACCTTTCCTTCCAGTTATGTTTTCTCATCTCATCTCTTTAACTGAAAGGTCCTTGAGGGATGGTTCTATTTTCATCTCACGTTTCTACCCTCCATGAAGCAGAGCAGGATGCTTTGCATTTCTTAAGTCCTCAATAAATATTTGTAGAGTGAGTGAAAGAATAAATAGGATTAAATTAAGAATTACTTTAGATTTCTCTTTGGGGATTATTATTCTCTTATAAAAATGTCAACTTTACAGCTGGCACATTTTATTGTGTTTCAGTTCAAGAGTTTTAAAACACAACACAATAAAGAAAAAAGTGAGTTCATCAGTTTCTTTTCTTGTATTCCGCTTGCGTATTGGTTTATTGATCAGGATGCTGAAGTCTTATCTTAACCCTTCTGTTTATTAGTGTTTATAAGCTCTAGCTATGAAGACCTTGCTAAACCATTATCTTGTTTTCTTATTGGAATTTTAACACTTCACTGGGTCCGTTATCACAATATACCACATCGGCTCAAGGTGCCAGAGAGAGAATGCCTATGTGAAATGACTCCTTAGGAACAGAGTCTTTCTAACTTAATCAACTATGAAAGATAACATTAACAAGACTTGAGGATTAAATAAGTTAGGAGCCAGCACTAAAAATAAACACAATTAGAACATGAGTGCTCCATCCATTTTCAGGGGGAAAATATGTTTTCCCTTGTGAAAGTACTTCTACTGCCCACAGAGTTTTTTAGGATGAAATATAACTTCATAAATGCTGCTGTCATGATTCTCACTCTGGTAACTGCTTTGTAAATAGAAAACGAAAGTGTCTTGTCTGTGACAGTGCCTGGAGGAGTCTCTTTTTTGTTAAAATGCCAACGTATAAAAACAATCAAATGTAAAAGAGATTATTTAATTTTTCCCCACTTCAAGATAGATGGCTGCTTACCTTATTGTCACCAGGGAAATGAAATTAACATTTCTTTGATGGCTGTCTCCATGTTCATTTATTCTAAAGGTGAATTAGAGTCCTTTCTTTTTTTAAGTTAAAAAAATTTAAATTTTTGACAGAGAGAGAGAACATGAGCAGGAAAGGGGCAGAGAGAGAGAAGGAGGGAGGATCGGAAGAGGGCTCTGCACTGAGAGCAGTGAGCTCAATGTGGGGCTTGAACCCATGAACTATGAGATCATGACCTGAGCTGAAGTCAGACGCTCAACCAACTGAGCCACCCAGGTGCCCCTAGAGTCTTTTCTTGTTATGATATGTGAACTGTGAATATTTGATATGATCACAAACAAAAAGCTCATTCATTCATTTGTTCATTCGCACGTTCTTGAAATCAGTTCAGATATTCAGTGTCTACGGTACAGCACTATGATCAGCCAGGAATAAAATCCAAAAAACATATTCTCTGCCTCCAGAGAATCCACATTCAGGTTGGGTGAGGAGACATGGAACAATATATTGTAACACAGAGCTATAAAAGAGCTATAAAAGACCAATACACAAGATGCTAAGGGAGCACAAAGAGGAAGAAAACTCAGCCAGGACTTCAAAGAGAAAAGGGCATTGAGAAAAGGACACAAAGGGTTTTGTGGGTAAGTAGGAGTTTTTCATACAGACACAGATGGGAAAAGCAATCATGCCAGAGGGAACAGCATGTGCAGGCAGAGAAAAATAAATGAAAATGGCATTTTGGTAGTTCGGTACACTTGGGTTACAAATATTAGTAGTACCTGTGTGGACTTTTGTCTTTGAATTCATGATGGAACTTGGAAAACAGAATAATGTCAAGACTTCTACCTGCTACCTCTAAGTTTGCTTCCCTTAAAATTTGATTGAATTCAGAGAACACTTATGACTAGTCACATTTAGCCACAGGGTGTTTACGAGGCCAATTTCCATGATTATATTCAGTACTGTACTAGGCATGTACTGTGGCAGGTGCATTAGATGTAAGTGACACTGCCTTGGAAGTGGCGGTAAGCCCTTTGGGAAAGAGCAGACCTGGGGAGTCACTTACCTTGGAGCAGACTGTGGGGTTCTGTCTCTGATTCCCAAATTCTTTGCTGTGTTCTGAACTCTTGCTCCCTGAGAGAAGTAGGGAAAATCATTTTTAGCTCTACATTGTATTAGTAATTATTTAGCATACCATTAACATTTGAGTGTAGAATATTTATTCCAACAATGTATATAATATCAAGAGAGATGAGGTGAAGTAGAAGAGAAAAATTATCATCTGAGCATTTTCAAAACTAATGCTTTAAGTATCAAAATATGCTGACATATTTTTCCAAAGGGTTGATATTTATTTCAATAGCTATCTAAATCATTCAAAATAAACTTAAATCACAGCTTCCTGTTCACTATCTCATCTATGTCTTTATTCCTAGAAGCAAGCAATACTTTAGATGTTGAAAATAAAAAACGAGAAGGCTACAAATATGTGCTGTGTCCTCACTTTTGTGGAACAGAAAATCACAGTTCTATTGCACTCACAAACCTGTTTTATCCTTAGCTGAATAATCAGCTATTTTAAAGTTCATAGTATTTATCAAGAAAATATTTTCTTAAATAGTTCTAAAGCAATTTTGGACAAGGCATGTGCGTGTGGATCTCTGAAATGTAAGAATTCTGCCCCAAACTTTATAGTACAAAGGCAATGCACTTTAGCAATGAAAAAGTCTTCACAACTTGTCAAGTTCATGAATAAAGCTATAATCATTGTTCAGTTCCTAATGGGAATTAGTTACTACATAGAACTAAACACCAGGGTTTGGGGCTGAGAACAGATGAAAGAGAGTGGTTTTAAAGAAACTCTAGGGCATCTCAGTGCCTTGGTTAAGTTTCTGACTGGTTTCAGCTCAGGTCACGATCTCATGGTTTGGGAGTTTGAGCCCCGTGTTGAGCTCTGTGTTGATGGTGCAGAACCTGCTTGGGATTCTCTGCCTCTCTCTGCCCCTCCCTGTTTGTGCTCTCTCTCTCGAAATAAATAAATAAACTTAAAAAATAAAATAAAGAAATACAAAACCTCTGAAACTCTCTTTCTTGCTACCAAATTCTGAACTACGGGAAGGGAAGGGAAGAAAGAAAAGGAGAAAAGGAAGAAAGGAAAACAAAAGAATATATCCTCTCAAGATGGACCAAATAAAGGAAAGCAAATAGGGAAAAGGGGTGGGGGTGGCAAAAAGACAGACGGGAAGGAATTGAGGAATTATAATTAAGCAGTTAAAAAATAACTCATTTTGGAGTAGTTTTAGACTTAGAGAAAAGTTGTAAAACCAGAACAGAAAGTTCACATACTTAACTCAGCTATGTAAACTCTCTCTAATGCTCACCCTTCACTTGACCAGAGTATGATGGTCAAAACCAGGGAATCTATGTTCATATAATGCTGTAAGTCTTAATCAAATTTCACCATTTCCCCCTCGTGTCCTGATTCTATTCCAGGATCCAACCCAGGATCCCATACTACATTTTGTTTTCTTGTCCCCTTGGTCCTCTGATCCATGGCATTTCCTTGGATTTGATTTGTCTTTTATGACCTTAATACTTTTGCTAAGTACTGGTCACTATTTTGGAGAATATTTCTGTTTGGGTTTGTCAGCTGTTTCCTCACGATCAGATAGAAGACATGCATTTTGGACAAGAGTGATTTTGTGCCTCCTCAGTGCATGAGACCACTGATGTTGACCATCACCATATCACATGACTTCTCTACATCTTATCGGTGACAGTAACTGTCATCACTCGGTTCAAGCGGTGTCCGCCAGATTTTTCCACTGTAAAGTTACTTCTTTTCTTTTTGTAGTTAATAATTATGTTGTGGAGATTAACCACTTCTCCAAGCACTGTGGCTCTTTTCAATGGAGAATTATATTTGGAACCCAAGATCTGAACACTGGGTTTGCTCACTGCTACCATTGGCATGTAAATGCTTCTAGGTCGTCTGAGTAGACAGAGCTATTTAACTAATGGCAAACATACTCAAACATCTATATTTATTTCTAAATGCGCGTGCGTGCGTGCGTGTGTGTATCCATCAGTTCAAATTGCTACCTCTGATCCCAATCCACACCACAGGATTTGTTCTGGATTATAGCCTTCTCCCTTTCCCTATTTGTAACTTCCTTTTCTGACAGTAAGAAACTTTATTCTCATTACTTACAATATATTTACTTATCTCTTCAAACCTAGTATACACAGAAGCTAGTTTTAAAAATTCTAAATCATATCCCTGTGAGAAATAGATTTACTAGGCTAGGGTATAGTGTTTGTGTATAATTACTTTTGTCTTTAGTCTCATAATATTCCACTGAGTAGTCTGTAGAAAGGCTTTTGCTTTCTTCAAAGGTTGCAAATCACACTGATGTTCATCATGCTGAACACAACTGTTGGTGTATTCCACAGTGAATTCAACTATATAATTCTTCATATACTCAACATGCCAGGTACTTGCACTTTTCCACCCTTGTTTACATTGTTTCCTCTACCCAAGGACCTCCTCTCTCCTCTTCCCGACCTGTCCACTCCCATTTATCCTCCCAGGCTCAAATCAAATATCATCTTGGCTAATAACTAATCGGTCATTTGCTATATCAGGTATTGTTTTAAGTGCATTGAGTATATCCTCACAACACTACGAGGCAAGTACTATTAAAATCTTTGTTTTAATAATGAGGAAACTAAGTAACAGAGAGACTTAGAATCTTGTCCCAAATGATACAGACGGTAAACACTGGAGTTGGGATTCAAACTGAGGTTGCTTGGCTCAAGAATCTATGCTTTTAAATCACTATCATGATATCACTTTCTGCATGAAGCCTTTTTCTGGTTATCCCAGTTAGAACTATTGAACACACGCCATTTAGCATTTACTCTCTGCTAGGTACTATTCTGGAAACCTATGCCCACCAAAACAAACTATACTCAGTGTCCCAGCCACTGAGAGGCTCACAGTTTACTCACTTATTTATTTATTCCCTGTCTTATGTCCGAAAACACTGAGGTTGTATACCACTTGTCTATTGGTACCTGTATCATGATGATCTGCCTATGTATGGCCACCATAAGATGGGGGAAGAATCACATCTTCTTGAGCCTTTATTACTGTGCCCAGTATAATGTCCTGATATTGTAGGTAAGGAGACAGAACTCTCTGAAATTCCAGTTTTATTTAAAAAAAATTGAGGCGGTCTTCCACCCAATAATACGTGGAATGTATAATTTGTAGGATAGAAAACTTTGTTTCTAATGTAAATGAAAGCTTCTCCCTCAAACGTTGTATTAATCAGATCTTAGGTTATGTAAAAGTGCTGCCTAGGATTATTATAATCATTATCAAAAAAATTAGAAGGGGCATAGTACCCTTCCCTCTATCTTTCAGCTTTCTTTCTAACTAACCAGAGCATTAAACAAGTCTGTGAAAAATAGATATACAAAGCTGTACATGAAAACCATACAATAAATCATGCTGAAGCGCTTCTCCCTAAAAAAGAAACTAAAGATCTTAGAAAATATTACTCATTAATCTGGCAAACATCTCAACCATTCAGTCTCTGGAGAGTTGAGTCTAAATGTTTGAGAAACAAAAGGAACAGAAAAGTCAGATCTTTGATCCCCATTTGTGTTCTAACTACTTAGATCACAGGTAGGTAAGAGCTGGCTTGCAGACTGGATCCTAGCCACTAATTCCACTGCCTGTAACAGTTGGGACACTGGAGAGAGGATGGGCAGCAGAAGGAATGCTGCAAAAATCCCCCTGTACACCAGTTTAACCCACTTTCTCTAGAGAGAGGGCCCCAGGCTCTCTGATCTTCCATACGGAAGTCAGAAATCAGTTCTTTGTTTCAGATCCACCTGGAGATGCCATATTTGCAGCAGAGAAACCAGTAACAAAGGAGGGTAGCTACCTATTCTAAATATACTTATTAAAAGTAGAAGGAAGAAGTGATGAATACTGAAAAACTGCAGTTTAGAAATTTTATAAGAAGCTTCGTAACTTTTCAGTTTCCTTAAGTTACATTTTATAAATATATAATAATACATATAATAATATATGTAAATATAGCATGTATGTTGTATTTCAAAAAGGTTTGCACTGGTTAAATAAGTCACTAAGGCTTACATAATACGGTTTTTACTTTCCCCCCTCTAATTTATAGATGTCCGTTCTCACGTGTAAGAACTTAAAACGTTTTTGATTACTGAAGTCCATATAGTAAGAATGTATATCTAGTGAATTCATCATTACTCCTGCACTAGATTATTCTAAAACAGGCTAATAATCAGTCTCTTAGTCTTGCCATAAACCATAATTTCGAGATGGCCCCTCCAAGTCTTAATTCAAACTTATTCTAACAGTAAGAGAGTGAAACAGAATGCTTAGTGTCTTTCTGTACTTTTGGCATCCCAAACCCAACCCTGAAATGAATAATCACAAGTTTACTTTGGTCTACTTTTTAAAACCAAATTTGTATTATATCCGTCCAAAAAATCCTTCCAAAATCTGATGGCATTTGCATCTGTATTTGCCCTTTTCTAGCTGAACCATACTGTGCCCTGTGCTTCTTGTGGATTTAACCTTTACTTAGCAAATCCCTGTTAGACCTTGTCAGATCTTGGTTTTCAGTCTCCAGCTCCAGGGTTCCCACCTCGAAGCTCCAATGTATATCCATTCATTGTACTTTATTCCTGAATTACAGACCCCAAACCGGTGCTGGTATCACTTATGACTGCTTCCATGGATTTTTTTTTTTTTTTTTTTTTTTTTTTTTACATTCTGTAGTATATCTTGGGAGCAAACCCACAGAGATTAGTATGTTTGCGTAAGAGTTATACACTAAGTCTTTAGTAAACAAATAAGTTTTAACTACAAAAGCATATCTTAAAAACTAAATCACTTACTATCATTGGGCAGTTCAAACCAAGTCAGCAAGAATAAATATTTGTTAAATCAATTTTTTGTGGTTACCCTGAGAAACTGTGGCAGAATAAAACATAAAATTGGTATTTTCCAACTCTTGTCTTTCTAATAAGTTGTGTCTTTTCTATTATATAAGGCACATTTTCCTAATAATAAATTGGAGATTAATGCATTTTTGTTACCTTTTAAAAGAATTTTAAGCGTTAGAAACCAAACTATCACATTAAAATACCATCGGGTATTGTATCAAAGGCTCATTCTCTTTATGGGAGTTTATTCCCACCTATAAATACTTCAGTGACCTAACGACATCCCAAAGACTACTCTTCATCCTCTGAAGGAAAATTTGAGATATGTGCTTTTATCTTCAGAATAATGCACCAAATTCTTAGCATGGCTTGGACTTCACTTTGAGAGCTCCAGGAGCAAGAAGGGCCTTCAATTCTTTCCTCTTCTTCCTTGCCCCCACCCTCTTCCTCAATTCTATTTCCAGAGCCTTACTAAATCACCTGCGATGCCCAGAAAATGCCATGTAGCCTTTGCCCTTGCTCCTTACATAAGCCTCAAATCTACTCCTGCCCATTACACTTGGCCAACCCCTTTCCTCCTTCTGGTTATCTCTTACACATCCTTTTTTCCAGGCTGGCTTGGTTTCTTGGAGGATCCTCATATAGATGTCTGTATTGCCTTCGTTCCTGGGAGTGTTTCTTGTTCACACTTACTCTCTGAGCCTGAAAAAGTGTCCCCCACATCCAGGCACTAATCAGACACCTGATAAATGCTGACTAATCCTCATTAAACCTGATAAATCCTGATTAAAAGGAACCTTCAAATCCAGGTGCTGTAGGGGCACCTGGCTGGCTCTGTCGGTTGGGCCTCCGGCTTCAGCTCAGGTCATGATCTCACAGTTTGTGAGTTCAAGCCCCGAGTTGGGCTCGGTGCTGACAGCTTGGAGCCTGAAGCCTGCTTTGGATTCTGTGTCTCACTCTCTCTTTGCTCCTCCTCCTCTCTCTCTCTTTCTCTCTCTCAAAAATAAATACACATTGAAAATGTAAAAAAAAAAAACAAAAAAAAAAACGGTCCTGTAAAACAATCCCTAAACTGTGTGTGTGACTTACCTGCTTCCGCATCACATCTGTAGCCTGCATGATGTAGCGAGGAGGCAGTCCATGGCTTCTGGCCAGAATGATGGCCTGCTCCAGTGTCACGCTCAGGGTGCACCTGTGTGCAAAGGCAAAAGCAAGTCAAATGCCACCAGTTCCCATTAAGGACTTCAAAACGCTTTGGGTGACTAATGAAGGGCAACAGAATAGGCTAGCCCAAAATCTGCCTCCTCAGAGAGTTACTCATTTTTCCTTGGGTATCTTCCATGTATACATAAGGTACACACGTTAATAAACTGTTTGTTTTTCTCTCATTAATATTTTATTATAGGGGTCTCAGGTAAGAACTCAGAAGGATAGAAAGAAAATTATTTTTCTTCCCCTAGACTAATGTCAAAATCAAAACTGCCAGCCAAAATGGAAGCAACTGGACAATGAACCATTGATATTTCTACATAGAACACCTACTTAAAAATAGATTATAGGGGTGCCTGGGTGGCTCTGTCGGTTGAGCATCTAACTTCGGATCGGGTCATGATCTCATGGTTCGTGAGTTTGAGTCCCACATCAGACTCTCTGCTGTCAGGGCAGGGCCCGCTTGGGATCTTCTGTCTCCCTCTCTTTCTGCCCCTCCCCTACTCATGCGAATGCGCTCTCTCTCTCTCTCTCTCAAAATTAAACATTAAAAAGAAGTAAATAAATAAATAAATGAAAATTAATAAAATAAAAATAAAAATAGATTAGAGAGCTACATGACTGGGGTCCTAAGTATTTAAATTTAACAAACTCATAATGAACTGTGTTTATGAGTTTATATACCTAAAGTTAAAAAAATTATAATAAAATCTAATTATCAGACATTATTCCTTACTGATATTCCATGTAACTTAAAAGAAATGACTTCCTAATATTTTTCATTCATGTCTACATATGATAGTTAATAGATTTACACTAATTTATGCCAAAAGGCTTAGAAAAGTAAACAGTGAAATTAATATCCACTAAGATCAGAGTTGATTTTTTTTTAAGTATGTTTCTTGGACCCAATAGAAGAGATTGTAAAATTTTCAAAAGGAACTTATAACTAGTTAGACAGGAATGTGATGCCCAGAGCAACCGGGAGAAAATTCAGAATCCAGCCCCTGATTTCAGTAATTGCTGTGCCTTTCTCCTTGTCCTTTGTCCTTTGCCTTCCCTTTTAAGGAATTCCTTTTACGTCCTTTCACGTTTTTCTCTTTGGCAGCTCTGAGAACCTACGCATATTTGTTAACATTTTCAGGTGCTGGTCTCTGAATTTTCGTAAAATTCATGAGCAGATTTTCTCTTACTGCACTTTTCAATTCATGGATATTTTGATGGTCTTTTTTCCATTTTTGCATTTACATTCCTGTATTTTGTTGGTTTTTTTTTTTACACGTGTATTTTTCTAGATCTGTTCAGTGTTTCCTTACAAATGAAAGGTCTACTATGCAATCGCTTCTCTGTGAGGAATATCTAACTCACTTATCTTTGGTTAAGAGACTGAACTACAGAAATCCAATACATCTGCTAGATTTTGATACTGATGAATTAATAAAAAGAAGAGTAAGGGGCTTAAAACATTACTGCTGACATTTTAGAAAGAACCTGATGAGTTACCGCCTTATTATACATGATTGGATTCTAAGGAGAAACATGTTAAGTTTCATTGGCTGTTAAATGACCTCTTTACACAGCATTAATAACATATTCAGATGGGCTAAAGTTTTACAATTAGCTTTCGGTAGTATGTTTACAAACATTTAGTGTATGAGTCTGATAATAATATGTAGTTGCAGTTTCATATGCTCTCACATGCTGTAGAACAGCGTACGCCCATGAAAGCCAAGAAGTTTAGTTGACCGTTCACGCTTAAAAAAAAAAAATCAATTTTTTACAAAGCATTTAATTGTCAGCTTATTTGACAGGCCATAACCTTTTCCACCTCCTTAAGGTCTCCTCTACTCCAATTTTAAGTCCTTATTGATTCCAACATTTTAATCAATAACACTCATTATACTAGCTGAATGACACTAAAAGAAATCTTTATCTTCTTCTAATCAAACTTAAATATGTCTGTTCTTTTAGATAAAACATGACTTGCCTTCCTCTATTTATAACAAACACTTACTGGTTGTGAAGGATTTTTAACAAGCAGCCTATAATTTTTATCCATTTTCTTAATCTTTTTAAACCGATTTATTTCTCCCTAGTTCAAGTTGTAGTAAACAGTACTACAGCAGCAAATTATCTGCTAGAGACTTCAAAAATCTCCCGATCAACCAATGTGGTCCAGTAATATGCTCTCGGAGAGGGTACCTTCAGGTGTCACCTTTTTAGAATCAATCACACACACATCATCTAACAGAAAAATCTACCTTAAAATGGATACATATATTTTCTTTCACTAGCATATCAAAACCAGATGGCTTTGTCTTTCTAATCTGTCTTTTCATACTAACCACTGTGTATATTCCAATTAGGTCCCGAGATTAATTTGAAATTTTAAAAAAGTGAAACACTTAAAAAGATACAACCAGGTCCCTGTGGGAAGTATTGCCTGTGTTTGACTCACAGTTGATTTGTCCAGTGGGAGCCTACTTTTTCTATCATGGCATCACAGGATTCCATTCTCCTGAATTAAGCATGTGGAAGAAAGCTCAGCAGTAAGCCCACAACTTTGTTGTTAATATACCAAAATTTGCATCCTAGCTTTTTCTCTTCTCTCAGCTATCAGTATCTGAATGTCAAGTGGAAAAATTCAGCATTTGCAAGAAGACTTCTGCTTCTAGCATTCTTGGGAAGATTCTAGATCCAGAAATGGCACATGGTTTTGCAACGGTACATAAAGGTATATACTCAGTCAGGTTTGACAAGAGATCATTTGGTTTTATAGGTACTTTGTTGATTGCCAGTGAGACAGCTTTGCTAACCCTGGACAAGAGAATGAAGACAGCATACCAAAGGCTGGGAAGCCTAAGCAAATTCGTTCAGGGCAAGAGTTCTTATCTGACCCACCAGTTTCCTTTCTAGCACTATAACTGTTTTCATATTAGACAGTTAAATTAAAATTTAAACCTATAGTTCTACTCCATCCTGGAAATCATGGGCCTTCAGTTTTCAGATCTTTCTAGTTGTAGTATCATTTTTAAATTTTAGACAACTCTTCCCTGGGAGTCACAAAAATAAAAAAAAATAAAGATCACAGAGTAGAATTTGTCCTTGATAAAAAGGCAAATATAACATAGACACTGAGGAAAGTTGTTCCATAATTTTAGTAGGAAGACATTCCAATAATAGCTCTGCTTAGGGCATACTCCTGAGAAAATGTACTTGACAGGGCTATAAAATTATGCAGAAATTGTGAATTTCCCCACAGAAAGAAAAGGGAAAGGGTCAATATATCCATGCTTGTAATGAATAAATCTTCTTGACATATTTTGTATTAAGAATAGATCCTACATCACATCAGAGATATAGTAGAGTTTTAATATGATAAATGTAACCTGTAGTTAATGGGTCCAATTTAATTTGAAAGGCACTCTGATTTAACAATGTTATGGGAAGAGTCACAAAGGAGTAACTTTTGTTCATTCATTCACTCAACAAATATTTTTTGAGTGTCTACTTTGTACCCACAAGTACCATTAGGTGCTGGAGGAAGCTGATTTACTAACAAGCTAAAAAAGGTTGAAAGTCAGGGTCCCTTACTTATATGGATCCCTAGCAAATTGTTCACATAGTCACATGCTTTTATAAATTTGCAAAAGCAAAAGGTTGGTTATTTATTTATTTATTTATTTATTTATTTATTTTGAGGGAGAGAGAGTGTGGGTACGCAGAGAGAGACAGAGAGAGGGAGAGAGAGAATCTGAAGAAGGTTCTGCACTGTGAGCAGAGCCAAGAGTGGGGCTCGATCCCATGAACCGTAAGATCATGACCTGAGCTGAAATCAAGAGTTGGATGCTCAACCAACTGAGCCACCCAGATGCCCTGTCTGAAGCAAAATGTTTTAATTGCAAATAGTTAGGACTGCTGACCTAATTATGTCTGTCCCAACTTCCCTTGGGAAGTAGACTTAGGACACACTTGGGCTAGGCTGACTGGAACCTATGTATATGACTTGCAGTCACTTCCGTTTTAGTTAGGCTACTGTAGTCTTCTTGTGTAGAAATGGATCCCAGAGTATTTGTACTGTCCATTGTGCAACTCACTTACCTACTGTTGAAAAGGAGGGGCAAGGCTCAAGGAGGGGCAGGGCTCAATATTGCTCAATGCAATATTCATACCCTGAGGCACCCGGCGCTGTGTGTGGTGTTGGAAAAACCAGGCTAGAAATGTACAGAGCCAGAAGCTAGTCTGTGGAATATTCTTCCAAACGTTATGGTTCATATGCTAAAGAACCTTATAAGGGTTTTCATATTCAACAACAATTTTAAAATGTGTAAGAGATTTAGCAATAATGTTGAAATTAAAAGGTTTTTCTAATCAATATATTTTTAAAAACTTGTTCAGCTATGCTAGAGATAGAACAAAATTATTTTCCTATTCTCTCTGTAGATTATATTACAAAATTATTATAATTTGAAGAGGCAGTCAAAGAGTATGTTACCAAAAACCGTGGAGGGAAGAATTATAGAGGTGGGTCAGGCAATAAAGTAAAAAAAAGGCAGTCTTTTGTTTTTCAGATTTTATAATGCTTGTGGTATTTGCCAGCATTTTAAATCTTGTAAATTTTTTTGCATTCCAAATAAATAAATATTGTTTCACTTCTATTTCATTTTGTAATTTTTCTATTCTTTTTTCTTAAATAGGGCACTTAACTTCAGACCCTAAAATCTTTATCCACTTCAGTGTGCTGGGGATGCAACAGCAAACAGAAAAAAAGTACCATCGTTTTTGATGATTAAACTTCAAGGGGAGGAAAAAAGAAAATAAAGAAGCAAATAGAGGATATCAGGTGGTGATAAGTTATCCAGAAAAGTAAAAATTTTTAAGGGAATAGAAACTGAATAGGGTGAAACAGCAGAGAAAAGTGCTGCTATTGGGAAGACCATTTCAGGGAGAGCAAGTGCAAAGGCCCTGAGGTTAATGCATTTTCTGTCTGCTTAAGAGCAAGTGTGAAGCTTGATGTGCAGGGTCACACAGAGAGGAGGAGATGAAGTTAGAGAAGTAGTCTGGGCCCGCAAGATGCATGGCCTTGAGGATCAGAGTTTAGGAGTAAGTGAGGCCCTTATTTCCTTGGTTGATATGAAAAAAAAATCCAACATTTACATTATATGATGTAAGATAGCAATTTGTGAAGCAAATTACCAAAATAATTTACTAAGCATCTGTCCTTAATATGCTATCAATACTGTACTCAAAAGATCTTCAGTTGCTTTCCAGGCAATATTTGCAAAAGCAAACTCTTCACCTGATGCTTAAGGATTTCTACCAATTGCTCTCCCATTTTCTGCTCCATCTTCCCAGCACTCCAGCTATTCCATCCTGCCCCTCTACCCAGAACTTCTTTCTGCTTGGTCAACATTTGGTACCACTGCACAAAGCTCTCCCCGCATAAGGAATGTTTGTCCATTTTTGGAGTGTCTTTCAAAATATCACAAAACCTTTCTGAATACAGAATAGCAGTTGACAACATGGGCGTCATAACCAGGGGTACTGGATGTCTTTGTAGGTCCCCGGCCAGGTTACTTCAACTCTCTCAGCCTCAATTTTTTAATCTGTGAAATGATAAAAGCTGGCATAGTGGCCTCATAAACTGCCATAAGAATTACCTTAAGTGACACTTAGCCACGCCTGTGGTAATGCTATTTCCACCCCACTTTGCTACTGCACTCACACTGTAAGTCTGTCTACATGAATTCATTATGAGCAACACATCACTTGGAAAATTTGAGGAATGTGAGCTTTCATAAATCCCATTTCCCAAACCCCATTATATTTTAACTACTTACAAAACCTCTTTCTACTTATTTTTAAATGCTGGTCATTGAAATAACCCTGTGGTTAATTTTTAAAAATTTAGAATTTTATTAATTTTATAAAATTATGTTATATCATTATGATAAATTCATGAAGCGAATGACAAACTTCCACCATTATCTCTTTTACAAATTGGGGCTTGGTAGAAATAGACTTCACCCGACTGTAATTTGCACTTGCTCCTATGTTTCTTTGGGATTTTTATTTCATATGTTTGTCCCAACGGATTCTGGACATCAGGTATCAATTTTATGTTGTATGTCAAAATGTAGAGGGAAAGGTCAGAAAAAGCATGTGAAATAGTCTCCCAGTTGCCAGTCCATTTTCTAGATGGTAGGGGCACAACATGATCAGCGTCCAAACCTCTGCCTCAACTAAGTCTCCTGAAGAGACAAAGCTTATTTTCCTAAATGGGCTTAAATGCGATATATTGTTTTTTAACTCTTTATTTTTTTAAGCTTTTACTTATCTTGGGGGGGGAGGGGCAGAGAGAGAGTGGGGGAGGGTCAGCGTGGAGCCTGACACGGGGCTCTGTCTCACAAACCGTGAGATCATGACCTGAGCCAAAATCAAGAGTCGGAGGCTTGACCTCCTGAGCCACCCAGGCGCCCCCCAACCATTTATTAAATCATACTGTATTACACTATATTTAGTTCACTTTGTAAGACTTCAAGTCTTGAAACAACTTATGTTAGTCCTTTAAAAAAACCTGTTAATGCTTCTCCTTAAGATGATCCGTGACACTTCTATAATAAATTACATAAAAGATTCTCAAAACCCAAGGATCTTCTACATATTTGGTCATTTACCATGATCCCAGACAAAAATGGCCTCATAAAGGCCATCAGTTTTACTCCCAATTACCTTTTAAAACCTCCCAAGCTTGAATGCTTTATTTAATGTTGATTCAAACTGCACTGAACAAGGAAGCCAATCTCCCAAGGGTTGAAATGCATTAAATTGAACACTTGGAGACAGGCGTCACCCCTTTTGGGCCACAAGGGTTATGCAATGACTCACTGGGAAACTGAAGTGAGAAACCAGAACCATGTGAGGTTTATGGCTTTCAGCTCTGTTTTCCAACAGTGGATTTATTTGCTGACTCTTAGCTCACAGTCAGGAATCTGATCATTATGATGCTCTCTCTTGGGGGTGACCCCAACCTTCCCTATTACTAGTGGAGAAGGGTCATTCAGATTCTGACACAAATAAAATACATGCAACACTAATGTGATGAAGAGCTCTGGATCTGCAGTCACCACAATTTGCCATAAACTACCACGATGTAGACGATGAAGTGAAAAACATTACAACGGGAAACGCAAGGGTCAGTGTGTTTTTATTTCCCCATATTTTTAAAACTGAGGCCAAACGTAATTACTTTGAAAATTTCTATTGTACTCCTCAATAGTGTTACATACTTAATTATAACTGAAAACTACCCCCATACAAAACCCACCAGAGTCACTGTATTTAGAGATTCACATTGTGACTTCAAAAGCTACTTGAACAGTGATTTTAACTATTTTGTGCAAAAGTAATAGAATTGAGGCATTTGGATAACTATGTTATCTTTTTTTGTGCTCATGCAGTATAATTAGCAGAATAATTTCTTGTTAGAAAAACAGGATGGGGGCACCCGGGTGGCTCAGTTGGTTAAACATCCGACTTCATCTCAGGTCATGATCTCATGGTTTGTTAGTTTGAACCCCGCGTTGAGCTCTGTGCTGACAGCCCAGAGCCTGGAACCTGCCTCAGATTCTGTGTCTCCCTCCGTCTCTGCCCCTCCCCTGCTCATGCTCTGTCTCTCTCTCACTCTCTCTCAAAGATAAACATTAAAAAAAAAAAAAGAGAGAGAAAAAAAGAAGAAATAAATATTTAACAATTCTGAAATCAGTGAGTTTTGTCCCAATGTACAATTCTACATAATAATCAGAGTCTGATTTTGTTCTTTTAGCTTGGGACTTCCAGGTGTATTGCCTCATTTTCACCCTCCTTTATAAATATGATGCTGCCTTTAGTCTTGGAGACAAGAGGGAGAAAATTCCCTTGGTGCAAATGCATCACTCAGAGTCTATCTATAAGGACATCCTAAGGAACCTATCATTTTGATAATATTCTTCACATGAGTTATAGGGCTTTCTTACGGTTATAGGAATGTCTATTTAGAGTATTACAGATTTAGATTTGAAAACGTGAAATAATTTCCCCCTTTTCTATAAATGTCTTCTTTTGTTCTCCTTTAATTAAAAGCCAGGCCCATTATCCTTGTTCAAGGGACTGTCACAAACAAGTTATTAGTACTCTAATCAGCTGTGGTTTTCCGTGATACTTCACTAAGCTGACTACCTGGGCAGCATTCGAAATTTGCAGAGAAATAATGACTATTTCAATCCCAAGAGAACAAAGGAGGTGAAATAAGCTGGAGCAGCAGCAGCCACTTCTGCTATTTGCACACCACTCTTTTATACACAGAAGCTTTTTATGACAGATGGAAGGTTCTGCGACTGCCTGATTTGATGCACTCCACGGCATCATCTGAACTTCTGTCCCGGGCAGCCTGAGGCAGATTAGTTGCAACAATCTTTGAACTAAAGATACATTTCTCCTTGTTGGAAAAAATACAAACGATTCTGCTCAGTTTCCGAGTGCTTTTAGCTCTTCTTTGTGCTTTTCTCATGTTCCCATCTTATTCAGCTGTCACAAAACAAGCAGTGGTAGGAAATAGATGAGTTAGAGGTTCTCTCATTGATATCGGCCCTGATAAGAAAGTGGTTTGGAGCCAAAACATAAGAGACTCTTAAAAACTGAGAACAAACTGAGGGTTGATGGGGGGTGGGAGGGAGGGGAAAGTGGATGATGGACATTGAGGAGGGCACCTGTTGGGATGAGCACTGGGTGTTGTATGGAAACCAACTTGACAATAAATTTCATATTAAAAAAAAAGAAAGCACTTAGAAGAAATAAGACGTAGAAATGATCTAATTCCTTAAAGTATTATTATGAAATTACATTTTAGTATCTTTAATGTTCCCATTTTCATAAAACCTTCCCAGATTGTGGGTTAATATTAAAATCACCACTTCCCTAAAATGTTTGTCTAGTTATCTGTCATTTGCCCACTGTTTCACCTCCGGACTGAGAAATGTTACAAGCCCCCAAGCCATCAAACTAAACTCATTCATTATAAGGGATGAATGGACTGTGCAGTTCCACATGTTAACATACCTAACTCTAGTACCTTTTATGCTTATTTAATTTCCTGTTTCTTACTGTGTCATAAATCTCTCCTCTTTAGGTACGCTGCTAATATCTCTTGCCTATTTTGGTGCAACCTCACTCTGACTCTCCTAGTCTTGCCTCTTCCCACTGTTTTTGCCCCATAGCAAAGGTGATCATTTAAAAATGCAGATCAAAGCGCAAAACATCAAATGGCTTCCCACTTCTTAACGTGCAACACAAAATGTGCACAATACGGTCCCTGGTTTTCCGTCTTCATTCTTCCACTCTACTGTGTACAGTTCTCTGAAATCACTCCCTCTATTGTTTCTCATGTGCTGCTCCCTCACGTATGGGATCTCATAATGCTTGTTTAAGGTCACACATCATACCTCTTATCATGCTGTATCATACTTGTGTGAAAGGTGTAGGGTTAAAGAACACAGGCATTGCAGGTAAACTTCCTGAGTTGGATCTTGGATTTTGTTAATAACTATGTGAACTTGGGCAAGTTGCTGAAGCTCCTGAAACTCTTTTTCCTCATCTGTAAATTGAGTTCAATGATAAATGCACCTCAGTGTGTTGTTCCCAGGATTACGTGAAATAATTCACATTTAGTACTTAACACAGGGGATAGCATGTAGTATATTCTTAACAAATGTTGGCAATTTTCACTGATATTAATACTGTTACCACTACCACCATCACTAGTCTGGACTGGTGTCTGAACTGACTGTAGCCTTCCTAGACCTTACATACTTCCCAGGACTCAGTAAGCATTCCGTATAGACTTACTGAAAAAACTGACATGAATTCTTAATGTGTGCCAAAGGTCTTATATGTACACTCCTAAAAGATTCATTTCTTTATATTCTGCATTTGTTCCATGTATTGTATGTGTTGTATGCCATCTATGTGTTTGTTCAGGAAGTAATCACTGATAAAATATATTTGATGAAGTAATAAATGCATTATAAGGACAATAAATACTGGTAAAAATACAATCAGATTTCCTTCCTTGTGGCTTATAAATGGCATATGGCTTTTCTTTCTTCAACAATGGCTTGTACTTCCCGTTCTCTGGGTTCAATCACTGTTCACACCAGGTCTTCTGATTAACAACTCTGGCTGAGTTTTGGTAATATTTGGAAAATATATATCATAATATTCTGATTAATTATTCTTATATTAATTCATTAACTGGTAATTATTCCCTCATCACAATTGTCCAGTTATCATTTGCCAATATTTTCTGGGTTCTGAAGAAAACATTTGAAACCCTAACAAAATCCGTTTTCACTGTCAACATGACATGTTATATATTCTTCCTCTCTATTGCACTTTGAAAGTGATAAACCTATTCCTTGAGACATTTCCTTTAAAAAGTCAATCCTCTGACCATCTTTCTCCTATTGCCATTACTAAAGTATACTCATGCTCCATAGTATGGCTGCCTGGCTTCCAATGTGGGTCCCTTGTCAAGATCTCAGATTGTAAGCACTGTGACCCTCTTACCTCTCTGGTTTGGGAGAGCACGGTGTGGGCCACACAACAGTGCTCCGTCCTTTCTTTTTCCCTTCAGTGAATGCATGAATAAACAATTGTCGGCATCTGATTCTTTTCAAGTCCTAAATATCTGTGTCTATTCTAACCCATACTCTTGGTTTTTGAGGCCAGGAAAGAAAACTTCCTGTCCTTGATTTCAAGGGGATTCTGTTCTGCTGCTCTTGAGTGACTTTCTACAAGCTACCAAAGGAGGATTCTAAAAATAAGCTCTAATAGGGCCCAGTGTTTTGTGTATTCTATTTCTCACAGTTCAGAGGAGTTAACTCTTGTAGTTTTCACACCCCTCTTTCATCCTATCATGACTCATTACTGTGATTTTTTTTTCCTAGCTTTGTTGACATATAATTGGCATATAACATTCTGCAAGTTGAAGGTGTACAACATGTTCATTTATACATTTATATGTGACAAAATGATTACCACCATAGGGTTAGCTAACACCTGCATTGCCCCACAAAATTACCATTTCTTTTTTTTCCAAAATGTTTATTTCTTTACTTTTGAGAGAGAGAGAGCACACGTGAGCAAGTGCAAGTAGGGGAGGGGCAGAGAGAGAGACAGAGAGAGAGACAGAGAGAGAGAGAGAGAGAGAGAGAGAGAGAGAGAATCCTAAGCAGGCTCCACGCTGTCAGCACACAGACTGATGTGGGGCTGGAACCCATGAACTGTGAGAACCATCACCTGAGCCGAAATTAAGAGTCGGATGCTTAACCAACTGAGCCACCCAGGTGCCCCACCATTTCTTTTTTTGTGGTGAGAACATTTAAAATCTACTTCACATCTAACTATAATGTTTGAAATAGTTCTTGCAAGGTCTCCCCTATTTTAGTAGGCATGATCTAGCTATTTAAAATTTTTTTAATGTTTATTTATTTTTGAGAGAGAGAGAATGTTAGTAGGGGAGGGGCAGAAGACACAGTGTGAGCAGGGGAGGGGCAGAGAGGCAGAGACAGACTCTGAAGCAGGCTCCAGGTCCTAAGCTGTCAGCACAGAGTTGGATGCGGGACTCAAACCCACGAACCCCGAGATCATGACCTGAGCTGAAGTCAGACACTTAACCAAATGAGCCGCCCGGGCGCCCCTGATCTAGTTATTTTACTTACTTACTTACTTATTTATTTATTTAGTATTTAATATTTTTTAAAATTTTAATTCATTTTTTGAGAGAGAGAGAGAGAGAATGAGTGGGGAGAGAGACAGAGAGAGAAGGAGACACAGAATCCGAAGCAGGCTCCAGGTTCTGAGCTGTCAGCACAGAGCCGGACGCAAGGCTTGAACCCATGAACTGTCAGATCATGAGCCGAAGTCGGACACTTAACTGACTGAGCCACCCAGGCACCCCCTCAGTGATGTATTTTAAGCAGAAGAGTAACATGAGTAGATTTCTAATCTAGAAAAGATTAATCTGAAAAACGAGACAAAACAAAGGTACTGCCTTGGAAGCGGGTGTGGAAAATAGAGGAATGACAAGACTGGATGGAAAGACCAGGAGCTTTGCTGCAGCAATCCACATGTGGGGAGGGGGTTCGTGGGGGTGGGAAAGGGGATCCAACGAAAGGCAATGCAAATAAGGATGGAACAGAATGGGCGAATTCAGGAAATAGTGCTCAATTTTTGATCTAGTTATTTTAAAACAGATACATTTCATATTTCTAACTCTGCAATGGGAAGGTGGATTCACTATCAGAAACACAGATTAAGATAGAAGAAACTCAGTGTTCACCAATGCCAGGTCTTGCGGTAGATGCTTTCACATACATTGCTCATTGATTCCTTCTGCTATCTTTTTCAGAAAGAAATTATTATTCCCACTTCACCAATAAGTCTCTGAGAGACCGGGTGATGTAATCACGGTCACACAGTAAATAAGTAATAGGATTCAAAACCAGTTTTTTTGGATTCAAAGTCCAGGGCTCTTTCCATGTTACCAAAACCACATCACGTGGATTACTGCATTTAGAAAGTTCCAGCTCCCCACATCCATACTTCAACAATCACGATCTTGGTCTCAACATTGATACTTTAAATGCATTGTGTTGGTAGAGATTAATTTAGCCAGCCCACACTACTTACTATGAATGTAGACCCCATCATACAAAAATGCATTCACGATTAAAAAGGATCTAGATTTGAAGCACACTAAGGAAATACACCGATTGTAAAGCAATCAAGTAGCAAAAATAAATTGAAGGGAGATGGCAGTCCTTCTCTACTACAGATTCGTACTTTTCTACATAAAACGCACTGTTCTGTGTAAAGCTGTTCCTTCCCGCGGTGATCTCATTTATTCTGGCTTCTAATTACTTTTAACTACTGAGCACAGAGCACTACTGTGAAAAGTCTATTGACAACCAGGATGAAGCACCTGAATGAAGCAACTAATCGTTTAACGTGGTTTCTTTCCCCTGCTCCCTTTTATTACCTTGCACTGAGGAAGAATTGTACACCTGAGGGCTAATGCAGTACGTTAAACACTGAGCAATCCCCAGTTGGCTGCTACAGTTCCACCCAGGCAGCCTCTGAAAAATTAATATGGAAAGGCCCCCTGCTAACCTATGAATCTTTCCCACTTTGGTCACCCTTAGCAAAGTGTTTGTGACAAATGAAAAGCTTGAGAAAACTGCCACAAGTCAACAGGGGTTTCCAAAACCTAACACCTATGTCCTTGTTCCCCTGAAGAGAGAAGGCGTTTTTTGAAATGAAACACATAAATACATTTACGTCAAAAAAGGGCAAACCGATTTTTGTTTTCAATACTACAGGATTCACTCATCTTATATATGCATGTATAATACTACACATTTACACTCTCCCTTTAAGAAAATGTAAATGGCAGTCCGATAATAGCTCTAATCCAAAAGCCAGTAATCTTTCAGGCAAATTTCCAGTGTGTTTTATAGGGATACCCTCTGGATGTCTATCGATGCTTTCAAAATTACTGTATGACTCTGGTCAAACAGAGAGGACTGATGAAATCTTCCCATGACCATACTGGGCTCCTGTGTGTCATAGTCTGAGAGCTGAAAGACAAGGGGTTAATGAGTATTTGAAAAGAAGGCAAAGAGACGGCAGGCAGAGGGGTGCACGGTGGAAAACAACCGAACAGAATGCAGAAGTGATGGGCAACAGCTAGAGCGAGATCCTGGCAGCAGAAGCACAGCCAAATTGAATACTCCACGAACTCCATATATCTTAAGGCAAAAAAGCAATCAAGTCTAAGGGGCACATTTTCAGCGCTGCACAGGGAATTAGCCATGAAAGTCCCATTAAAGATAATGGGACTTTCTACTGCAACTTTCAATACATTTTCTCAAAGTTCTCAGCATGTATCTTTAAGCCTAGGCTTAAAAATCAACTGCCAGGCAAAACAGTCCATATCCTTCATACCTTTCTAGTCAAGCCTGTTAAGGTGTGTTTTTCTTTGATGTGGTTTTTCACCGCTGAGGTTAGTACAGAGGCAATTGTGGGGATGGGGAATGAGCGCTTAGGCACGTAAGGTTGTATTTGCTATGCTAAAAATGTGTATGAATATGAAACATCTGTGTGTAAGTTACGACCTTAATTACCATAGCCACCAGGGTTGAATCTGCTTTTCTGCATTTTAGATTTTCAGCCCAGACTCTTTTGCCTATTTATCTCATTTCTGTTTTGTTTTGGGGATTTGACTGAATACGTCAGGTACCTTTCCCAGCTGCCCAAAGTTCTTCAATGCTACCTCCCTATTCCCATCTTCTCTACTTTGCTATCTGCCTTTTGTCCCGATTCCAGAGATTCTTTGAGGACATCAACACTTCAGGGTGTGGTGTTCAGCTTGTGATTTTCATCTCTCTCCCCAATTTTTGGACACTGTACCATAACTGTTTCCTCTTTGATCTGTTTACCCAGGACACTGAATAGAGCTTTGTTTCAGTATTTTTCATACCTTTCTAGTAGATCCTTCAGTGTTTTATTCTGAGGCTCCTCCTATGTTGCTCCTCTGATTCAGGGCTCACAGAGGATGGGGAGGTGGAGAACTAGGGAATATTAACACTCCAAATGTGTTCCCAAGTGATCATTTCTCATTGTTTGTGATTGGCGACTGATTACTCTTTTCTCATACCTCTGTGCTTTTTCCTAGAATACCCATCCCCTGTTCCTAATACCTGAAGTATATTCCCAGAAAATTCTTAGTGATGTTTTAAACCTAACTCAACTATATCTATGTGAAGCCTTCTCTGATGTGATTTCCTTCTCCAATCTTCCTGTACTCACGAATCACCCTACCTGTTTTTCCATAGCCTCTTTGCCATCTGTGTGTGTATGTATATACCCATTTGCATTATACCTGTTTTTTATTAAAAAAAAATTTTTTTTATTTTAGAGAGAAAGAGCATGTGAGAAGGGGAGGGGGCAGATGGACAGAAAGAGAGATTATCTCAAGCAGGACTCCATCTCATGACCCTGAGATCATGACCTGAGCCAAAATCAAGAGTCAGATGCTTAACCAACTGAGTCACCCAGGCACCTCTATGTTGTATTTCTTTACACACACACACACACACACACACACACACACACACACCCCTTTAGTTCTTGCTAACTACAAATCTGTCAAAGAACATCCCCATATAAGATACCATGGACATCTAAAACTCAACACATAACAGTCCTTCTCCATAATCCCCTAAAAAAAAATATGTATATTTTCCCCATGGCAGCCCCCTCCACGCTACTTCCCAAACTGGATGGCTCCAATCATCAAGATCTCCCCCTGCCGCCCCCCAGCTCTATTTCTCACCGAACTTCTAGTTTTGCTATTTCCATTTCATACCATTCACATCTACCCTTTCCCTTCCACCCTCTGTGTTAATACCTTGATTTGGGGGTCTCCTCATCTCTTCCTGTACATTGTGAAGTCCTAGGTGTCTCTCTACCTCCATTCTCATTCTATCACAGATCATGAGAGCCATCTTAAAAAAAATACATCTAATCAGATTCTTCTTTTTTTAAGTTCAGTTTTATTTGAGAGAGAGAGAAAGAGAGCAATCGGGGTAGGGGCAGAGAGAGAGGGAGACAGAATCCTAAGCAGGCTCCGCACTGTCAACGGAGATCTTGATGCAGGGCTCGAACTCACGAACCGTGAGATCATGACCTGAGCCAAAGTCAAGAGTCAGGCGCTTAACTGACTGAGCCACTCAGGCTGAAAACCCTTCACTGGCTGCATGGGGTCCCCAGGAGGGAGTCCCAAATCCTTAACTTAGCAGTTAGAGCCTTCCATTCTCCAATGCCCATCTCTCTTCTGACCTCATCTCTCTGCCACGCTTCCCTCTCTCTTCATTGCCAGGAAGCAGGGAACTCTTTATGGTGACTGTCTCCAGGTAGGGTGCTATTTCACACCTCAGTGTTGTATTTTCATCTGACTGCATTCCACAGAACCATTCTTCATTTCCATCACCTGCCAACCACTATTCATGCTTCAAAACCTAAAACAGGTGTTACATACACCCTTCCTGCTTAACAGGATTGCAATCTAACACCTCTGTCTTCTTCCAGACTATGTCAAATGACCTACTACCAATTTAAGATTAGCATCATAAAGGCAGAAATTGCTACTTCCTTCTGTCAACCTTTCTCCATGTCACCTGCTCTTCTGCTCTAGGTTCATATAGAAGAGACACCCATATTTCTTCCCTCCTCTGGAGGGATAGAAAATTTGGCTTATGACATTTATGAGAGTGGTTAGAAAATCACTAACCATGAAGCCTTCAGGAACACATCCCAGAAAGTGGCATTTGATTTTGCTTTTAATAGAATTTTGCAGGTGTAGGAAAAACAATAACTTCATTTTATTAAAATAAAATTTGAAGAATCCTGCCCTTTTGATGTTTTTATAGTAGATACTGTATTTCTCATTTTTAAATAGCTACATACAAATACAATTTTGTAACACAAATATATAAATTTTAATAATATGGTCAATTAGTGAAACTGGGTTTGGCAAATACTAATGAAATGTAACTAATAATTATGTATTCAGAGTATTTTTATTGGGATGCCTAGCTGGCTCAGTTGGTACAGCATGTGACTCTTGATCTTGGGGTTGTGAGTTCAAGCCCCGTGTTTGGTGTAGAGCTTATTATTAAAAATAATTTTTAGAAACTACTCTTCTAGATTATTTTTTATTAAGATATGTTTAATGTATTGTGATTACTGAGACTTTTCCAATTTTAATGATGAAAGGCAATCATGCATAAGCTCTCGCTTTTTTATGTACTGAAAGTAAGGCTTGTCTGGTCAACATCATGTGATAACTGGAGGTCAGAACTAGAAACCACTGCAATAACTCACTCTCATAATTACTGTCTTCTTCTTTCAGAGTAATCTAATTTGAAGAAAACAATGGACATTTTAAAATTACAGAATAATTTAATATTATCTATCTATTGTTCATAGATAGTGAAAGAAAAGTAAAAGAATGAAACTTCTATCATGTTTGAAATGTTTGATTTCTCATAGTTTTAAGAAAAAATACCTATATTATTTACCTGGTTTTAAAAATTAGGGTGAATTGTGGAGTTTTATTTGCCTATTTTACAATTCCACATACTTTGAAATTCTTGATTTGCTTCCCCTCCCCAAGTTTTACTGAGGTATAATTGAAAATTAAAAATTAATTAAAAATTAAGGTATATAGTTTGATTTTATATATTTATATACACACATTTTGAAGTATTCATCACAATCAAGTTGATTAACCTATCTATCAACCCCCACAGTTAAACATTTTCTTTTTCTTTCTTTCTTTCCTTTCTCTTCCTTCTTTTCTTTTTTTGGTGGTGAAATCACTTAAGATCTACCCTCCTGGCAAATGTCCAAGTATACAAACAGTATTGTTAACTACAGTCACACTGTTGCATATTAGATCTCCAGAACTCACTAAAACTTAGTATAATTGAAACTTTGTATCCCTTGACCAATGTCTCCCCATTTTCTCTTCCTGCCAGCCCAAGGTAACCATCGTTCTATTCTCTGCCCTTAGAAGTTTGGCAGAGTTATTAAGATTTATACTTCTATCCTATCATGAGTAGGATATACTTTGTCTTTCTCCCAGAACCCTATTATAATAGAATTTTATTTTTTCTCTTCTAAGGATTATAGCACAATTTTAAATTTTCACATTTGTTTTTGTTTCATTGTTTTGATTCATTGATTTTATTAGAGTTCAAACAAATGAGAACAGTTGCATCGATATAATCAAATTATATCAAAGAATAATAACCATATTATTATTAGAAAATAATGTCAAATAAAAATAATCATAACTGCAGCAAAATTTAATGGCAATTTTAAATGTCATTTCTGTCCTTGCTACTACTGCCCTTATATAAAAGTAGTGTTTTAGACTCACATGCTTCAGATTCTTACAGAACATAATTTTAGAATTTTCTGTTGGGAAAGTATGGTATTCTGAGATCATGAGCTAGCAGAAATGTTTCTTGTGTTCTATGTAGCCGTCTTTCTGGAGATTTGAAAATCAAGTATTCCCACTAATCTTGTTATTCAATCTCTCAAGTCATTTTTGAACAAAAGATAAAGGGATATATTTGAAACCTTCATTTGCTTAGTATGGTAATTTATTTTTTCTGTCTCATACATAGAATCTAACTTACATATGGAAATCCCCAGAGTAAATCTACTCCTCTTACTTGATGTTTTTAGTGCGCAACGGAAAACGATGTAGCTTTATCATCCGCCCTATTAGGACTCTGATTACCTATGTCAGGTTACCTTGAATGATCCACTTTTATAAGATTCTGCCTTCCTCTAGCTGGGCCTATTTGTCAATTTGTCCTTTAATGTCATGGTTATGACAGAATAAAATAGTGCTAACACAGTCCTTCAAAGTTCGAACAAAAGTGGTTTCTAAAATTGCTAATTGATAGTTACCTGAAGAAGTTTTTTTTTAATTGTTTATATGAACCAAGAGTCATTACATGTTCGTCTACATTTTTTAAAAAAACTGTTCCATTACCCAGACTAGTAATACATAGTTGTCTTCAGTGCTTTTATTTTTTTTATCTCCTGGCTTTCCTTTTTTTTTTTTTTTTTAAGTAGGGTCCATGACCAGTGTGGAGCCCAATGTGGAACCTGGACTGAGCTCAAGAGTGGGATGCTTAACCTCCTGAACGACCCAGGTGCCCCCTGGCTTTCGTTTCCCTAACAAATGTTTATAATCATACTTTGGGTCCTATACCATGGTCACATTATAGATTATATAAGTGCTTGTCAGGGAAGGGGAAGAGAGAGAGGGCTGACTTTGAAGATTCAAACACCATTGGTATTACCGTCAAATGTGAAAATATGTCTTGATTTCCAAATAACCAACTAAGGAACACATCTTGGGAATAAACCCCTCTTAAGTTAGAAGATTCAAATACATATGGTCTTTTATTTCCTAAAACTTTATATATGTTAAAACTAATTTCTACAATGTACTAAAAAAAAAAAGAAATTTACCACCATAATACATAGATGGTAGCCAGCTTGATGTTTTTCAATATGTTTTTAAATAACAAAAATAGGTGGGCCTTTGCCACAGACTATTTCCTTCTTATACCTATGCAGGGTTCTAACCAGAACACAAGACATTGACTGATGCTGGGTGCCAGTGAATCTCTGATGCATTGAGCCCCTCTTGGTCGTGCTGCTCACAGCCTCCAATCAATGAGTGAACCCGAGGTTTGTTACTTAAAAATGCAAGCCCTTCGGGAGCCCAAGTAGCTCAGTTGGTTAAGTGTCTGACTCCTGGTTTCAGCTCAGGTCATGATCTCTTGGTTTAGGTGTTCGAGCTCCGTGGCAGGCTCTGTGCTGACAGCATGGAGCCTGCTTGGGATTCTCCCTCTCTCTCCCTCTCCTTCTACCCCTCCCCCACTTGCATGCACACTCTGTCTCTCAAAATAAAAAAAAAAAAAAATTAAAGAAATCTTTAAAAAAAAATGCAAGGTTTTGTTTCCTGTAAGAGACTCATCCTCACAACAAAGCATGAAGATAAAACGTAATTTATGTGTACAGATCTCCAAGGTTTGGGCTCAAAGGGGAGTTAGACATGAGGCCTGTGCTCAAATCACGCACTTTCCTGCAGGGCCATACCAGGGTTCTGAAACCACTGAAAACCAATTATTAAAAAATACTGAGACTAAGCGGACAAAAACTCTTTGGAACAAGTCCTTAGAGGGAAAAACTGTGATCCCAGATTTCCTGCCCTCATTAGAAATTTCTTTGACAAATCATTTCAGGTAGCCTCTGGAAATTTCCACCCACTTGTTCCCACCGGCAAGGCAAGCAGAAGCTAATGTAGTGGGAAGAAAATGACACCTTTGCTTTTGGACACAGTAAGACTCATGATTCAGGTTTTATAACATTTGCAGCACACTGATTTATACTGGTTCAAGAAAAACAGTTGGCTGTTAAGTGGGGGCTGTGGGGGGGGGGATAAAGAACCACAACAAAATGAAACATTGCATTTAATGGAAGGATGCTGCAGTAAGAAATAGAGGGGAAATTCAGGTCCCCTGTAGCATGCTTTTGGATTGCCTGCAACAGCTGACTGGTATGAGTACAAAAGAGGACATTAAAAGTCATAGGGCCGATTCAATACTGCAAAAATGTTCAATGTGGCAAAAAACAATTTGCCTATAAAGTAGATATATACACAGTCTTTGTATGAATCTTTGTAGAAAAGGAAATTCAAAAAATACTCAATTCACATGTTTGTATTTGTGAATCAAAGAAGTATAAACTGAGGCACTACTGAAATATCATTGCATATCTAGCAGAGAAGCACAGTAGATACCTGGATTCGATCTCTCCCAAGACCAGGAAGAGGTCAAAGTGCCACACAACTAACCTTCTGGCTGTGTTATACACAAGCACGATCCTTTTGAGAACTTAAACAATAATATACTGACCACATAGGTTTAAACTTGCCACAGTAATTCCATCCGGAGGATATTTTTGTTTTCTTTTAACGTACTGGGAGATCAAATTGAAATCTGAACAGCTACATAATGAAAGAAGCCTCCCTGTAGGCATTATGCACAATAGACGAGAAGATAAACCACTCAACTAATCGTTTAGTAAACTCTGGGAGAGCAACTGGCTGGACTACCTATGTGACAAATAAAAGTGATAATGAAAAAGTCTATGCATACGTTTTGAAGACACAGATACAGTTGTTATGAGCATAAAGCAGATTGTTAAGCTGTATGGACCAATACAACTATGTTCCAATTGTGTGCTGTTAGATGGAAGTTGCAACGGATGAATGCAAAGTGAAAATGAAAAAAGGCTGATCAGGATAGGAAATTATGAAACATTTTCACTTATGAAACTACCTTTTAACATCAGTCGATATTGATTAAAAGGCAAACATCTGCTTTTAAGAAGAGACAGTCCTATTCTTCTCTCACCATTCAGTAGCAATGAAGAGAACTGACATGAGTGAATAGTTAAGAGTGTGGGCAGGCAAGTTCATCAGTAGAATTGTAACACACACAAAGGATTACCCTAGCGAAAAGAATTTAATAAAAACAAAGCCAGGCTAAACGCTATGAGAAGATTTTAATAATTCATTCTGAATTCTCTTCCCGCTAATCTCGCATTCACTGTTGAATGCAGCTCTGCCATCCGATTCAGGTTGGCATTAAAACATCTAGACATTAATGCTAATTAAATCTGCCTTTTCGTTCTGAAAACCTACATTCTTCTCTTTAATATCAAACATATGCAGTACAATTCAAGTATAATTCAATACTCTAAAAAGACTTTAGATTCTTTTACTATTTGGTAAATAAAATCAGGAAACTGACTATCTGATGTGGATACCATCTTGCTGTGCATTTCTCATCTCGATTTTAGAAGTCAATGATAAAAAAATAGTTGGTGCGACATTTATTCTGCTTCACATTGTGGACTTCTCCTGTTTGTCAGAACCTGAAGGTAAACCTCCATGTTTAAGGTTGAGTGCAGGTGTGGATGTGCTTGGGTTTCTCTCTAGCCATTTGAATTATAATACTAAAGAATTAATTTAAGAACAGTCTTTATGTGAGATTTCCAAATCTAATATAAATTAGTACATTTTATTGTCATGAAAAGTGTAAGCATAGCCTTCATTGAAAGATTAAAAGATAATGTTAAACTCCCATTGTATTCTGCATAATAGGAAAATAAAGCTGTACCATTTTCAAATAGTTTCAACTTTAAATCAGCATTTGTCATGGGGTATTTTTGCCTACACCTCAGGAAATGACTCTGAAATGAACTAACTAAAGCTACATCTATTTTGAATAGTAGAAATGGAAAAAGTCAAACCACTTTGAAATTGCAGTGTTACTTGTGGTCCTAACACCCCAATCAATGAATATGATACTTATAAAACAGTTATGGGGTATCAATCTATGTCTTCCATGTAACAATAGTCAAATTTTAAAACTGCTCACAGGATAGCAGAGAGAATAATTTGGACAACCTGGTCATAATTCTAGGATTAAGTGCAGATTTAACTGAATTAACTTTCAGTAAATTAATGAGGAGGTAACATAGGCTTGTAGTTTCAAAGTCTGAGGTGTCCCCTTTGGGGTCATAGTGTATCAAGTTCTCAAACAACTACGTATGACCTTGCACCAGGGTAACATAAGAACATCAATAACTAAGGTGGTGACGCTTTGTTGAGGCCACCATGGCCCTCTGTGCAGTTTCTTGAACACATTATGCACACTCCCACATGAGCTCTCACATTTGCATTGTTGCTCCCTAGGAGCGAATGCTCTTTCTTGGAGATATTTGCATAAATCATTCTTTCATTCCATACAAATCTTTGATGAAATCCCTTGTTTGATGGGACTACTCATCCTTTCCATCCTGTCACACCTTCTACCTCTCTGACTCCTGTCTTTTTTCTATTTTTTCCATCTACCCCATTACATATTCGTTTGCTTAATCATCAGTTTCCCCCCAACACAATGCACACTATTTGAGAGTAGAAACTTTAATTTTTCAATGCTAGATCCCCAGCAGCTAGAGCAGTGCTGGCACATAATTGGTGCTCAGTGCATATTTACCGAGTGAATGAATAATGAATACATAAATGAATGAATGAATAAATGGGAACAGAAGGAGTGAACATGAGTTGATCAGAAGGGAGAGATCACTTTGCTGGTAGTAAACAAATTATGAAGTAATATTTTATTCATTTGGTTGCAGATGATATTTTCAATTAAGCTTATTAAAGCTTGCAATAGAGCACAAAGTACACAGCCATTCAAATAAAGGAGGAAATTCTGTGTATTCTGTCAACCACGGAATATAATGCTCCTTTCAGAGGAAAAAGGTCTTGCCATACATCATAAGAAAGAATACACTGTGTAGGACTTGAAAACTAGAATTTCAGGTACACCAAACTGAAATGGAATTTCACAGATGAGAACCTGCTGTCTCAGATCATCTTTCTCCCACTTTCTACCCTTCACCTGGACCCATCAGAACCCAGTTCAAATATCACCTTCTCTGGAAAGGTCTACCCATCTCAAAGATCTGTTTTCTTTCTGAATCTTAGTTTTTAGCTGTAACTTTCCTAGGCCATTTACATTTTCTTGCAATGTAGGTTTGTTATTTTTGTTATTTTTTCTTATGCTCTCTTATGATACCTTATTATTTTTTGTCATTGGCTGTTCATGCTGTATTTATATTTCTAACATGAGCATCACCACTTTACGATATAACACTGCAGTCCTTTGCATACATGAAGTACCAGGTATATCTGACTAAACAATACCACCATCCTCAAAATCCAACTGGCCCAGTTCTAAGAAGAGACTATGATAGGTGACAGGACGCTATTTGCCCAGTCAGATTACAATGAGGACCAAATTCTGCTTTATTCTTATTTTTACTACACGGTTTCACCTCCTTGTGAAGGTGGCGAGATGAGAGAGGAGGAGTACATGGTTATGGAGAAGGACTTGACATGGGGTCTTCCACCCACATTTTGCAGCTGATACAGCTGTACGAGATCATCAACCCACCTTGGCTGCCCCAGACTGAGCACAGTTGCCTAAGACAAACTACTGGAACTGGACCCATCTAAAATCTTCCCTTCCATTTTCAGGAATGCATATTGTATGGGCTCCTGGACTTAATTTTGCCCAAAGTAGGAAGACAGTAGTGACCCCAAGGCAGCGCCTACCTCACAACCACTGGGTACAGAAACCCAAACCACTGAAGAGTGGAATGTCCATCAACTGTAGTGAAAAAAGTTTTGGTTAGCTAGTGGCCCGCTCCTACCAGGCAAGTTCCTACAGTGAACAGAATTGGTGCACAACTTTGTACCTAAAGTATAAATCTCATAATATAAACACAAGGGTGATGAGCATCTGGGCAGATATGATATATTGATATAAAAATGGGATTGCATTCATGTATATCAATAAACAGTCACTGAAAATATCACTAAAGCCAGAAAAAACTGTGTAACAATGACCTGATTTCCCAAATCTTATTCCAAATACATCTGAGTCCTTTGCATGTTTCCAGTTATAATTTCACGTAACCGAAATAGAAATAAGAACCTATGAACGAACTTCAGTATGAGAGCCGCAGGCAGGGCAGGGTGGTTCACGTACCTGTGCACGCCGCTGTTGCACATGATGATGTGGCAGGCCCCCAGCCTGTTGCACAGCTCCGAGGACACGGACAGCAGACCGACCCCGGAGGCGCTGCAAGCTGTGTTTGCGCAGGCGGCCGTGCGCTTGGATCTGATAAACGAGGCTACCAGTCGATAAAGTTCATCCAAAGCATTGAGAGGCCTCATTAGCTGCAGAAAAAAAAAAAAAGTCATGGGCATAAAGTCCAGCACATTTAGTAGGAAGAAATGCTTTTAGATGGCATATGATTTATAGTTGTTCTAACTTTTAATGAATAGTCTAAAATATTTTCATTGTGGCAGTAACAGAGTTGGAGACTACAAATATTTATAATTTGTTTAAGAACAAATTGTTGAAGACAACAGCAGAAAATTTTTTAAAAAGCAAGGTGTGTAAATGGCAAAGCATCAATAAATGCAATCATCTATTTTTACCTTATCTACATAGGCAGCTTTGGATGTGGAGTTAGGTGGTGAATTTGACTTGTCCAAGTAGAACGCCCTGTAAGAATCCAAACAATAAATGATCATTTATTGTTAGAAAAATTAAAATGCATGAAGGTATGCAAGTTTCGCTGACGTCCTGTTAAAGACAAATGAATAAATAAATAAGTGTTGAAACTAGGATGGGTGGGATGGCAAAAAAAGTCCATAATCTTCCATTCAGAAAAAATGACTGAAGCCACCACCACCAGCTCCATTACGTATCGTACGGCCTCAGAGAGATTACTTAATTTGTGTGTGTTTCCATTTCCTCTTCTGTAATTTAGGGATGACATTAGCTTCTACTTCACAAGCCTGCTTAGAAGATTAAATAAGTGAATGCAAATAAAATGCTTAGAACAGTACATAGCACAGAGTAAGTGCTCGTTAACACGTTCAATACTTCAATAATTAATATTATTACAAAAGCTGAAGAAATGGGGGTGCCTGGGTGGCTCGGTCGGTTGAGCGTCCAACTTCGGCTCAGGTCATGATCTCGCGAGCCCCGCGTCAGGCTCTGTGCTGACTGCTCGGAGCCTGGAGCCTGTTTCAGATTCTGTGTCTCCCTCTCTCTCTGCCCCTCCCCTGTTCATGCTCTGTCTCTCTCTGTCTCAAAAATAAATAAACATTAAAAAAAAAAAAGCTGAAGAAATGTATTTTCTTGTGACTACTGGAGAACATTAGTTTTCACTTACTGAGCAAGATTATAAAAGCAATACTCAAAACCATAATTTTAAACAGAATAGTGAGTTGAATTCTTTCACCCACTAACTATGCTCAAATTGGGAATTAGACCCTCTTTGAGGATACACTTGTTCTTTCTGTCACCAGAATGCAATATGGCAACAAGTATTATAATACATGAAGTTGAATCCTAGTGGCCTGCAATAATTAAGCTCAATTTCCAAAGAATTATTGCTGCGTTTGCTCAGCTCTTGGCTCAATACTAAACTGAAGTTGTAAGGAAATGACCCATGAAGACAGGATACATTTAAGCTATAGTTAATCTACTATCTATTTTTGATGAGGTGGAATTATTTTCAAGATTTGAGCGCTTAATATTGACATACCAAAATAAGTTCCATAGTATTAGAATGATTGTCCAACAAGATACTGAAATAAAACTGATTAGAGTGATGTTGTGGAGCACCTTTTAGAACTTCAAAATACTGGCAGATTATTATCAAATGCATGCGTTGTAGTGGGAAAAATCAGTGAGAGAGAACTTAATGACCAGAGTCCCACTATGCACACATGTGCATGCAGACACAGACACACGCACACGCACACACACACATACACAGCCATTCCAATGTCCACTGTAGCTAGCAGTGATGTTTTTGTCTTTTAAAGATAAAGTAGCATGCATTAATCAAGTTTTATAATTTAAACTACAAAACGTTAAGAATAACTTCCAAAATGAAAATTATGCTCATTCATACTGTGAATTAGTTTATTCATCTCTCACATACAAATCCAAACAATAACAAAAATTTTAAAACCGTTCCAGATCCAAACTTAGTTGTTATTCATTATAATTCACTTTGAACTCCTAGGAGATTTCCACATACCATCTTGGAACAAAGATGGTGCCTCAAAGCTGAAACGCAAAGAGATACCTTGATCAGATGTTCCCATGCCTTTCCCCAAGTGTGCTTGGTGGAAAAAGCAATATGGTGGAAAAGAGTACACGACTCCACGGAAAATTACTGCCTCAGCCTAAATCCCACAGCTACCTGTTGCTCCTGAGCACATGATGCTGCCAGGAGTATGGGGACTCCAGTGACCCCATGCAGTGTTTGCATCCAATGACTGAATTATGGTGGCATGAACCACTGCAAACAGGAACATCCATCAAGGGCCAAGCAAATACAGTTCCATTTAGCTGGTTGAGTCAATATCTACTAACAGCATTGGATCAATAGCAAAATCAAATGTATGGAGATATTTTTAAATTTTCTAGATTTTCCCCAGTATCAGAAAGAGATAACAATAATATAAGAGTATTGCTGGTATGAGAAGAGGTAACGAGTCTGACTTGTGTGAGGTCCAAAACCACACAATGGGGATGGAGTTAGGTTAGACTGAATGAGCAACTGAAAGAGGTCAGAGGGGCAGACTCTGTAGGGCTTTATAGACCTTGATAAAGACTTTGGGTTTCAACTGGCCTCATTACCAGAAGATTGGCTATTTATAAACCTTACTGTCGTGCATAAACATTCATGTTCTCCTGAAAGTTCTGAGTATCCTTTCATTGCAATTACACAAGTACATATGTAGGCTAATACTATAAAACCCATGTATGCACCACCATGCTTTAACAGATCCTGGTACTTGGAACTTTTGCTTCACCTTTTAAAAAAATAAAATATTACAGATATGGGTGAGCCCCTGTTGCTCACCCTTCTCCAGTCCCACTCTTTTTCCAAACTCTCCCTCCCCAAGGTAAACACTACCCAGAAGCTGGCATTTACCACTTTCATGCTTTATGAGGTCACCCACACACTTGGCCCAAGTGGAGGTACCAAAGAATATCTGTGATCATTCTTCCACATCCTTGTTCACACTGATGTTATTAGAATTTCAACCTTTGGTATTTTTATTTTCAATTTGCATGTATTTGCTGGCCATTTATAGTCTTCTTTTATTGCATGTTGCTATTTCATTCCTTTGTGTAGTCTTACTTTTTTTTTTAACACAGAAATTAGTTATTACTTTTTCTAGGCTTGCTTCATCAAAAATACTCAGTTTTTTTAAATGTTTATTTATTTTTGAGAGAGAGAGAAAGAGAGAGAGAGAGAGGCAGAGAGAGGAAGACACAGAATCTGAAGCAGGCTCCAGGCTCTATGCTATCAACATAGAGTTCGACCCACAGCTCAAACTCATGAGCCGTGAGATCATGACTTAACCTGAAGTCGGACGCTTAACTGAGTGACTCATCCAGATGCCCCCCAAAATATTCAGTTTTAAAAGCTGGATATTCTATTAATATGTTTGATCAGTGTGTCAGTGGTATATGTTGTCATTAAATTCTAGAATCCAAATTACAGTACACTTCCCCCCTCAATACTGCTCTTGGTGTCTGCTCTCAGTCTAGTTTTCTTTGCTTTGGGGCTAGTCTATACATTTTTTTCTGATTGGTTTAGATTTTTTTTTCAACCTGGATGTTCTAAAGTTTTACCACAAAGTGTTTAGGCAGTGATTTATTGTTACTTATCCAGATAAGGTTCTCAGAGTGTCCTTTCAACTTGAGGAGTCTTGTCTTCAATTCTAAAATAATCTAAGCGGGGCGCCTGGGTGGCTCAGGTCGGTTAAGCGGCCGACTTTGGCTCAGGTCATGATCTCCCGGTCCATGAGTTCGAGCCCCGTGTCGGGCTCTGTGCTGACAGCTCAGAGCCTGGAGCCTGTTTCAGATTCTGTGTCTCCCTCTCTCTGACCCTCCCCCGTTCATGCTCTGTCTCTCTCTGTCTCAAAAATAAATAAACGTTAAAAAATAAATAAATAAAATAATCTAAGCTATTATTTCTTCACGTAATCTGATGTGTTCTCTCTCTTTCTCTCTCTCTCTCTCTACACACACACACACACACACACACACACACACACACACACACACACTTTAAAAATCTTATTGTTCCCATTACTGCATTTTAGGTGATTTCCTAAGTACGGTCTTCCAAATGAAAAATTCTGTCATTTTCAAGTCTAGAGATTATCCTTTCTACTGGGAATTTTATTTCAATGACTCTCTCCCACTTCCAAGATTTCTGTCTATCCTTATTTCATTCTTACCACTAACAGGTAAACTCCCTACGAGAATATAAATTCTCTATGTGGATACGGATTTTATTTACTTTGGTTCAGGGGCACCTGGGTGGCTCAGGTAATTAAATGTCCCACTCTTGATTTTGATGCAAGTCATGATCTCAAGGCTCCTGGGCTCAAGCCTGGCATCAGACTCTGTGCTGATAGCGTGGAGCCTGCTTGGTATTCTCTCTCTCTGCCCCTCCCCCACCTGTGTGCGCAGATGCACACATGTGCTCTCTCTCTCTCTCTCGCCACCCCCCTCAAAATAAATAAATAAACTGGGGTACGTGGGTGGCTCGGTTTAAGCACCTAACTCTTGATTTTGGCACAGGTCATGATCTCATGGTTTGTGAGATCGAGCCCCTCATTGGGTTCTGTGCTGACAGATGGGAGCTTGCTTGGGATTCTCTCTCTCCCTCTTTCTCTGCTCCTCCCCTACTCAAAATAAATAAATAAATAAATAAATAAATAAATAAATAACATAAACAAACTTATTTGGTTCATTCCTGTATCTCTGGCACCCATAAGACTCTATGGAACATAGTATGATCTTAATAAGAATTTGTAAATAAATAGATAATTGAACTATTTTGATTTCAGGGTTTTATACCTTTTTTTATGGATGGCAATCCTTTGTTTATATTTTGAGAATTAAAAATATGTTTTCCTAGCCTGTTTCAATATTTTAATTTCTTCTAGTCAAATTTATTTTTGACGGTCAAATTCATTGGCTCTTTCCTAGTGTTAGGATTTGTGCTTTGGAATTTTGTTTTGCAAGTGCATTTGAAGTGGGAAGATTTTTTTAGTTTCATTTAATTTTTTGATACAGCTCCATCCCCTGTCATTATCCTTCTCTTACAACTCATTTTGTACCCAGAACCACCCATGTATGATCAGTTTCATGCTGGCAATGTAAGTATTACCTTGTGCTGACATCTGGATTATTTCCGGTCACATCATTGAACCAGTGAGTGACCTGGTTCAATTCCCAGTTTACCAGCTGTGTCACGTTCTCCTTGCCATCATAAGCCTCTCCTGGCATCAAAAACTATAGTCTCAGGTAGTGGGCAGATTTCTGACTCTTACTCAGCAGCAAACGAGTCCTTCTCTATGTCCTGGTTTCAGACTGCGAGGACGGCTCTGGATCTCCATCTAGTGTAGAACGACTTTAACCTCTCATTACCCTGAAGAAGTTGTACTGGTCCCCCCACAACCCCCTCAGAGGCCAGCAAGCCAGAGGCCTCAGCACAGCTTACAACTCCTCATCACTTACATTTTCCTTTGATTTGTGGGCCACTGACATGATAAATTATGAGCTCAGCTGTGACTTTTACATTCTGACTTTGTGTTTTATCTAGCATTGCTACATGCTTGGAATAAGGTGGTACTTTAATGCCAGAAACCAGAGATACCTTGACCAGATGTCCTCATGCCTTTCCTCAAGTGTGCTTAGTAGAGAAAGTAATGCAGTTAAAAAGAGTACACATACACAAGTTCATGGACAAATTATTTAGCCTTCCAGGGTCTCAAGTACCTCATTTTTACAACATATATTAAAAATGTCTAACATTGATATAGCATAATGTTGAATATTAATCAATACATAAGTACTCAGTACTGGGGTAACCAAAGAGGACTCAAGAGTAATAACTATTATTCAAGTGCACAGTGGGAGGCATCTCCTGGAGCATTAAAAAAAATTTTTTTTAATGTTTATTTATTTTTGAGAGAGACAGAGACAGAGTGTGAGCTGAGGAAGGGGCAGAGAGAGGGAGACACAGAATCTGAAGCAGGCTCCAGGCTCTGAGCTCTCAGCACAGAGCCCAATGTGGGGCTCAAACTCACAAGCTGACCTGAGCCAAAGCTGGACATTTAACCAAGTGAGCCACCCAGGCACCCCTCTTGGAGCATTTTTAAGGCACAACAAGGAATAAAAGTAAGGCCAGAACTTCCTGCTTTTCCTGAAGGCCATCTAAAATATTTTCTGATACTTATAAAAAGTGAAAATTCAGGTAGGTACTTGGAATTATATAATTCCATGATCAGGACACAAGTAGAGGTTCAAGTCTAAACAGAAAAGAACCTTTCTTTTTTAAAATGTTTTAATGTCTTATTTATCATTGAGAGAGAGACAGACAGAGACAGAGTTTGAGCTGGGGAGGAGCAGAGAGAGAGGGAGACACAGAATCTGAAGCAGGTTCCAGCCTTTGAGCTGTCAGCACAGAGCCCAATGTGGGGCTCGAACTCACGAACTGTGAGATCATGACCTGAGCTGAAGTTGGCCACTTAATCAATGGAGCCTATCTTTAGGTTAAAAAAAGATTGTCATTTAAATGGCTCAATCAGGTACCTTCGTTGTAGATACTTCAGCTCCTCTGTACCTTGAATCGTTTGGGAAAGAAACTATCCTGTAGAGGCAGTCCACAGATCATTAATACAACCTATGGAAAGCTTCACTACAGAAACGTCCACTACAGCTGGCCACACGGAACAGTCTTCCTACTTTTGGAAACAGATGTTCCGCCAAAAAAAAAAAAAAAGTTTGTCACTGGGTCAGCCAGTTAAGAGCAGTAATATGTGGATGCTAATTCATTTGGCAGAAACCTTAAAATTTTCAATGGAGCAAAATCCTTAACAACAACAAAAACATATTTTATGAAGACAGCCAGTAGAAAAATAACTTTTATAGATTTAGAATGCATAAATGCCCACATCAAGTGGAAGTTTATTCAGAAACAATCTCATCTTTTTCAAGTTGCTATATAGGAGAACAAAAACAGATACAGCATCTAATGATAGAACTCCACCCTTGAAAATACTCTTAGAAGGTAAATGGCTCCTACAAATGTAGCATTAAATGTATTTACTGATCCAGACTTGTACGAATAGTTAATATTTGTTAATCGAACATTAAAGAAAGCAAGAAATCATTATAAAATAAATTTATGTGCTGATGAAGTCTAGAGGAAATAACTATGAAATATAGCCACTTTGTTACTCGTATGAAATTTACATAGCCAACAGAGATTTTAATTCAATCGATTGTTATGATAAAAATTTCAACGTGAGGCTACAACTAATTTTAGATATTCCCCATCAGAAAAAAAGTGTGTTCAGCCAGATATTTTACCATCCCTAAGGTTTACAGGTATTCACATAACTTCAGTATTTTTGAGAATATGACAAACTGTTCACAGGAAATAAATTTCTAATGCACTTCCGTTAATTATGCAAGTCTTACAATGCCCCTTAATCAAAATTTATGAGCAAGTTAATGGTAAAATTGGATTAATGCCCAAACTGACCATAGTTTATTACGCTTCTGAGTTTAGTAAGAATGAAGTCATGGTCCTTTGTCTTGTATAGCAAATCTTATTAAGACCATTTTGAAAGTGCTGCTGCAACATTATACAGGCTGGATAGTAAGTTTCCTTTCGTGCTGGCACACATCAGACTTCGTTGTCAACTTTGTAGATTAACTCTGCCATATAAAATTGATACATTATGATATTTTTTTCATTTAGTCCCTATAGAATCAAATACCAATGAAAAGGGTGATAATGTCCTAAGTTACACTATATAGTGGTATAAATGTATACAAATCAAATATCTACAGTGAAACTAATTTTAGGCATTTCTCTCATACGATCTAATAGGGGAGACAGGTACACAGGTATCTATAATGCAATGTAGAATGGATAGGTAAGTTAAAAGGTGAAACAAAGTTATTGGGATATATCCATATGAGGAAGAAGCAAGGCCATATAAATAAGGATATGGCATAAGAGTTGCACTCTGATAGATGAATGGAATTCTGGACAGGTCAAAACAGGAAAGCATTTCAAAGGAGGAAACACACCATGAAGAGCAGAACAGATATAGAAGTGGATGGAGCCAATCTGGCTGGAGAGTAGGTTCATGTAGAGTAGGGAGAGAGAATGTTGTGCAAGTAGGCAGGATCCATACTGGGAGGAAATTACATGGCAAGCGAAAGAATTGTAAGTCATTTGTTAAACCGTGAAGGGAAGCACTACACAGCACACGCTTAACTACTGGTAAAAAAGTAAAAATAAATGAAAAAAATACATGACACTTAAGATATGAACATTTAGGGAATCTGGAGCTGCAACAGATCCTAGAAATGGAAACAACGGTTTAGCATTCAAAATAGGACCATGCACTTATTGTGATGAGCACTGGGTGTTGTACGTAAGTGATGAGTAACAAAATTCTGTTCCTGAAACTAACATGACACGATATGTTAACTAAATGGAATTTAAATAAAAGCTTGAAACAAACAAAATAAGACCATGGTAATGAAAACAGGGAATTGATGTTGGCCACAAGAGAAAGAAAATGAATTTGGGGCATGCTTAGATGTTATGTAGAGTTATGCAAGTTAATATACTAATACAAAAATTAGGAAAGTGCTTTCTCAAATGGGTAAAGAATTAGGACCTAGCCCTACAGGGTCTGGCTGGTGGTTCAGTGATGGTCAGGTTGTCTCTTTGTGTGAAAAAAAAAAAGAAAATAGCAACAGCTGGATGTAAAATATTTAAACCTAGTAAGTTTGTCATAAGCAATACACAAAGGTTAAATCAATGGCAAAAGTGACATTCTTCTCATCTGGCACCATTTCCACCCCCCCCCCCCCCACTTTTTCTGGGCATGTTGGAGAATATTCAATTTCCAAGAAAGACTGATTAAGGCATAAGAGCCAGTGCCGTTTTATAAATAAGGAGGAACAACTACGGTATTCAGCTCAACTCTCTGTAGTATTGTTTCTTCTCCAGATCATTGCTTATGAGATCATTCTTTATTTATAATAATTTATGAAAATTTCTCACTTGGCCAGGCTCATCTATACTTCTTGTAATATCATGTCCTCTCTTAAAATATTCTAAACTGTATATGGTAGCTTTTGGATTTTAGCAGTTACTCTGCATTTTGAAAAGGAACTATAACAATATTTGCTCAATTATGGGTATTAGTCATAGGCATGGTTAGATATATCAATATTACAATAGCTCAGCAGTTGACTACAGCTGTGACTGGGTGTCCAATGAGTATTACTGTTAAGCTGCATTTGTCTACCATAGCACTTAAATTAGGAAAAAAATTCTACAGAAAATATTATTGAAAGACACTGATTTCTTGTATAAATGAAAAATCACCAGGTAGGTTCAACCTGTGCCCACATATGGGTAAAAAATATATGATAAGTAGAGTGGGAGAACGTTAATTTGTACCTCTATCCTATCCACCTTTCATGGTCACAAGCATTAGCCCTGACTTTTCTGAAAGGTGGTTTACTAAAAGTTACATGAAGAGAAATCCTGAATAATGAGATAAATTTGGATTCTCCTGGATAAATCTGTCTTCTGCCTTGTCAAAAATGGAACACCTGGGGCGCCTGGGTGGCTCGGTCGGTTAAGCGTCCGACTTCAGCTCAGGTCATGATCTCACGGTCCGTGAGTTTGAGCCCCGCGTCGGGCTCTGTGCTGACAGCTCAGAGCCTGGAGCCTGTTTCGGATTCTGTGTCTCCCTCTCTCTCTGCTCCTCCCCTGTTCATGCTCTGTCTCTCTCTGTCTCAAAAATAAATAAACGTTAAAAAAAATTAAAAAAAAAATGGAACACCTAAGGTTACAGTCCTTATGGAACTGCCTGGTATCAATTACCAGCTTCATTTCTACTTGAGTGTTGGAAAAAAAAATCCTGGAAGGCTAACAAAAAAGTCTATGTGACCACACAGGGCAAGACCTTCCCATGTTAAAAAAAGGATTTCTCTGAGACTTCTCTGATGCTCTGAAAAGAGAATTGTGGTAGTGGAGATATCCCCGCCAGTCTTTATTGTTGTTGATAACTTCCTATCACTCTTTTCCTTTACTTTACTTCTTTACTCCATTCTGATTTTTGTTCCCCCTTACAGGAGTCTTCCAGGGGGGCCATTTCTTTCTCACACCTGCAACACATATATATCACCACAGGCACTCCTACTATTAATATATGCGCAAATGTATATATTTTCCAATGGCAATACCACGCTCTGCTACTACAGAACATAATTTCTGTGGAAATAAGACAGAAAAAGCAAATCCTAAAAAACAGGCCTTTCCAAGAATAAAGTTTAGAAGAATAGAACCATATTAGAAAAAAAAATCTAGTACACCCAAGAAAAACAGTAAAGTCAAGTAATATTTCTATTTTTAAACTAATTCTGTTTAATTTGGTAACAGTTAAGTCTCAAGAAAGTTTGGCACCTTCATACTGAAGGATAATTTTTAGGTTTAAAATCATAAGTCTATTTAGGTTTAAAGCCATAAAAGGCTCAACTAACATTAAGTTGACAGATCAGCTTCTCCTCCTCCATATCCTTCTCTATATTCCTTATATGACTCCAGTCGGCCTTCAAAATTACCTTTCTAAAGCAGAGACGAACATTTCATTACCCTGCTTAAAGTCATTCAGATTTCCCTGGTACCCAAAGTCTACAATTTGGGCCTTCAAGGACTCTCCTAACAATCTACCAAGACTTCCCTTCCCATCTCTTATTGCCCTCTTTGTCCTGCCATGTTCATGCTGGATTCCCCCAACACACCAGCCACCCACAGGAAATTTTTCTCTCGTATTCTTCTTCTTCTCTCATATGATTCCGTGCCTAGAATCCCCTCTCACTCATCTGCTTGAAAATTCTGCTGATCTTTCAAAACCCTGCTCAAATATGACATCTTCTTGAGAATTCCCCAACTGAAACAAATTTATCTCATTATACGAGACCAGAGTCACACTCATTCTGTCATCTTTGCTAAACTGCATACTCTCAGGACACAGAGAATCCCTTCATCAGTTGATGGACATTTGGGCTCTTTCCATAATTTGGCTATTGTTGATAATGCTGCTATGAACATTGGCATGCATGTGCCCCTTCAAATTAGTGTTTTTGTATCCTTTGGGTAAATACCTACTAGTGCAATTGCTAGATCACAGGGGAGTTCTATTTTTAACTGTCTGAGGAACCTCCATACTGTTTTCCAGAGTGACTGCACCAGTTTGCATTCCCACCAATAGTGTAACTATTCTTACATGCTTCTTAATTAACATCCTCGCCAACATGTGTTTCCTGTGTTGTTGATTTTAGCCATTTTGACTGGTGTGAGGTGATGTCTCATTGTAGCTTTGATCTGTATTTCCCTGATGAGTGATGTTGAGTATCTTTTTAAAAAAAGTTTTTTTGTATTTATTTTGAGATAGAGAGTGAGAGAGCATGTGCACATGAGTGGGGGAGGGGCCAAGGGGGAGAGGTGGGGGAGGGGGGAAGAGAGAGAGAGAGAGAGAGAGAGAGAGAAAATATCCCACTCGAGCTCCACGATATCAGAGTGAAGCCTGACCCTGGACTCAATCCAATGAATGGTGAGACCAAGACCTGAGCCAAAATCAGGAGTCAGATGCTTGACAGACTGTATCTTCCCTCACCCAAACACCCCTCGCCATCTTTTCATGTGTCTATTGGCCATTTGTATGTCTTCTTTGGAAAAATGTCTATTCATGTCTTCTGCCCATTTCTTAACTAGATTGCTTGTTTTTTGGGTGTTGAGTTTTATAATGTGGAAATTTAAGAAACAAAACAAACGAGCATGGAGGGAAGACAGGAAAACCAAGAAATAGATTCTTAACTATAGAGAACAAAGTGATGGTTACCAGAGGGGAAGTAGGTGGGGAGATGGGTTAAATAAGTGATGGGGATTAAGGAGGGCACTCCTGATGAATACCGGGTATTGTATGTAAGTGTTGAATAGCACTAAATTCTACACCTGAAACTAATATTACACTGTACGTTAACTAACTTGAGAAAAAACAATTTAATCCCATAACCTAAGACAGTGCCTAACACAAAGCCTGCATCTGATACATGAACTTTATTTCATTCCAGCTATAAAGGAGTTGGGAGTTACCATACTATTTAAACAGCCAAATATATATGTGACTTAATAGAAGAAAATAAATATATTAAATATCTTAATTTTAAAAATAAAATAATTATTATGCACATTTTAAGAAGGATTCTTGGCAGGAAAGTTTCTTTTTAAGCTCATAAATACTAGGCTACATCTCAATTAACACTGAAGCACAAGACTTAAAGAAAAGTATTTAACGCTCATTGGAACTTAGAGGAAGGGTGTTTAACAATCCCTCTTCAGGTGAGAGACAACTATGATCAAGAGAAAGACATTCACAGGTAGCTTTTATACTTTTACACTAGAACCTATAAAAAAAAAGCTGTGCTTCCCTTTATTTTGTAAAAATCAAGGCCCTTAGTATAGTACTTAACATAGCCATTCACTCAGTGTTAGCTAACATCATAATAATTATTCATTCTTTAAAATTTTTAAATAAAAATTATACACTTAAGACCTATGCTATGATGATCTGATATACATATACGTAATGAAATGATTACTACATTCAAGGTAATTAACATATCTCCTCAGTTGCCATTTTTGTGTGATGAATGCATCTAAAATTTACTCAGCATATTTTCATTGTTCAAGACAGTATTATGAAGTACAGACACATGCCCATACATCTCTTCACTTATTTGTCCTAAATAATAGCAAATTTGTACCTTCTGACCAATATCTTACAGTTTGCCCTGCCCTCCCCCCAACCCCATCCTCGGTAACTGATCTACTCTGTTTCAATTAGTAAAACTCCTTCCTCTTCCCCTTCTCCTCCTTCCAGATTCCACACATAAGTGAGACATATTGCAATTCTCTTTGGCCTATTTCACTTAGCATAATGTCCTCCAGTTCATCCCATTCTGTTCTGGCCTGCAAGGTCTCTGCTGAGAAATCCACTGATTGCCTTATGGGGGATTCTCTTGTATGTGAGGAACATTTTTTCTCTTGCTGTTTTAAAACTTTTCTTTGTCTTTGATTTTAGACAATTTAGTCATTATGTGTCTAGGAGAAGATCTTTTGGGGTTGAAAATTTGGGGGGACCTATAAACTTCATAACCTTGGATGTCCAAATGTCTCCCCAGATTTGGGAAGTTCTCAGCAATCATGTCTTTAGAAAAACTTTGCCCTTTTCTCCATTTCTTTTTCTTCTGGAATCACTAGTAACAGAAGGTTGTGTCTTTTAATGCTATCTCATAATTCATGTAGGCTCTCTTCACTCTTTTTCTTTTTTTTTTTGGTTCCTCTAACTGGATAATTTCAAATATCCTTTCTTTGAGCACAGATTTTTTTCTTCTGCTTGGTTGAATCTGCTGTTGGACCCCCGTATTAAATCCCACAGTTTATTCATTGTATTCTTCAACTCTAGGATTTTTTTAATGGTTTCTATCTCTTTTTTGAACATCTTATTTTGTTCATGCATTGTTTTCCTAATTTCATTTAGTTGTCTGTGTTTCCTTGTATCGTGGTTCACTGAATTTCCCTAAGAGAACTATTAGGAATTCTTTGTCCAACATTTTATAGATCTCCATCATTTAGGGTCAGTTTTATTAGTTTATTAGTTTACTAATAAAGTCTGCTGTTATTAAAGCTTTATTAGTTTACTTTGGTGGTGCCATTCTTCCTTGACTATTCACGACCCCTGTGGTCTTGTGTTGGTGTCTGTGCATTTGAAGACGTAGGTAACTCTTTCAGTCTTCATGGACTGGCTCCACCAGGGAAAACTTTTTACCAGCTAGCCAATCCAGAGATTCTGGGGTTGAGAGCAGGTATCTGGTGAAGTCTATAACAGGTCTGATACCTTGGTCAGTAGGTGGATAGGCTTTGTGCTTGGGTCCTCAGGGACTGGTTTGGTTCCTGGTTCCACAGGAGCCAACCTGGAGTCTGGGGTTATAGGGGTTGACCAGGCACTGATGTAGGTAGGCCTGATTCTGGGGTCTATAGTGAAGTTGGGTGCTCACTGCACTCTTCTTTCCCCACGGGGAGTGTGTTTCTCTTCATGCTGGACTAGTCAGGGTAATAGGAATAATGTGAAACTGTCTTTCTTACCATCGTCAATGCATATTTTCTTATTTCCATGCTCCACCCAGGTGCTATAAGCCCTTACACATAATCTTTTGCTCCTGTGAAGAAGATATTTATGTTCATGGATAGTTGTTCAAATTAATGTTTCTGTAAGTGGAGGAACACTGGAAACTGCAATACCATCATATTGCTGGCATCACTTCCCACTATTATTTATTCTTTAAGACCCATCTTCAGTATCACCTCCTGTCTCAATCTCCCAAAGTATCTTCAGAATCAGAGGCTCTTCCATTTCCCTATCATCTGGTACATTCCTTAACATCAGTATCCACTGTTCTGTAGGGCAAGGATTTGTTTACATGTTTCTTTCCCCCCAATCTATAAGCACCTTGAAGACAAAGACAATGCACAGGTTATCTTTATTATTCGATTAACTTATACAGTAACACCCACAACTGTGAGTATTCAATATATTTTAGCAGAATAAATAAACTTATTAAGTTTCCTAAATTAAATTTCCTAAATTCATGGACAAATGACAGCTCTAGACCATTTCCAAGGAGAATGTGCCTTCTTTAAAAAAAAAAAAAAAAAAAAAAAAAAAAAAAAAAAAACTGTGTCAAAAAGAATTGGAAACTATCCATCATGAATGGTAGCTATTGGTCAATAAAAAAATTGCCAACCATAATAAATGTCCTCCGTCACAAAAAATACATACACTCTCACTATTTTGCTTTTGAACCTTACTTATAATTGGAAAGAGATAACTGTATGAAAAGGACCAATGAGGTCACCGCCCTATCTTAAACGTTCCAAGTGCTTAATTAAAATCAACTGAAGCACTGTGGAACTGTCACTGTCTTCTAAGACATTAAGGCAGACAACTATTCAGAAATGAGTCTCATCTTATAAATAACTGTAGACATCTGCTTCAGAGGGAAGGGCAGGGAAAATTTAATAGAACTAGAAATATGGATATAAAGAAATTAGAAAGATGTCATTAGCAGAATATGGTAAGTCAAAATGCATTAACTAATTAAAGCTCCCTTGGGACTGTCTTTTGGTAATTTCATTCTTCAGATGAGAAAACAGATCAAAGGTAAGTTTTAAAGCACTATTTGGAATTGAATATAACCTCCATGAGGGGATGGACTACATCATATTTCACTTATGCCCTCCACCAACCTAAAACACTGCCGGACTCAAAGCAGTTGCTCAGTAAAAATTTGTTAAATGGAGCAGTAAACACAGAATTTAAGGGTAAATGAGAATAAGTATTGATTAACAAGGAATAATATCATGCACTACTGAGTCCTTCCCACAAAGGATAAGTTTGATCAAATTTCATTCTTAACTGGATGAACTAATGAGAAGTAAATAAATTTGCACTGACTCTGTATCTTTTAGATACTGTCTGATAATCTCCCTCCTCTTCCATTTAAATTTCTCCCAAAGAAGTCTAATTTGCTAATCCCACTTCCAAATCTTCAACCCACTCCCCCCAGCAGATTGCAGCCAGACCTCCATGCACCACCCTCCTCAAACCATTCTCCCTAATGACGTCTATACCAATCACTCTACACTGGCCAAATCGAGTGGACATCTCCCAGGCATTGTTTTCTGAATCTCTTCTTACATACAGTGCTCTTGGTCACCCTCACCTTTTCCAATTCTCTATCCACTAAGACTTCTGAATGGGCCAGGTGCTTTGTTTGTTTTCACACACTCACGCTAGCCTCTTCTGCTTCCCCCATGGGCTTCTCTTTCTTACCTACTCCACCAGAATCTGTTTTCTCTTCCATCTCACCGTTCTTGCTCTGAACACTCTCCTGGGTCATCTTTTCTCATCTAAGAGACCTCAAATCAGCACACTTCTAAACTCCCAATTTGTGTATTTGTTCATTTGTTCAATAAACAAATAAAAAGTTGGTACTGTGGATAGAAGGGTAAAAAGAAGACAATTATTCACCTGCAAAGAACCTATGTTTGAAAGAGGACAATAAACAGGTAATTACAGTCCAGTGTGCTAAGTGACCTATAAAGTTTTAGCACATTAGTCAGCATTAGGACAAATGGAATTAAGGGTTTTAAGGCATAAGGAGAATCTTAAGAGTGAAAAAAAAAAAGAGTAGTCTATTGAGATCATGGAACTTAAGTCTGTGAAAAGCTATTTAATCCTCTGGAGACAGGGGAAGGCATGAAAAATGGCAGTTGGGAGATTACTGAGAAGACCTAAACAGTAGTTGAATGAATGAATGAATGAATAAATGAAAGAAAAATAAAGGGATAGAAAAAAGAAAAGAAAAGAGGGTAAAGAAGGAAAGGAGGAGATAGAGAAGCAGACAGACAAAGGACAGAGGGAAGGGGGGGAGAGAGAGAGAGAGAGAGAGAGAGAGAGAGAGAGAGCCTTATCCCTTATTTGTCATGGATCTGCTATGCTGTATTAGAAGAGAAGGGGTAAATGATATGAAACTTAAAGATTTATTGTTGATAAACTACTGGAAATCTCCCTAAACCTCCTGAAATCCTTGTGGCAATAAGGGACTTGAGAGTAAAAAACAGAACAAAACAAAACAAAATACTAATCCTACACTTGGTTTTCTGGACATAAGAATGTGTTATCAATACTTTCATTCAATTACTTCAACAAATATTCTTTGAACAACTATTTGGGTATAAATCAATGTTCCATGCTTTAGGGATACAGTCATTAATAAGTTCCCTCAGGGAACCTGCATTCTGGTATGCATTACGTGTAACCTTGACTTTCTTTCCCTGTTAACGGTCTGAAGAACCTGACTCCAGCAAGCTTTCTGTGTGGGAAAACAGAAACTCCTAATGCCAGCTCTTCCTACATCTGCTTCTCTACTATAGTGCGGACCTGTCCCCATCTTGTTTTCAATGACATTTCTTCACCCAGACACAAGGCAAGCTTGCTCTCCCTCCTTCAGAATCTGCCCTCAGCTCACTTTCCAGTTCTCAACCTTGCTTAGGGAGCTTTTGAAAGGCAAAAGCTATATCCTACACTAGTAATTATTTTAAATCCCAGCCTATGTACTCTAGCTCAGTGCCACTCGAAATGTGGTCTGCAGACTTAAGAATCTGTCAGCAAAAATTTAGAAATTGTATAACAATTTACATTGTCTCAACACCCAAAGCATTCAAGAGCATTTGTTATATTGACTAGGTTACAGACCAGTGTAGTAAGTCACATGTGCTGTGAGTCACAAAACAGTCATGCACAGTATGGCCACACAGCAATAAGTGCCATTTGAAGGTTAGGTTGTCAACTATGAACCAAAAGTGTATAAAAATTGAAAACAAATGCAGGAATTTGTTTTTATTCAAAACTTGTCATCTCTATGGTTATTATAATTATTAATCAAAATGATGGTTTAACATTAAATCAGAAAAATAAAATTGGTAATATTTATCCATAATTTACAGATGATACAGACAATACAATTTCATTGGATTTTTGTTAAGAAATTCCTTTTAAATCTTGTCTTCTCTTTCCATCAGCATATCTCTGCGAGATTGGTTTTCTTCTACTGTGTGAGTATTAAAACAGGCAGAGAAAGAGTTTAGGTGTACATCTTCCCCTGCAAACTACACTGACATTCCAACCTAGATTAGTTACTAAGCAAGAAACTAGCTCATTTCTCACATTAAAAGCTTTAAATATCAGTATATGCAGTGTTGTTCAAAGTATACATAAAGACATTGAATATGGGGAAATCACAATTTCACTCATAAATTCTATTTTTGATTGCAGAATAACAAGAATGGCTTTACCAGCAAGCCTTTACTACCTGCCTAAAGAATCTGGTAGCATTCAAGATTGTAGTAAGGCAGAGCTGAATGCCATACTTTCCATTTAGTTTTTAATTACGCAGTGTATAAAAAGTTCCTGCTTCTATTACTATCATTGAAGGTGTTTAGAAGTGTTCTGCCATCTTGTCCACACCAGAACTGGGCAGCCATCTTTTCTGCCTTTGGGTTCAATCCAGGACTGGAAGCACAGCAGAGGCTAGACATCCTTCTGGATAGTTTTCCACCATTGCCTCTTATCCTCTTAGTTTTCTGGGGTGAAATCGAATACAGTTATCTGGTTTATTCTCAGGAGTATTTCTGTGCACAAATAAGGCTCTTCTGGCTCCATTGTGCATAGCTATTTTAGGCAAGTTCCCTCTCTGTCTCATTGGGAGACAGTTTCCTTCCTCCCACATTGGGCAGTAAGGTCAGCTGCCCCAACACAAGAGGACCTTGGAGAAACCAATGGGTTTCCTACAGATATGATATTTGTTACTCTTTACATTAAGCAAATAATGAAGACTGTACAAACCTCCTCTCAGGTAATACAACAGCTGATGAAGCATCACTATCTCCAGTGGATAAAGAAGGAAATCAAGGCTCAGAGTTATTAACAATTTGCTGTAAGTCATACAACTAGTCAAGGGAAGAGGGAGGATTGGAATCCAGGTTTAACTGACTCTCCATCTTCTGGTATATTAATGAAAAAGACAATTCCAAGATCAGTAGCCCTCTGTTTCTTCTTATTCATATTAGTGCAGAAATCCCATATTTACTTAAACTAACCAAAATTCTTTGTCCTATGGCCCAAGTGTCACTTAGTCTATTAAGAATATTTCTGTTTTTGGGGTGCCTGCATGGCTCAGTCGGTTAAGTGTCCAACTCTTGATTTTGGCTCAGGACATGATCTCATGGTTCATGAGATCAAGCCCCGAGTTGGACTCTGCACTGACAGCACAGAGCCTACTTGGGATTCTTTCTCTCCCCCTCTCTCTGCTCCTCACATGCACAAAATAAATAAATAAACATTAAAAAATATTTCTGGGGCACCTGGGTGGCTCAGTTGGTTAAGCGTCTGACTTTGGCTCAGGTCATGAACTCATGGTTTGTGAGTTTCAGCCTCATGTCGGGCTCTGTGCTGACAGCTCAGAGTCTGGACCCTGCTTTGGATTCTGTGTTTCCCTCTCTCTTCCTGTTCCTCCCCCACATGTACTCGGTCTCTCTTTCTGTCTCTCTCAAAGATAAAGATTTAAAAAAAATTTTTTTAAAAGAATATTTGTTTTTTTCTCATTTGGCTTATAGGAAATGCAATGAATGTCATTAGATCTAAAGACATTAGATCTTAAGACTTCCATTGTGTTTTCTGAATGTGTCTAATTTTATATCTGAGTTCACTGATGTCTCTAGTAGGTGAAGTTCAAAGTTTATACAAACTGAAGTGTATCTAAGAAGCTGCTAACTTATTAATGTATACACAATTGTATGAAATATGCTATGAAAGGAACAAAACTATAGGTGTTTAATTTTGCATAACTAGTCTTAATCTGAATAGACAAATGAAAATATCCTAAGTTAGTATTATTCTACTAAAATATTTTATCTTTAATTATAATGTATCATTAATTATATATTCTTATGTATAATATTACATAATATATATTTCAATACTTTACTTTGGAATTTGATGCAAAGAACATGGCTGATAATGCATTTTTATGGCTTTTAAAATGTATGCATGCAGATGAATTCTCCTTCCTTGACAGTATGTAATATTTGACAAGGTGCATTCATTACAAGGGCAAAACTACATTAGTGAGTTTGATTCTCTAGAGATACTTCCTTTCGTTTTCAAGTAGCAATAAGATTCAACTATTTTAGTCCCTTTTGCCTTTTTCTTCCCTTCTGGTCTTTGTCATATCTTCTTTTCTAGTCCTACAGCTATGGACACATCCCTTTGCAGAGAAAACAAACCAGAATGCTCCTTGTCACTTCAAAATTCTCCCTTTTTTGGGGCGCCTGGGTGGCTCAGTCGGTTAAGCGCCGACTTCAGCTCAGGTCACGATCTCGCGGTCTGTGAGTTCGAGCCCCGCGTCGGGCTCTGGGCTGATGGCTCAGAGCCTGGAGCCTGCTTCCGATTCTGTGTCTCCCTCTCTCTCTGCCCCCCCCCCCCCCGTTCATGCTCTGTCTCTCTCTGTCTCAAAAATAAATAAACGTTAAAAAAAATTTAAAAAAAAAAACAAACAAAAAAAAAACAAACAAACAAAATTCTCCCTTTTTTTTTTTCAAAGAAGATTTCACATGTTTGTGTTGTACTTAACTCTTTAATTGTAAGTAATTAAACTCGCATTAAATCATTTCCTGAAGCCACACACATTAATACTGAGATCATTTGCTACCTCGGAGAATCAATGGAGCACTGTAACAAAAGCGTACTCTTTGGAGCTGGAAATATCTAGTTTGAGCCTTTGCCCCTCATTGCCAGTTGCCTGACTTTGTGCAGTTCAATGTATGTATGGTACTATCACCTGGGAAATCTCAAGCATTAGTTTGCTTTTAACTATTTACTTCTATGTGAGTGCCTCCAGCCTAGTGGATAGAGAGCTTCTTGAATGTCAATCCTCCATATGAAATCCAAATCAATTTAGTATGTTGCCACTTTCAATCCTGAAGAAGCTTCTCCTCTTGTTTCCTCACTATATCAACTAATGATCCAGGTGTCCAATCCAGTGTATCTCCAACCCCCCTATATGTATTCGGTGAGGAAAACCTTTTACTTACTTTCCACATATTTCTAAAATCTATGCCTTCCTCTCCATCTCCATTTTTATCTTCTTAGGGTTAATATCATTTGCCAGAACTATTTTAGTAGCTTTCTAACCAAGCTTTCTGATTCTAATCTTATTCTCACCCCTAATTTATCTTCAATGGTACCACCAAGGTGCTCAGTTTCAAATGCAACCCCTCAGTGGCTCCCCCCTGTGCTGCTTAGAACTCACAAGCACCCCAATTACATGCTTAAGCTTAAGCTCTTCAGCTGGCATCTCTGGTCCCCCTCCTGACCACGCCTCCTGTCTCTTTTCAGCCTTGCCTGCTGTATTGCCCCATTATGGTTCTGCAATGTCTCTGTTCATAATGGTCCCTCTCACTGAGAAAGCTTCCCTCCCCTCCTTCACCTGGCTCAGGAGCCGTCCTGTGTCAGAACTACCCCATCCTGAGCTCCTTAGTCTCTTCTACGTGCTCCTAGTCTGTGTTTCTGGGCATCCTGTTCCCTCCCCCATGGTTTTAGTAGGGTATTTCAAAATAGCTTATTTACCACATTCACTCTTCCTCTCCCCTCAGATTCTCAAGAGCATACTGTCTGGTTTATCTCTGTATTCTTAATGCTATACACATTCCTGCACTTGCGTATAAGTGCACGATAAATACTACTGAACCATTAAGAATATTCTCAAAACAGAATGGGAGTGGCTAGGAAGACCCGTTCAACACAGACATTACAGTCCATGCCATTCTCCAAATGTTCTGTTGAAGTCATCATGATGTCAGTCAGGAACCCACCACCATTTATATTCTGCATCCTGATTTGGTTGCCCCAAATTTTCACACATACAAACACTCGTTAGTCATCTATTAAAAGGTACCTTATCAGCAATGATAAAAGAAAAAGACAAAGTGAAAAGGAGAAACGGATACATAATGCATGATGTGATAAATGTTAACTAACTCAGGGGAGGTGGGAAGACCTCTTGCAGGGGTGAATTTTGAGGTGTGCCAGGAAAGATGGATAGGAAATGGCCAAAGCAATTTAGTAAATTAGAGTCATTCTGGCTGAAATTAGCAAAAACCAAGCAAAAATATATTCGGTTTTCTTCCTGAATGACCAACAGAATGTCACAAACTATAGAAGATAAAATTCTATAGAAGGTAGAATTTTGCCCTCAGTTGAAGTTGGGTGGTCCATGTAACTAGACAGCTAATTTTATAAACATAATGTCCTATTCTTCACACAAATCATGATCTCCTTAAATCCACATTAATTCCTTTTAAGTCATTATTATGTCTTCTGAATGAAAAGCTCTAGGCCCACACTAAATGTCCTGACTGCTGTAGGGACAAAGCTTTGAATGGGTAACTTATACTCAATCATTCACCACATTATGGTACATCCACCAAGCAAAAGAAGTATGAAATGTCAGCAAAAAGGAACTGAACAAAAGCAATAGGAAACAAATCACTGAAAGAGCTTGACTAGAATGCCTTGAATATAATTTTTAAAGACTGTTCTTGTGCTGAGCTAGAAATGTCAGCAGGGTTAAAAATAAAAATCAATCTTGCTTCCATAAGCACTGACAAATTCTTCCTCACAGAGTATATTTCCCTAACTGACTCTTCAGGGTACACTGATTTTCTTTGTGACACTTTCAACTCTCACTTATTCCGAAGGAAATTCTGAGCAAAAGGAAAAGGAACTTTGATCTTCCCTTTGCTATTATGAAAACAATAGCTTTTTCTTTTTCTTTTTTTTTTTAACTTTGAGATAGAGAGAATTCTCTTCAAAGATTTTGGAGGACCATGGGGGAAGGGAAGGGGAAAAAACAGTTTCAAACAGAGAGAGAGGTAACATAAGAGATTCTTGAATGAGGAGAACAAACTTAGGGTTGATGGGGTGGCAGGGAAGGGGGGAAAGGGTGATGGGCATTGAGGAGGGCACTTGTTGTGATGAGCACTGGGTGTTGTATGTAAGCGATGAATTATGGGAATCTACCCCCAAAACCAAAAGCACACCGTATACACTGTATGTTAGCTAACTTGGCAATAAATTAAAAAATTAAATAATAATAATAATAAAATATTTTTAAAAGATGATTTTAAAGATGATCTGCTTCTACTTGTCATCCAAAATATCTATTCATCCTTGATAAATATTATCACAATGAAGGACTTATAAAAATGTGAAAACACATAGTTAATCCTAATCTCATTTGCTGCCCTTATCAAAAAATTGCATTAAAAATTCCCTTAACATAACATAAAAATAATTAGATGTAATTACAACTTCTCAAGAACAATGAACTCATCTGAATACAGACAAGAATAAGTACAGTCTAGATAAATTAAAACCTAGATGCATAAATATATATTCAGTCGTATCACATTCTCAGAAGTTACTGATGGCAAAGTTTAATAGAATTACAGTATTTTTCAAATAAAGAAGAGATGATATGTTGTTCTCAAAAGTGTCATTGTAATTTCAACTTATCTGTTCTTGTCCCATGTGAAATTTATGAACCTTGGCTATGCTGATGAGTTTCTTGAGAGAAGTCTCCAACAGAGTCAGCATCTGTACCCTTCAAATGGCCCTACATTTTTTGGATATAAAAAGAAGTAGACTGAAGACTGGAATAAATTCAATAAAATGCTAATTGTACAAAAATAGAAGACCATTATATTGCAGTTAACCTGATTTCCAATTCAATTCAACCATTTTTACGGTGCTTACTATGTACCAAGCACAGTGGAGAACAAAGACCTTGTTGCCCTCATATGTATTGAGCAAGGCAGGTAAATAACCCTCAAGTCAAAATAAAACAAATGAAATCAAAGAAGTTGTTAAGTTTTAAAAAAGAAAGTGATTAATTTCAGCTAAGGCTATAACTGAAGGCTTCCTGCAGGAAGATAAATTTCAGACGGGTCTTAAATAATTATACTCTTTCAACACATGGAAACTGAGCTAAAGCGTGCCCTGGGCGACAGCTGGCTTAAAAGAAATTGAGGAAGAACTGTTAGTGAAGGAAGTACAGAAGGGATTCTTTTCACACAACTGTCTCACACCCCTCTCCCTCTTGAATTCCAGCCTCCATACACTATATAATTTCTGCCTCCCCCTTCAGGATTTTTACACATGCTATTCCCTCTGCTAGGAAATACCCCTTCTGCACACCTTTATCTCTCATTTCCTGCCCACTAAACACTGCAAGTCCAACTCCTCCTTCAGATCTCTGCATAAATGTCACTTCCTCAAATCATTCATTCCTGAAACCTTCAACCATCTTCCCATCCAATTAAGACTGATTCCCTTCTTACACACTTGCATAGCACCTTACACATTCCCTACAAACTTTTTTACATATTGCTATAAATTGTTAGTAAAATTTTTTTTCATGTTTATCATAACCCACAGGCAAAATTTTCCTGGAAGGCTGCAATCTTGTCTACTATGATTCCCCCAATGTGAAGCGCTGTCCCTGGTACTTGGTGGGCATACTGGATTTGTCGAATAAACGTCCAGCAGTTTCTTTAGATTTACACTGTGTGAGAATCTGGCACTTAAGTATAACTTATATTCTGTACATGTTAAATCCTGTATACATATCATATATAGAAAAGGAGTCTAGAAAATGCTTAAGTCATATAAATGAATTCAAATTTTTTGTAGACTTAGATGTTTTCTCCTGCTATTGAAGAATCACTTCTAATATGAAACAAAATTTACAGCCTGGAAACTGTATTCATAATCTGAAAATAGAAAAAAATTGAATATACACATTTAGTTTACAGCTTGTCTTAGAGAAACAGAATATAGTTGCATCTAAAATATTAAAAAATGAAATTTGGTTGAAGAACAGAATGAAAAACAAATATGTAACTGCTACAGAGGAGATAAATATTCATCTGGAATATTTCCAGTTAATCAAAAAAGAAATCACATCACCTAATAACTCTAGAAGCTGCAGCTTTATAAAGAAAAACAATTGTAGGACAAAGGCATTATTTAAATTCTATTCAGTGTTTTCTCTGTCTGTCTCTCTTGCTCTCCCTCCTCTCTCTCTTACTGTCTCTCTCAGATTTTATTAAATCCATATTTCTGTTGATTTAAGGTAGCTTCCACAGTTCTATTGATAGAACAACCAAAATATTCCATTTCAAGCCTGGATATACTTTTGGCTATCTAAACAAGGACTAGGAAATAGTGTTTTATGGGTTGAAGGCTCTGAGGGAAGAAAGAAATAGGAATTAGGGTATGTCCTTATAAGCACAGATGGGGTGTAAAGGCTTAGGTCCCAATGTTCTTTATTTTCTTAGGCTGTTTGATAGCTGTACTTAAAGACATAAAATGGCAGTGAGTCCATGCCACCCTTCATATCTATCTTATGCCAGGAGAACATATTCACTGACATTTTTCTTCCTCAGAGGTAGAGAGAAATGACACATTTCGTGGAGGTGCTATCATGGGGATACACAAACACATACATACTTCTCGCCGGGCATTTCTCAGTTGAAAAAATTGGTCAAAATATATGGCATTGAGATTGGTATTCGCACAGCATTTTTTTCCCAACAAAAATAAGATATCCATTTTCCTTCTGCTTGTTATATAAAATACATTTTGGCTTTAAAAAAAACTTGCTTTCCTTAAAGAAAATTCTTTATCCACAGAGGTATACCTTAAGAGAATATATGCTTTAAAAAATTTTCTTGCCTTATTTCTCTAAAGAGATGAATTTACATTTAGATATCCAAGATTATAAGCCCTAAAAAAATTCAGTCTAAAGCTATCACTTCACAAACATAATACATGATCTCAATAACTAATATACAACTTGCTTCCTTTTATTTTTGTTATATTTTACTGTTGACTTTATACTGAAAATAGTATTTAAAAAATAATTATCTAGACCCCCTCAAACTGAAAGGAGTACTTAAATACACAAAATATTGTTCACATTTATATTACACTTTGTCTCACTGGTCACCAAGCAGTGCGGTATTTTTTGCCAATAAGCAGGATACATCAAAATGAAAGGGTTTGGTAATGATAAATTATAATTATGTAGGGCAGGAAAAAATGATGCTAATGGGGAAGATGGCTCATGGCCAGAGGGAATAAAAAGGAAAGCCTGAGGTAGAAGACAGAGAATAAAATAGCATGAGGATGTTGAAGGTAGGAAGGAAGATTGCCCTTCCTCCTAAATTTCTTGATTAGAATTTCAGAGTCAAACACTTTACAGGCTATTATTTATTTCTTTTTTTTTCTTCTCCAAATTTTTATTTAAATTCCAGTTAGTTAACATACAGTGTAACACTAGTTTCAGGTGTGCAAGTTAGTGATTCAGCACTTCCATACAATACCCAGTGCTCATCCATCGTAAGTGCTCTCCTTATTACCCGTCCCCTGTTTAACCCATCTTACAGCCACCTCCCCTTCAGTAACCCTCAGTTTGTTCTCTATAGTTAAGAGTCTTGGTTTGTCTCTCTTTCCCCTGCCCCATGTTCATTTGCTTTGTTTCTTAAATTCTACATATAAGTGAAATCATATGGTACTTGTCTTTCTCTGATTGACTTACTTAGCTGAGCATAATGTTCTCTAGCTCCATCCACATCATTGCAAATGACAAGATTTCTTTCTTTCTGACGGCTGAGTAATATCCCATTGTAAATACATATACCACAACTTTATCCATTCATCAGTCGGTGGACATTTGGGCTCTTTCCATAATTTGGCTATTGTTGGTAATGATGCTATCTACATCAGGGTGCATGTACCCCTTTGGATCAGTATTTTTGTAGCCTTTGGATAAATACCTAGTAGTGCAATTACTGAATCTCAGAGTAGTTCCATTTTAAACTTTTTGAGGAACCTCCATACTGTTTTCCAGAGTGGTTGCATCAGTTTGCCTTCTCAACAAAAGTGTAAGAGGCTTCCCCTTTCTCCACATCCTTGCCAACACCTGTTGTTTCTTGTGTTGTTAATTTTAGCCATCTGATTAGTGGGAGGTGGTATCTCATTGTGGTTTTGATTTGTATTTCCCTGATGATGAGTAATGTTAAGCATCTTTTCATGTGTCTGTTGGCCATCTGGATGTCTTCTTTGGAAAAATGTCTATTCATGTCTTCTCATTTTTTAAGGGGATTATTTGGGCTTTTTTTGGGTGTGAGTTTTATAAATTCTTTCATACATTTTTTATATATATTTTGTACACTAACCCTTTTCAGATGTCATTTGCAAATATCTTCTCCCATTCCACAAGTTGCCTCAGTGGGCTTGAGAAAATCATAGAAGACATCAGGGAGACGTTACATGGTATTATTTCCTAATAATCAGGTTGAAATCAGTCAAGAACTTTGTCTGACTTGGCATTGGAGGGTATATTTTAGACACAGCTATTAGACATTTCTGCTGCCTCTACCTTGTTCATAGGGGGTAACAGCTAAATCAGGGTGTTTTTAGGCAACCAGCATCAGGGTTATCACGCATATGGCAAAGACCCCCCAAGTGCATTGGCTGATCTGTATTCCTACAGAAACTCGAACAAGAAGGGCCAGAGCAGCCTGCTGGTAATGAATTACCGCCTCACGGAAGCTTCAACCATTTTGGATATTATTTGCAACAGAAATATGAGATACAAATGGACAACAGTCACTAAATAAAAACTTTCCAAAGACTCCTGGATTGTACTTACAATAAAATCTACACCCCTTACAATGGCCCACAGCCCTACATAACCAGGTCTCTACAAATATCTCTCAATATACATCATCCTTCTTTTTTTTAATATTTATTTTTGAGAGACAGAGAGAGAGAGAGTGAGCACAAGAGCATGGGGGAAGGGGCAGAGACAGGGGGAGACAGAGGATCCAAAGCAGGCTCCATGCTCTCAGCGTGGAGTCTGATGTGGGGCTCAAACTGATGAACTGTGAGACCATGACCTGAGCTGAGGTTGGATGCTTAATTGACTGAGCCACCCAGGCACCCTCATGCATCATCCTTCTTAATGACTAGAATCCTCCTGGCCTTCTTTGTCTTCCTCAAACATGATAAGTTAATTCTCATGATTTATGTACATCAGTTCACAGTTTTGAGAAAGACTTTCCCCCCGATTTTGGCAAGGCTGTCTCCTTTTGATTCAGTCTTCTGTTCAAATACCACCTAATAATTAAGTCATCCCTAACTACCTCCTCTACATGACCGACCTCCTAGTATGGCAACTTGTTTTAGTTGCCATAGTTTAGTTCTTCATTGAACTGTTGACTATCTCCAATAATTTGTTTATGGATTCATTTGTTCATTTTCTGTTTTTTTCAATTTCATGAAAAGGGAAACTTCATGGACACTGAATGAACAGTTGATGGTACAAACTCAGAGCAATTGGGGGCACTTGATCGTACCGGACACCAAAACTTAGTAACAGAGAATTTGTTTTCAGCATATTATGTTCACTCCAGTCACTAAGCCAGCCTAACACAGAACAAATAGTATAGACTCTAAATTAGAGAAAAAAGGCCTGTGATTTAAATTTTGATTTTACTACTTATTATCTGGGTAAACTTGTATAAGTTTCCCTTAACATGGAAATGGTAATATGGAACTTACCAGTTTTGTTAAATAATCCACATAACTCACCTAGAATTGTGACCGACTCAATATATTCTTAAAAATTGGTAGGTATTATGGCTATCATCATCTTTAAAGTAGTAAATTTTTGCACCTGTTCTTTGTTGTTCTAGAGACTATAACTAGAATGAAATCCATTATTCCCTCTTGTCGAGCATCCTTACTTTGTTCCTTTTGTGACAGCTGATTGGTGTGGACTTCTGTGATGCTGAGCCCGCCCAAGAATGGGCACGTGACTTGGGTCTGGCCAATGAATGCCTCCTCGGGACTTTTGGTGGAACTCTCTGTGGAGGAGTAACGGGGGGGTGGACACATTCTCTTCTTTGACTGCAACACTGGTCTGCAGTGACCATCTTTACCCAAATGTGTAACAACAATGAAGCCCACACAGAGGAAAAAAGTACTAAGAGACAGGGAAAGAAAGCCGCGCCCCCCACCCAAGACCATATCCTTGGATCTAGCTGTGCCTAACGCAGCCAGCGCCACATGCCTTGAATATACCTGTTACATATGCCAATGCATTATTTTGTTTACACCAGTTTGAGTTTGGTTTCTGAAACTTGTAATCTAAAGAATGCTTTCTAAAAAAAACACTAGTTCATTTATTTATGTTTCTTGGTTTGTTGTAAAAAAAAAAAAAAGGCCTTTTCTGAGGTCTAATTAGCAAATAAACAAAGTAACATCAAGAATGATATGGTTTTCAGTGAAAGTGTTCAAAAGGCTCTGGATTATAATGAACTAGAGACACCTGGGGGTTATTTTTCTACAAAGGATAGTAACAGCCCCTTTAAAGAAATGGTCAACGTTGGTCTGTAGCCCCCAAAACCAAAAAAAGATTGCCCAAGAGTAGTTTCAGAGTATTTATGATTACAAAGTAACAGGAAAAATTAAGGAAGAAATTAACAGCCTTATTCAAGAAATAGGCAGGAAGAGAAGGCATTACTGGAAGTAAAGAGGAAAATAATTGTCTTCCTGTGCAAAGGAAATCTAATATGCAACAAATAGGATATATAGCAGCTAATTACTGACAAGAGCACCAATTAGTCCTGAGGGGTTTGTGCTTTTGAAAATGTTTTCTCTAGAAAAGATACATGAAAATGTTTTATGTGAAGAGGATAGCATGCATTAATACACATATTGTTTATTTTCATAAAAAATCTTAAACATCAGGTACCTGTTATATGTGAGTATCCATTATATTTCTGGTTAAAAATACAAAGATCCACAGGGGCATGAATGTTAGGTGACATCCCCACTTCTCTCTGGCTTGTTGTATCTAAATAATTTCATGCAACTCAACATACATTTTGGAGAACTTCTTATGCAAAATACTTTGACAGACACCATGGGAAACACCAAGATAAATGTATCCCTCATCTTTTTTTTTTATTATTTATTTTTGAGAGAAAGAAAGAGAGATAGAGAGAGACAGAACACTAGTGCACAGCGGGGCGGCAGACAGAGAAGGAGACACAGAATCCCAAGCAGGCTCCAGGCTCTAAGCTGTCAGCACAGAGCCCAAAGCAGGTTTAAACTCACGAACCAATGACATCATGACCTGAGCCCCAGATGCTCAAGTGACTGAGCTGCCCAGGAGCCCCAGTGTATCCCTCATCTTAAAGAGCTAATCATAAAATAAAGATGAGAGATCTATACACATAACGGCATCATCAGGGAGAAAAACAGAATTCCATAGTAGTCATAAATAAAGTAAAATGAAAGACTGGCAGAGTGGTTGGACATTTATTTAGCCAAGGGCAGTGCTTCTGAAATTTGAGTGTGTGTGAGAATCACCTGCAAGGCTTATTATAACCCAGACTGCTGGGTCTACCTAAGATTTTTTTTTAACAAGTTTGCAGATGGCACTGACATTGCTGGCCTGGGGGGTCATCCTTTGAGACCTCTGGAATCTAGGGCACCTGGGGGCTCAGTCAGTTGAGCATCTGGCTCTTGGTTTCAGCTCAGGTCATGATCTCATGGTTCGTGGGTTTGAGCCCCACATCGAGCTCCATGCTGAAGGTGTGGAGCCTGCTTGGGATTCCCTCTCTCCCTACCTCTCTCCCCCTCTCAAAATAAATAAATAAACTTAAGGAAAAAAAGTAGTATAAAATATTTTTTATAAACAGAACTCTGGGATCTAGGGAATTGGTTTTCAATTCCAGCTGCACATCAGAAACTCCTAGGAGACTTCTAGACAGTCTAATGCCCAGGCCTCATCCTAGCCCAATAATAAAAGAAAAATATTTTATTAAGAAGAGCATACTAGAGCTGGACATTGAATCATTGGAATAGTAGCTTTATAAGCGGCTGGAGATGGAAGACCAGATGCTAGGTGGATGGTGAACAGTCATGGAGCAAGGAGACTACGGTGCATGACTGGATATAAGGAGAGTACAGCATGGCTGGAGCACAGGCGGAGAAAAGAAATCTCAGGTCAAGTCATGAAAGATCTTGACTGCCAGTGTAAGGAGGTTGTGAGTCCTTTTGGGGACAATAAGAAATCACCAAATCTTTTGAGCAAGAAGAGTGACACAGTAAGATAGATAACTTAAAATTATTATCTGGAAGCAAAATCCTGAGATTAAAACAACATGGGGTCTTAGAGACAGGAGATTGGTCAGATTGACCAAGACTGGGCAGTGTTACTCAGTGGACACACCATTTAAGAATTTAAGATGAACTTTTTTGTTTGTTTTTTCTTATGAAAGGAGTCAGTACATTATATGTCTTTGAGAAACAGTGACCTAGATGAGAGAGTAAAGTGGGGGCAGTCCAAGAGACATTTCTGTCAGACTCATCAGGATCTCCAACTATATTTTAGGAAGGAAGAGAAAATGAGAAGCCAAAAAGATACTGGGGGTTTTGAGGTTGAGAGCTTCAGAAGTGATTAACGTGACGGAAGAAAAGTAAAGAACCTACGGAAAGGGACTGTGTGAGGCAGGGGAAGCAAGAGAAAGCATCTGTGGTGAAAGAGCCTACCCTTCGTTCATACGACGAGAACGAATACCTCTTCCTGTCAGGAATTTTAGGAATTAATTTATCTTCATAGTCTCGCCATATTGTGGACAAAACCAAAAAAATGTTATAACAGTTATAATGTAATACGAAATAAATTATAATATAAAAACGATTTTTGAATCATTAAGGCTTAAGGTAAAACAAGAGTATTTTTTCTCTTAAAAATAAAAGCTGTAATCTGTAAGTAATTTAAAAAGATAATCTCTTCGCGGAATAATTCATCAGGTAAGAGGGAGTTATATATGCTAATAATTTGTTGAAAGTTAAAGTTTGAATTGTAACACATTTCCCTTTCATTTACTGTGACTAATCTTCCCTGCCATTGGTTATTTTGCCAGTAACACTATTTTTAGAGGGGGGAAAACAGCAAAATCGAAACATTAATATATGTATTTGAAAGTAGATATTTTTCCAATACCAAGTACATGCTGTGACATAGCTTCTGTGTTAACCACATTCTTCTCTCACTGTCAGGATGCCAGGTGTTTAATGGTACATAAAGGAGCCCTATTTTATTTGCCCCTAATTCACTGAAACCTCCTAGGGGACACCAGTATAAAATATCAATGCTTTTTCCCTCCCTGCTAATGATCTAATAAATATTTAATTTTTGATCTTCTTCAGCAATTAAGACAATAGCATGAAAATTTTCAAACACTGTTTTTCGATTTTATTTTCAAAAAGTGTACTTGTTAGAATATTTGAAATATTAAACCTTAAATAAAAAGACATCATATCAGAAGGAGTATCATCATCAATCATTTAATAACGCGTATGTCGGGACCTCTATTGCTCTGCTCTTGTCAAAACACAAACACTTACCTTCTTACTTTAAAAAAAAACTGAAAGATTACATACCTGAGTTTCTGGTTATATTGTTTGACTTTTTCCAATGAGGCTGCATTTATCTGGGCTTGAAATTCTTCCACCGAAACATTGTCTCTATAATAATACCCTTCCATGCTCTCCAGTGCTGTGTAAACAAGTAAATTACTTTTTAACGTGATTTTATAACTCAGTTTCTCCACATTTACTTTAATCTTACTGATTATTAGTAAATGTATTTAAAACACTGAATATGACCACACATGAAAGAAACTATCTTTCACCAGTCCAAAACTGAATGAAAATCATTCTTCTGCTCTAAAAATAAATATCAAACATTTGGTGATTATATCTAAGTTGGCAAAGATAATTTGTAATTTAAATTGTCTTCTACTTTTAAAACATTTTATATACATTCTTTGTGAAGCTAAACTCAAACTTCACATATTTATATAGATAAGCACACAAATGTATATATATATATGTACATACACACACATACCTATGTACATTGCATATATACGTGCATATGTATGAGAGGCAGAACTGTGTATTAACATACATAAGAGTAAAAATGTTGAAACTGCTGCTCTCCGTGTCTATTCACATTCTCTTGTAGTTGCAGTTAAATCATGAAATATTAGTGTAATAAATCAGAAGCATAGATAATCTTAGAATACTAGCTTTACTACAATGCTTAATTTAGTTAATAAACATAAACATATATATAACTTTCCATTAATTTTAAACATCTTTTGGTTAATATGGATTTCTTTCTTAACTAACATTTTTGGTTAAGTATTTCTTTTTTTAATACTTATTTATTCATTTTTGAGAGAGAGACAGAGAGAGAGATAGAGAGAGAGAGAGAGCACGCATGCGCGCACGCGCTAGTGAGGGAGGGGCAGAGAAAGACAGAGGGAGACCCAGAATCCAAAGCAGGATCCAGGTTCTGAGCTGTCAGCACAGAGCCCATGTGGGGCTCAAACTCACCAACCATGAGATCATAACCTGAGCCGAAGTCGAACGCTTAACCGACTGAGCCACCCAGGCGCCTCAAGTATTTCTTTTTCCTTTAAACTTTTTGTGATGGCACTTTTAACTTTTGCAGAAGAAATGAATCACAAGGAAGTGCCTAGAAATACAACATCTCCCACAGAGAGGTTGCCAGCAACAGGAATGGCAATGGATCCAATTTGGAAATTTAAATGATTTCCCCTTGAGATTATTGCCACTGATAAACCTCAGTTTTCAGCAGACTGTTTCAAAATTGATAAAAAAAATAATCTTTCAAACTGCTAAATGCAATAGCTTCTAAATTAAATAATACATTTCTTCAAATTGACAGAAACTTATCACCATTTTGGGGACAAAAATAGGAAACTCATTATTAACTTTTTTTAATGGTTCATGCTTTTATTTAAATTCCAGTTAGCTAAGATATAGAGTAATATTAGTTTCAGGAGTAGTTAGTGATTCATCATTTACATATAATACCCAGTGCCAATCCCAGCAAGTTCATTGCTAATTTTTGCTGTGCTGCTTTCTCAACCAGTCAGATTTCCACAGCACTGAAGAAACAACAAACCTTTAGAGTATTGCTCAATTTGAAATTTAAAAAATGGCATTATTGGCCTATAATTGAGAAAAACACTTATGGAAAATTAGTGAGAATGCTGACTACATTTGCTTCAGTTACATGATATCAATTTGGGAGCTTGTTTCAAGGATTGCGTGTTTTTTTCCTTATGAGTTCTGCATTAATTAGAATATTTGCAAGTGGTTCAGCAAGCTTCTGGTCCTGAATACACACAAGAAAGAAAAGGAAGTCTTCCCGATAAAACAATCCTCACATAAATGCCATGTTCACTTCCATTAATGAGATGTTATTTGTGAGAGGCAAATATTCAGAGGATTCAGTCATCCTTCAATGTGAATTCCTCTTATTAGTTGTAGAGCTAATAATGAAAATCTTTGCATTGAAGTAAAACCACCACTTCCACTCCTTAGTAGCTGTGTGACCTCAAGCATGTTAATTAAAATCCAAGATCCTCAGGTTCCTCATTTGTGAAATGGAAAATAAGAGTACTTACTAACTATGATTCTTGGGAAATAAATAAATGAAATAATAGCATTAAGAGAACCCATGACTATTCTTTTCATTTACTCACTGTGTTTTATATATTAGGCAACATGCCCAATGCCCCACAGGCAATATCTAATTCAATTTCCAGGAGATATAGATTATGCATGAGTGTGCTTAGCCAAACAGGAAGGTTTGGGAACTAAGAGGAGGGTCCATGCAAGGACACTTCAATTTGTGATTTAAGATCAGAAAGACTGGAAAGGGTATGGTAGGAAGGAGCAACAGGGAAAGTAGCAGTCAGGGGTGGGGTGGGATGAATAAGAAAACACCTGGGGTCTAATTTTTACAAACGTCATTTTTTGTTGTTTTTTTTAGCAATTTTTTGTAAAGTTTATTTATTTATTTTGAGAGAAAAAGAGAGCAAGCACATGTGTACAAGTGGGGAGGGACAGAGAGAGAGAGAGAGAGGGAGAGAGAGAGAGAATGAATCCCAAGCAGGCTCCACACTGTCATCATAGAGCTCTATGAAGGGCTTGAACTCACAAACCATGAGATTATGACCTAGCTGAAGTCAAGAGTTGGACACTTAACAAGCTGAGCCACCCAGGTGCCCCTATAAAGTTCTTAATGGCTCAGTTTTGGCCAGAATGTCCAGTCCTACTCTAAAATCTTATTGCCATCTAAAAACAAACTGGCATTTTTATGACATTCCTTGGCAATATTTCCAAATTAACAACAGATAAAATTAACAATTACACAGAACTTTTTTAAAAATGGGGAAAATGTATGACAATTTTGCCGAGTCTCAGCAAAATGTTATGGCAGATGTATAGGGTTGTGAGGAAATGAACAATGACAAAAGAGGAGTTCTATATTTAAAAACTAAACTGTATAGCAAAGAAGAGGAAGGAGAAAAACATTCTCAATTTTAGATGAATACCTTGGTTATTTATTATTATAAATACAAGAAAATGGGATAATATTTTGCCAAATTCAATTTCTACACTCAGCAAAAGTATGTTAAATACATAATAATGTCCAAATTTCCAAGTTTGGCCTCTTGTCAGCATTTGCTTGTCTAGTTTCCTTAATTCCTATCTAAAGAACAATATATTTCTTAGTAGTAGTATTGACATATTTGGTTGAATAAATATTTAATAGCATTTAATTAAAAGCAGTATTGAAAATATGATGAGTTTCTTTGTTTGCTTGTTTTCCTTCTACCCCTTCCGAATTTGAGGAAGCAAATCATCCCATCAAACTTAGGTGGTCAGGAAAATGGAAATTAAATTATTCTAAGACTGAAAATGAACTGAATTTCTACTCACTCAAAATACCTTTCAAGGCTTTTCCAAGAAAGGGACTGACCAGGAAAAATACAGAATATCTGAAGAACAATTTTAAGAATTGTTTCAACAAACTAACACTCTTTCCTGACAGCATGATGACACTTCAGTGGTTAACTAATACACAACAAATGCACCGGCCCCAGTTGGTCAGAATTCTTCAGAACTGGTCACAGTTTTCATGAGGAAAGCAAGTTTTATCAATCCTATTGAGACCAGCATGTGGTTGTACTGCCCTTTATTTTTTTTAATTTTTTTATTATTATTTTTTTAAATATATGAAATTTATTGTCAAATTGGTTTCCTGTACTGCCCTTTAAAGAGGGGTGAGCTCACATGTTTACAGACCGATTCTAACATTTAGGAAATCTTAATTCTGGGAACTGTTCCTTCATTTATAACACTACCAGGTATTTATCCAAAGGTTACAAAAATACAGATTTGGAGGGGTACATGAAGCCCAAATGTCCATTCACTGATGAATGGATAAAAAAGATGTGGCGTGTGTGTATATACATATATATGTACATAATATACACATGTTATGGAATATTACTCAGTCATCAAAAAGAACGGAATCTTGCTATTTGCAACAATGTGGATGGAGCTAGAGTGTATTATGCTCAGTGAATAAATCAGTTAGACAAATACCGTATGATTTTACTCCCATGTTGGAGGAGAGGGGAAGACAGGGAAACAAACCATGACAGACTTGTAAAGACAGAGACAAACTGAGGGTTGATGGAGAGAGGTGGGTGGGGGGATGGGCTAGATAGGTGATGGGTATTAAGGAGGGCAGTTGTTGTGATGACCACTGGGTGTTGTGTGTAAGTGATGAATCACTGAATTCTACTCCTGAAACCAGTGTTGCACTCACTGTATGTCAACTAACTAGAATTTAATTAAAAATTTGGGGAAAAAGTTATTTAATGTTTCAATTTCAAATACTGTATAAAACCCACAGAGAATACAAAGGGATTCATCTTTTAAAGGACCCAGAGTAGGGTTTTGCAAACACTCTAAAAAAAAATACTCGAATGAAGGCAGATTAGAAAAATGACAATATTTGTAACAAAATGTTCCCTTTTGTTTAAAAGAGAAATGCTGGGGGTGCCTGGGTGGCTCAAGTCGGTTAAGCATCTGACTTCGGTTCAGGTCATGATCTTGCAGTTTGTGGGTTAGACCCCCCACGTCGGGCTCTGTGCTGAGAGCACGGAGCCTGGAGCCTTCTTTGGACTCTTGTGTCTATTTCTCTCTCTGCTCCTCCCCCGCTCACACTCAGTCTCTCCCTCTCTCTCTCAAAAATAAATAAAAACAGTATAAAAGAGAAAACACTATATACTGGAATATTTTTTAAATTTTTAAAAAAATAGAAGAGAAAATCCTCAAGTTTCTGGTTGATTTTAATTATTCTCTGAGAACAGAAGGACACCCTATAAAGAAGTAAAAGTCAGCATTTACAGTTTGTGGTGCCAGCCTTTTTCATAAGGGCTGAAAAACAAATATACACAAGAGTGTTTGTGGAGAAAGGACTGGCATGGTATGTCCTATCTAGTGTAAGGAAAACCACCATAAGAGACCCAGGAAACAAGTACTTATCACTACTTTACAAAGAAGAGATGCCATATTCTAGGGCACAGTATAACTAACATCAAAGACCTTTATGTGATGCCATGTCCCTAGTACATAGGATACATGGGTGTGGGAACCAAGAGTGGAAGTAGAAAGGTCCCTGCTTAGCATCTATTGAGGGTTTAACTGTGTCCTCCAAAAAGATAAAACAAAAGTCCTAACCCCTGGTGGTTGCAAATGCGACCCTAATTTTTATACAGGGTTTTTGTAGATATCATCTACTTAAAATGATGTCATACTGGATTAGGGTGGCCCAAATCCAACAACTCCCGTTCTTATAAGTGTCCACCTTATTGGGACAGAGACACAGAGACTGACACATTGAGGGAAGAAGGTTGTGTGAAGACGAAGGCAGAGGCTGTAATTCTTGCGTCACAAGCCAAGGCATGCCATGGACTTCTGACAGTCAGCAGAAGCTAAAAGTTAAGGAAGGATTCTTCCTTAGAGTCTTACAAGGGAGCATGGCCTTCGGGCATCTTGATTTCATACATTTAGCCTCCAAAACGATGACAGAATAAATTTCTGTCGTTTTAAGTCACAGAGTTTGTGGTAATTTGTTACGGCAGGGCTGGGAAACTAATACAACATCAGTCCCAGTGCGTCACTTAGGGATGTGTGCTTCCCATCCCTGAAACTTTGGCTCCATGGGTTTAAAAGGTCCTGATCCCCAAAGTAGCCCACTTTCCCTAGAAGACAAGGCAGGGGTCCCACTGAACATCAGCTACAGTTACCACCTGAGCACTGTAGGCCCCTGGTGCCAAGGCATCCAGGAAGAGAGACCACCATCTTGGCAAGGCTGGTCAACTCTGATCATCTTAATTGTGGGGAAGTAGGTTCTACTTATATAAATGGGTTAGAAAAAAAACAGTGTGGAAAGCCGCCACCATGGGGTGAAAGTGTCTCAGGTGAGCTATCAAGATATTGTACTGGGATCACGAGCAACTTGTTGTATCACCTGCAGGAACTTACTTTCCATCTGATGCCCATATACCTTGATCACAAACGCCACTTGCCCCCTAGACTCTTTGCTTCTTACACACACAAGTTAATGATAACTGTCTGATTGTTTTCTCCACCTTCACCACGTGTGTAAGATCTTATTTTCTTCACTTTCACCATGTGTGTACGACCTTGTGCACTCAATAAATACGGAGAGGAAACCCCTGTTTGGGGTTCTTGTCTCCTCCTGGACATTAGCCTCTCTCATATTCAATTTTGCATCTGCTCTCTTGCCGGACAAGAGAGAACTCCAGACTCATAGTCTGCAACACATAAGGAAGTAGGGCTATTGCTATATAATGAGGGCAGGAAGGAACATGTTTGGCACCCAGTAATCCACTTGGGTCCCTCTTGGTACTTCCATGTCTAAATTTGACGGTAAATGGACAAATGCAGCAACCCTGGCCTGAAGAGGGCAGAATGAACAGGAGGGTCAGGCCCCCCGGGGATGGAAGTCTTAGTCATGCCACTGGGACCAGAAAGTTGAGGCTGAGAGCAAGGATGATCCACAATGGATACAGAAGAGGGAAAATGGGCATCTTTGGCAGCTCCAAGACCAGCTGCAGCAGCAGGGGTTATTTCTCATCCCATTACCATGCTTCTTCCTCGGGAAGGGAGCCCATCAGAGTCACAAAGGAGACACTCCTACTCTTGACCCAAATGGATCTGAGGGTACAGGGTGGACCATGGCAGGTCTCTCACTCAGATTCCCTTTTAGAAAGGATGGGCTTGTTGCCTAGCTGTTGTGGTTGCCAGAAGACAGCCCTCAGCCATTAGCTCTTTAGGGAATCTTCAGTCTTTGCTGAAGAAAACTGTACCACCGAAATCATTATCTCCTAGAGGCAGCCTGCCTCCTCATGACTTAACAATGCAGAAGTGAAAAGGCCCTACCCCATCGCCCGGTCTCCCCATATCTAGAAATGTTGAACCTTTGTGAAATGGATCAATCTAATTAAGCAAGGATTAACTGGATAATTGCACAGTGCTTCATAATCTACGTTGACCTGTGCTTCCTCACTCCCGGTGGACTTTAGAATCACCTTAAAGGGGTACCTGGGTGGCTTAGTCGATTAAGCGTCCGACTCTTGGTTTTGGCTCTCAAGTCACGATCTCACAGTTTCGTGGGTTCAAGCCCCATATCGGGCACTGCAATGACAGTGTGGAGCCTGCTTGGGATTTTGTCTCCCTCTCTCTCTCTGCCCCTACCCCATTCATGCTGTCTCAGTATCTCTCAAAATAAGTAAATAAACTTAAAAAGAAAAAAAAAAGAATCACTGGTAAAGCTTCTAAAATATACTGGTATCTGGGCCTTATGTCCCAGAGATTCTGACTTAATCAGTTTGGTGTGGAACCAAGCTTGGGTATTTTCTAAAACCTCCCCAAGGTGATTAAAGTGCAGCCAGTATTGAGAACCAGTGAGAAGCAGCAACCAAAGAAGCCAATGGGAAATGGGCAGAGGAAGTGACCCTGAATATCTGTCTATCCTCCTTACTCCCATTTTCACCAAGTTTATAGTCACTTGCTTTATCTCATCAAGGGCTTGGGGATCCCCCCAGAGTTAATTCCCTGGCCTGCAGGAAGTACTTAGAGAAGACTGCTTTTGTGTGATCTTTTCCTTCTAGCATTTTGCTCATGCTCTGTGCTGGCTTTCCTGTTTAGCTGTTTCTGTGATCTTTATCTTGTAAATCTGTATCACTTGTTTTGTCTGCCTCGATTCCGGTTCTCCTGCGGGTCTCCCCTTGAGTGATACACGTTCCTTAAAGTGTATCCTGCTTGCTTCTGGCACTAGAATTCCTGATCTCATAGCTGGTCCCATCTCTGCAGCGAGCCCCATCAGTCAGAGTGCCCTCTTTCGCCAAAAGGTCTATTCAGGCAAGAAAAATGAGAAGAAAGCAGTATGTTTGCTTCCTGTTCTAAGTATATGGTACAACCGACAACTTCACAAGGGCTGACAGAAATAATTTTCCCAGGAGGCTTTCAAATTCGTCTCATTTTTCTAATTTTCGTATTTGCTAGCAAAGACCAATAATGTACATATGTACACCTAAAGCTAAAACCCTTTGAATAAACTTCCATCTCCGGAATAGACGCCATTTGGAATCTCTTCATTTACCACCACTTTCAATTACCAGATGGTAATCTCTATTCAAGCTGGTGTTGAATTTCCTGGGCTTCTCTCAATCTGATGAAAATAGAGCGACTAATAATGAATCCTCATGGGAGTTTTAGAAGTGCAGAGGAACTTCGGCAGCCCCTTTAAATAAGCAGCCTTATCACTGACAGTTCTAATGAGACAAGCTGTTTTCCAGTCTTCTTTACCTATCTGTGACCTCAACTGCAATAGTATTTCCACTGTTGCTTTTTCATAGTTCATTGCTGTGTAAATATTAAAACCTAATGTTAGCTAGTGTTCCATTACATTTTAAAAAGCAATACTCTTTTCACTGAACTAGTATGTATTTAGGGATTTTTTTTTTAATTAGACTTAGTCATAATTATAAAAGAGAGGTTACATGGAAAATACTCTTCCTTTTCCTATGAACATTTGCTGTTGGGTATGAATATTCAGCTATTTATGGCTGATGTGTCACAAATGTAATAATTTTTTTAGAAAAGATGCAAAATGCCATCTGTCATCTCAGTCATGATTTCAAAGGCAGAATTTTTAAAAAGAGGAGTAAAGGAAAGGAAGTGAAGAACCTTTTAGGCTAAACTATCCTCCCAAGTTAGCTCCAAAGGTCTATTTCTGCTCAGTTTCTTTTTATTCCCCCATTCCTTTCCAGTACAGACTCTTGTATTGTCTATATGGACCCTACCACAGTCCTCCAAAAAAAAAAATGAAAATACCTTCTAATAAACTCCTAAGATCTCTGCACTGACAATTTCCTCTGCTTCAATGTATTCTTACCAAGTATCTGAGGCAGCCATTGTTTTTAAACTATGGCAATCAAAGGAAGGGCAATCTATCTTTTAGAATTACAATATGCATATGGTACAAGAATTTTCACTTGGCCATAGATTTTGATTTCATTTGCCTGTCTGTTCTTCAGTTACAGAGATTAATTTTATTTCTCTACTCTTCTCATTTTTTATTAGAATATAAAAATTCCACAGCAAAACTGATGCAGTTCTTGAAAACTCAATAGAAGAAAAAAATGAAATCCTCCATGGACCTGCTCAGAGAAATTGATATAATCTTGTGACCACAGCATGAGTTAAAAAAAAAAAAAATCATAGACTAGAAGAAACTACACTAGAATAATCTGGACTTCTAATCAGTTTGGGGCTGCTTTTGTGCCTCTGGAAATAAAAAAGATCCAGGATCTTTCCTTGGAAACCAATTCACTGAAAGACTCTTACTCATGTTAACCTTAATTTCTTCTATTGCAGTTAAAAAAACTCATTGTTCATTTGCCAAAACAATTTGTTTATTTATAAAAGGAATATATTTTTACTCAGGGTAAAAACTCAAAGAATAAAAAATCATCATCAATTTAATCACCCAATGATACCAAAAACATTTTATATACATTTGATTATATACACACTTGGATTACATAATTGAGAATGGAATATAAATTTTTTGTAACTTGCATGTGTACATTGCCAATCTTTTTCTATCTCATAAAAAAATTTTAACCATATAATTTTAATGGCTCTACCATAATTTATTTGAGCCAAATTAATTTATCTGTATTATTTAAAGCACTCATGTCTTGTTTCTCCGTTATAAATACTGTTGCAGTCCTATTTGGTAAATATTTAAAACTAATGTTATTCTTTCCTTAATAAACATTCGCAGAAGTAAATACATTACCTAGGTACTGCGAAGGACTTTTTGAATTAATGGAAAAAACAAATATGATGGCTACAATTACATGTATTTTTAAAAATAAAGATAACATAATTTAAGTACATGTATTAAAAAAAGTAGTTTACCTTGTGCAAAAAGAACAGGATGAATTTTAAACCCTCCTCCATTTTTCAAACGTTGAGGCAGCTGTTCAAAATGATAACTATCAATGTAGAAGTAAACTTTCAGAGCCTGCCGACTTCCTTCCGCTTGATATGTAAGAGGAACATCTAAATGACATTTAATATTACATTATTTCCAAAAGTCAGGTTATGTTATAAAGTGTATTTGTTAACTTTTTAAAAAACCTTGAAAATTACTAGAAACTAATATAAATATATGCATATTATATATAATGTATTATACTCATACAATATACTTGACATATATCTCGAGTTCAGGTTAGGCAAACTTACAGCGCTATTCAGTGAAAGTATTAAATCAGATTCTTATTAGCTAAAGCAACAGATTTATTACTGTACTGGATATAAAATTCTACAATAGGAAACTCCGTTACACTTTGACACACCAGATGTCTCACTTAACTAAATGAGAAGTTTAGTTACACATGGTTTGGAATCAGAATCTCCCAGGGCAGCTGCCTCATTCATATTTTAGTCAAAATGAGTCCTTTGGGTACAATTCTTAAGTAGTGTACAAGAGATTGGGTACAGAGCAACCATTATCAAAATTCGCATGGGTTTTGCAAGTTCCATTCCCTGAGCACCAGATCAAAAACCTATTACCTCTGTTGATGCCCTACAGTCATTAGAAATTATCTGTCCAAATTCTTTTAGTTTTCTCAAAGATCTTAAGTTTAATTACTCAAAAACAAAAGCAAAAAACCAAACCCAAAAAACAACCAATTTGAAAAGCTAAAATGATGCAGGAGTATTTCATAGTGCTATCATAAATACTTCTCATTTTATGTTACTTATCCAAGACAAATAACTTTCATTTCATTTAAAAAGAGTGTAAGATCTTCCTAAGAAGCTAGAATAGTCATATTAACCAAGTTAAAAATTAAGGCAAAAATATAGTAGAAATTTTAATACAAGTTCTTGCTCAATATTTGTTAGTTCTAACCTACTTCTTGAATAAAATTATGTATAAAAGTAGAGTTCAAGGTTAAATCCATTATGGAAGAGAGATTCCAGGTTTCTCATTAAATGTAGGTAATTATGCATATCAATAGCAGAGGTATTGCATTAACATCTACAAGTCTCTTTTATGCCATATAATAATGCTTATTTTATTTTTCTTTCTATATTTTTAAAGTTTCTTTAACTTGATTTATTTTGAGAGAGAGAGAGAGAAAGGGAGCAGGGGAGGGGCAGAGAGACAGGGAGAGAGAGGGAATCTTAAGCAGGCTCCATGCTATGCTGTCAGCGCAGAGCCTGATGCAGGGCTTTGACCTGAGCGAAGATCAAGAGTTGGACTCTTACTGAGCCACCTAGGAGTCCCTTTCTATATGCTTATGGGAGGTATAAAGGATTTTGGTTTAGAAAAGAGAAGACATTTCTCAGTTGAAGAGTTGGAAATTAACTGGATTTTAATGATTGGGAAACTCCGTTTTTTCCTTAGCTCTATAATAGAAAAAGGATGCACAGACACTATAGAAAATGTATATATACTAAGTATATACTAAGTATTTGTATTTTCTAGTTGCCCTTTACATACAATGTCTTTCATTTGTATTTCAATTTTTAAAACTCCATTTGTTTACTCTTTGGCACGAAATGTTTTTGAAAGAAAGATAATAATGCAGCAGTTGGAGTTCCATTATAGGACAAATAAACATGCTATCCTAGGAAGAAAGAAAGTGAAAATGACTGAAAATTATCAAGTATATTAAATTTAAAATGAAGTTAAAGCTAAGAGTAAAAGAATGACCTTCTCTCAAAGTAATTGGTATACCTGTAAAAGCACATAGTAATGTGGAGCTGAAATTGCTGCCTTTTATTTGTGGAAATTTATCTACTATGAAAAAAAATTGAAGATTAGGACTATGTAACAATTAAAGGCTACAAAAAAATTATTGCACGAAGAAAAGTTCTCTCCTATGGTATTTATTCCAGAGAGGAATTCCAACCGTGGCATCCCATCCCGGTAAACTTGGCCCTCCGTCACTGAACAGGCCCATGAATTTGAAGGTAAGTCTCCAAGAAGTTGTTAGTTCCCTTTGCCTGAATTGCTCTTCCTTGACCCTCTGCAGGGCTGGGTCTTTATCACCCTTTGGATTTCAGCTTAAAAGCTATTTCTGCTGAGAGCCCTTCCTTGTTGATTCCTTAAAGAGCCACCGTACCCTCATTCTTTATGCACTGCTTATTTCTTGCATAGGATTTATCATGGCCCTAATCATCTTTGTAGTTGATTCCTTCTTTGTTTTCTCCCAAGTAGGCTGTGAGCTCCATAAAGATAGGGATGGTGTCTGTCCTATTCACCACGGCATCCACGGTTACAGGTGCAATGCCTGGCTCATATAGAAAAAGTGAAAGCTCAAAAATATCCATTCTGCTAATCATTATAGTAAAATTACCTGTATCACCATTGAAAGGGGGGAAGATTTGCTATCATTATATTTTTATTCTCCAAAAACATGAAGATTTTCCATAAAATATATTTAATTTTATACAACCTAATCATTTAGCTCACTTATTCCTTCTTCACTAATTACCTAACATGACATAGAAAGGATCTCGTACTTTCCCTATACTACAGTGGGTTACAATGTCCATCTATTCCTTTCTATCTTTCACTAGTTTCTAAGCTTCATGCCCATGGGATCTTTGTTTTATTTAGTCACTATTGTATCTCGGGAATTTAGTTCAGCAGTTAGCATGGTGTATATACCTAGTATTTCTTAAAGAAAAATAAAATGTCTTCAATCCAGACATTTGAGTTCAACTTGCTTGCAAGCCCTATTTCTTCAGAATCTCATTATTTTTTAATGCAAAAATACGACTATAAATAACGCTAAACATAGCTCTTTAAAAAGAATGCAGAGTAATAAAGTGAGGAGGATGGGTTCAAATATTTGCTGAATACTACCACGAGCCTTGTAATGTTAGGGACTTTCTTTTTTTTTTTGTTTTTCAATTTTTTGAATGTTTATTTATTTTTGAGAGAGAGAGGGAGAGAGAGAGAGAGAGAGAGAGAGAGATAGCACAAGCAGGGAAGGCACATAGAGAGAGGGAGACAGAATCCAAGGCAGGTCCCAGGCTCTGAGCTGTCAGCACAGAGCACAATGTGGGGCTTGAACCCACAGGCCACAAAATCATGACCTGAGCCAAAGTCAGCCACTTAACCGACTGAGCCCCCAGGCACCCCTTTTTTTAATTTTTGTTTTTTTCATTAAATTTCTTTTTAATGTTTATTTGTTTTTGAGAGAGAGAGAGAGAGAGAGAGAGAGAGAGAGAGAGAATGTGCAAGGCTAGGGACTTGCAAATACATTATCTTATTTAAGGCTCATGACCCCATGAGTGAGGGAAAGCTAGTACTCCCATGTTTGTGGATAAGAGTCGCACAAGTTTGGAACTCAAGTTTCTTATCTTCAAAGCACTGTTCTCTTTATAACTTCATGTTTCCTCCCCTCTGTGCTCAGTCCTTCCCTCAAAGACAAGCAGCCAAACTAGTCTTCACTACAGTGATGCAAATTAATTTGTCCATCTGACTCCTCTGTTTGTAACCTTACAGAAAGATCAAATCACATGCAATTAATAATAAAGCTCTAGCTTCCTTATACCACTTAAATAAGATGTGATGACACTGGGTATTAAAAAATTCTCTTCTTTCCTGAATATACTTAGGTATGTTCCTACCATCACTGTTAATGACTTGCTTGGAATATCTATTAGTGTAGCATTGGAATTGACCTTGCCCTAGGGACCTGTTTTCAGAAGTTGAGGTTATGCTTTGGGGACATTCATAAAAATATATATGAATTATATGAATGTTTATATTTGTCACAGATATGTACACATTTACATGCTAATATTGCTTATGTGGTCTTAATTATCTCTAATATTTATACTAGTTTTCAATGTGCTAAAGTTAAACCTCTCATGGTGGCTATGCAATAAGTAACTGTTTTATCAAGCTTATAACACGGGTCCCCTGCCTGCTTGTTCAACAGACCATTCACCAGTAATGTTGTATTTGAACCATGGAAAACAGTACTCCTGTGAGCTTATGGCCCCTAAAGCAAAATCTAAAAGAAAAAAAAAAACAGGTCATGTTGTGAAAATAAGAGTTTCTCTGCCTTTGGAAAAATCATACCCACATGACTAAAGTAAATGAAAATATATTCTGTTTTATACATGCCCACAGAAGACCATACAATTTTTTCAAGTAATAATATCCTAATCAATTAATCCCCTTCGCCAAGTTCTCCCTTGAATATAATCTAAATCCTTAACATTGTAATTCATGTTCTCATTCTCTCTCATTTATCAGTGAAGATGAAACTTTAATAAAATTCTGTTCTCTCTACCTTCATAATTTAATACATTCAGAATCAACCACTTGTTATCATCTACACAGCTACCCTCAAGGTCAAGTCCCCATCATCTTTCAACCTGGGTCACTGAAGTAGCTTCCTCACTGGTTTGCTTCTGTCCTTGTCCCCAGTAATGCTTTATTCAACACTGCAATCAGAGGCAGCTTTCAGTAGGTAAGCCAGATCAGGTCATTCCTCTGACCCATGGCTTAATTAGAAACGCGAGGTTCTTTCAATGGTCTGGTATAAGCCTCTTCTCGTATATTTTCTATCACTTCCACAGTTGGTTATTATTATTTATTTTACTCTAAATATAATATTTTATATAAAACAATTTGAACTATATATCAAATATAATATCAAAGTTATGCCATATGTTTTTGTTTGATGTCAAAAAATTCTATGAAACACCTATGAGACATTTAACTACGTACTTGCAACCAGTGGTTCCTCTTCTGATGGTTTAAAGTAAAAAGAAACTTTTTCCAAATCAAATAGTGCAACCAGTGTATCTTCTAACATGGCTTGTTCATCTGTCTAGAAAGAAAGAAAATAGTACAAAATATGATTGGATTGCAAAGGATAGAACATCACATCACATCACATCACATCACATCACATCACATCACATCACATCACATCACACTGTATCACATCTCCAGACCAAAACTAGCTTCATTTGTGTTTTATTTACATGCAAACCAAATTATCAACACTTATCTAAGAATTTACTGTCCACAATGAAATTAACAAATCCCTCAAAGTTACAAGTCTCTTTCATAGTTTTATATTTTTCCTTTTCCATATTACCTAAATGGTTCTACACAGTCTGTTTTGTAGCTATATTCAAACTGTGTTGATTTTTATTATTTACAAACAAATGTGTAAATAATACAATAAGCATGCTATCTGTCTCCAAACTTCTATAATCTTAAAGGTGTAACAGTTAAAAGGCAAGAATACTATTTTATTAAAAAGCCACAGTACACAGTTTCCATCCTGTTTTACAATAAGAAAGCCGATGCATTATTCATTTTGCAACCTTGTAGAGCTGTGATGAAAGCAATTTGCATGTATGCAGTGATTTTTCTTCCAAAGAGCTTGGGTACAAGAATCGTTTCTATCTCACTTGCCTTTATGGGGCCTTAATCTAGAGTCTTGTGACTACGAAATCTGATTTGTTTTTATCATTCCTTTCATTCTAAGAGCATATTATTTCACATTGAAGCAGGTAAGGCCCAGCCACGGTAACGAGTTCTGTGCATGTCTCAGCAATATTATCTTTCTAGTATTAAATTCTGGCCTTCCTATTAGTTTTGTGCATGACCTAGAGTCTTTTATTAATTTCCTCCTGAAAGAATAATTAGCCTTATCATACACAGATTATCTTTTAAAGGTAACATTTGTTTCTTTAAGACTATCAATGATCCTTTTAAATAATGATTTTAACAAGATTTACACACACTTTTAAAAGTTGCTGTAAGCACACAGCCATTATGGGGAGGGGGCAGCATGAGTAGAGGGTGAAGGAGATAGGAAAGAATGTCCCTTGTGTGAAAAAGAATCACTAAATCAAACTCCAGATCCCAAAGATGTATAGCATGCAAAGCAAAAAGTTAAGAGAATCATCACCTTTGCACTTTGGCTTGGTACTTAATACATGTATGGTACACAGTAAGTGCTGGATAAATGTTTATTTTAGTAAACTTATTTTTTAAAGTCCTTTGAAGCAGCAAAAGTATGCCATGAACCTGGAATTGGAAGGATAGGGCTGAAGAATCAGCATCTTCTTAACTGAGAAGAATACACACAAGGAAGAAGTGTCCCAAACAGGCAGGCCTCTGATCGCTATAGTGCAAGTCCTGATGCTCCAGCAGATGTGGCTAAAGTGATATGCAAGTGACCATGGACTGTGCTCAGAGCTCAGGGACACACAGACTGCCAGTGCTGGCACCTCCCACAGAACCTTCCACATTGCTAGGAGGCTTGTATGTGCTTGTTACAGAGACAGAAAAAATATGGGTTTCTTTCACTTTTTATAAAGCCACCTTTGGATTTTTTTAATCAATTCTATAATGTTAAGGGTTTCAAAAGACTAAGGAAAAAAAAAACAGTTTTCTTGAGATATAATTCACATCCTATAAAAGTCCCCCATTTGAAGTGTATAAGCTTAGGGGTTTTTAGTGTACTCAGAGTTGTGTAACTACCACCATAGTCTAATTTTAGAATATTTGCACCACCCCACAAAGAAACTTAGTACCCATTAGCATTCACTCCCCATATCCCTTCTTCCAGTCCTTAGCTCTAGGCAACCATTAGCCTACTTTCAGTCTCTGAAATTTGCCTATTTCACATATTACATAATAATGGACTCAAATAATATATGTCTTTTACAGCAATAATCACTTAGCATAATGTTTTCAACCTCCATCCATGTTGTAGCCTGAGAATATCTGTATACAAGTTTTTGTGTAAATATAAGTTTTCATTTTTCTTTGTGTAAATATAAGTTTTCATTTTTCTTGTATATTATATAGGAGTAGAGTTTCTGGGTAATATGGGAATTCTATGTGTAACATTTTGAAGAAGTGCTAAATAGTTTTCCAAAATGGCTGCACTGACTTCAGTGTCCATCAACAACAAATGGATAATCCAAGGAAGATATGATGTATCTCTCTCTCTCTCTCTCTCTCTCTATCACTCACACACACACACACACACACACACACGCACACACACACAGGAATATTACTCAGCCATAAAAAAGGTGAGATGTTGTCATTTGGGACAACATAGATGGGCCTACATTACAGTGATATGTGGAATCTAAAAAACAAAACAAATGAATAAACCAACAAAAGACAAATCAGGCCTATAAATACCAGAACAAACTGATGGCTGCCAGAGGGAAGGGGGTGGTGGGATGGGCAAAATGGATAAAGGGAAGTAGAAGATACAGGCTTCCAGTTGTGGAATGAATCAATCATGGGAATAAAAGGCACAGCATGGGGAGTATAGTCAGTAGTACTGTAATAGTGTTGTATTGTGACAGATGGTAGCCTTGTGGTGAGGGTAGCAGAACACATAGAGAGGTTGAATCATTATGTTGTACACCTGAAACTAATGTAACATTGTGTGTCAACTATATTCAAATAAAAAATATATGGAAAAAAATTTAAAAACGGCTGCACTATTTTACATTCCCAGCAGCAATGTATGAGGGTTACAATTTCTCCTTACCAACACTTGTGATTGTCTTTTGGATTACAGTTATCCACATCTCAATGTGTCCTAGTATCTTATTGTAGTTTTGAATTGCATTTCCCCAATGGCTAATGATGTCGATCATCTTTTCATGTGTTTTCTGGCCATTTTATATCTTCTTCCAAGAAACACCTATTCAAATCCTTTGTGTGCTTTTTTAATCGAGTTGTCTTTTTATTAAGTGTTAAGAATTCATCGTAGAGTCTTGGGACACTTGGTGGCTCAACTGGTTAAGCGTCCAACTTTTGGTCTCAGCCAAGGTCATGATCTCATAGTTGTGAGTTTGATCCTGCATTGGGCTCTGTGCTGAGGGCTGTGGAGCCTGCTTGGGATTCTGTCTCTTCTTCCCTGCCCCTCCCCTGTTTTTGTTCTCTCTCTCAATCTCAAAATAAATTAAAAAAATTAAAAAATAAAGAATTCTTTCTAGCGTCTGGATATAAGTCACTTATCAGGTATATAAGTTCAAATATTTTCCCCCATTCCTTGGGATTTGGAACAAAATTAAGTTTAAAGTAAAAGTACCAGCACTTGATTAAACAACGTCAGTTTTAAAATAAGAGTAGAATAGAAATGAAGACTCATTCATTCACCCATCTAACAAACACTTAATGTGTTAGGAAGTGGGCTTGCTTTCTTACGACACTTCTATTTGATAGGAAATAATTAATACTTATTTTGTTTGTAAACATTTCCAAAAGTGCCTTATTTCAAAAGTTTCATTAGTTAAATCTTTCTGAGTTTTATTAGCAATCAAATAAGAAACCGGTCGCCCACATGGAGCACATGGAATCTTTTCAAAAGAACCTAATTTTGTTTCTCTGAAGTACACTGAGGCAGACTTCCTTACCTTATTTCAGAACCTTTTATGACTGTGCAGTATTGCAATTACCTCCCTATCTTCATTATCATTAAAGAAAAACATTTTGATATATAAACTCACATATATTAGTTTAATAGGTGACACAGGATCTCATATTTAAAATCACAATTCTATTTGATGAGCACCTTCAGCTTATACGTTAAGAGTGAACATATTTGTCTTTTTGAACATCATGACAACTATCAGAACCACAGAAAGTATATGTTAAAAGACTACTTTGATTTATCAAATATTTTGTGATGCTTTCTTCATGTGCACTGAGGGAAACTGACACATAAATATGGATTATTCTACAATAATTAAGGCAGTGTTCTTACATTTAACAGGACAAACATGCGTGCAAAGGAAGGAAATAAAATCATTTAACATACACAAATTTTAAGCAGATTGTCAGATAGTAAGGCATGAAAGTTGTCAGATCTTGTCTATCAAGCAGGCTCCAGAATATCAACCTCAGTGGGAGCTTGGCTTTCGTGGCACTTCTGGATTGGAAATAAGGAACCACAGCATAAAGACCCTCTTTCCTCTGATGATCTTTCTCCATCACTGCTTAGGGATACAGGAATTAGTAACAGATGGAGGCTTTCTCAGCTTTCAGCAGCCTGAGAATACGTAAAATCAGGAAAGAAGAAATACCTTCTACATAGTTACTAAAACCATATTTGCCCATGGAAAAATGAATTCTTTTAAAGTAGCTGACTGCCTGCTAATATATAATGAATAACCACTTATTTGGGAATGGGTTACAAGGTATGTTATGGTTGTCATAGGCAGTGGGAGACACTGTGATTCCTTACCAAGTTTGGTGACAGGAGCGACTGAAAGTGAAAAAGAACACCTGCATTCGCTATCTGGTCCAGCCACCTTCTGCTGGCCTCCCCGGTGTCCATCTCATTGTCTTTGCTGTTGTCAAACATCTGGTTTAAGGCTGCCATAAGCTGCTCAGAGAAGGCACAGACTGTGGCCACAAGACTCTGGCAGAAAACCATGTCTCTTCGGAGCTGCGTCTCACTGTCTGTAACCCAGGAGAACATACAGACAGTTTTGAAAAATGCCACAGGTAAATAAAACCAATTCATTAAGCATTTATATTTGCTGTTATTTCATCCTTTCACTATACTCAAACCATGTGGAAAATGTGAATCTGAACTCTACTAATGAGCATACACTTTAGCAAATATGCTAAACACCAAAAAAATTTAAAAACCATTAAAATAACTTTTGTTAATTGATATTGTGACTTTATTTTGCAATCATTGAATTGTTCTACAAAACCCAAGGGAAAAAAAGGCTTTATTTATTGATGTGTTTTTTTTTCTGATGGAACATGATTTGTTTGTTTCATGATATTTCCTAAAGGAAATTCAAAGTTCAATTTTCCAGTTTGTGCTGGCAAATGAAATACATTATTAATACCAAATTTTTTAAATGATCTAATAAACTTACTCTAATTTTGTTAACATGATATGCACATGGGGAAAAGAGTATTGATATCTGATTGTTTATAACAATAAGCAAATCTGGATCTCTTAGATTCACCTAAGGAAACTTCAGGAGTCGTAAACATGTCCAGTTTATAAATTCTTATATTTCTTTGAAATAAGTAATGTATTTACAGTTTTAACATATGCTGATTTTCACCAGGATTCTTATAATGCAACTGGTTGGATTTTTGATGGACCCACACTGAAGGTATGTCTACCCTGTGAATTGCCACTCTTGGGCCACCATTTTTTCCAAGTTGAAACAAGCTTGCCTCTGAGAACCTGATCACAGGGATTCACTTCTTTGGGTGTTTGGATACATACAAACTCCATGAACTATATAAATATAAGCCATAAATTCTGTGCACTGAAAAATCGCTTATACTAGAAGAACAATAAAAGTGAAAATACTCATTTTCTTAAAAATGTACTGAATATTTCAAGGGCTCAGAATTTTCTGAAATGAAGAAGCATTGTCAGTATTAGTGTAAAACATAGGTATAAATGTTGCCATTATTTAATGAGTTCTTGCTTTTTTGATAAAAAGGCATGATTTCAAGTTAACAAGAACACTGATCATATGTTTTTAATAACCATCAAAGGCATGTGAACACATAATGTAACTGCTATGTATTACCTAGTTTCACTATTAGTAAAAGCTACTCTTAAAAAATTTATGAGAAAAAGGATTGGGTATTTAAAATATTTAATTTTATAATGAAAATATCCACTTATTATGTTGAACTATACAAACTTGCTGCTATACTAGGTCAAAATGGTTGAATATGGCAATTCCATATGGTTCAACTTTTTAACTTAATCAACAACATGTGTTAGACATTTCCCTTAAGTAATTATATACCATGTGTCTCATTCAAATAGATGGAAAAGAGGGTTTTACAGGTAACTGTGAAATAGCCAAACTGGGAAAAAACTGTCCAAGCCTCAATTAAGAAAAAAGCAAAACACTTGTTTTCTTGTGCACAATTTTAAAAGTGTTGTGCACTTTTAAACAAAGTGTAGACATTCAGCAACTATTTACTGAATTAATAAATGAAAATGATGAACCAGTAGAGCAACTAAGAAACCAATTAAGTGAAATGAAAATGCATGAGCTCATTCTCTGACTTCTTGAAATGCCTGGATTTAGTTTAACCTAAAAGGATAATTCAGATGGTTTGGGAGCCAAATGTGTAGCTGTGGTACGGGGTTCAAGACAGAAACTACATAAAATTGCCCTGTATCTTTCTTGTACATTCTTGCTTTGCTTTTCTGTTGTCCTATAGTAAAGCAGAAAATCTGGGAAATTAAAAAAAAAATACTAGTAATTTTAGCAGGAATACTCTCACCTATAACCTGAGAATAATTTCACAATAAAAACCGAATTGGAAAGAAATGCTTTATATGAAGAATGGAAAGCTAAGGTCTAGAGAAGGAAGGATCCAGTTCCACTGAGAACTTTAGAAGAGATCACAAGGGTTAATAACTTTGCCACTAGTAGAAATAATTATCTTCAAATTGCTTTTGGGAAGCAATGCTCAAATTTCTTCCCATTTTTTAACCTTAGAAAGAATACTCAGATGTTTATTCTACACTCCACTACTATATTGTATATGCATTTAAAGTCAAATAAAATTTTCATTCAACCTCATTACCAAATCAGATAATGATCACACAAAGTTGTATTTGTTCATTAATTCAAACTTTTCACACTAAATACACCACAGGAATTAAACATGGCACCAATCACTGGGGGTATGAAGACATCCAAGTTGAGGCCTCGGCCATGTCTGTGCTCACAGTAGAGTCACAGAAGTTGATATGCAAGATGCCCTTGGACCACCAGCCATTTAAATTTCAAACCAACAGATTTTTAAATAAAAAATATTTTATAAATGTTTACTACTTCGTGAGGTGATTTTCAGTTGTACTTTCCTATTTTCAGAAGAGTAAATGACTTGTTTGCATAAACTTCAATATGCACATCATATTGAGATTTTCAAGTAACTTTTACACATTATCGCTTCCTGGTGAGTAACAAAGGTAGAAAACTCAGAGTGGCAGAAAGGGGTCTTTACAATCTATCTATCCTCAAGTTAGGTTGACAGCTTATAAATGCATTACTTCCCTCCATTCATCCCTACACCAGCAACAATCTTCACAGGCCTGTTGTGAGAATACGATAAATCAATGTATCTGAAAGCAGCCAGGACCCTGGCTGTACAGACCTCTCCTCTTTGAGCCACACACTACTGCTCAGGTTCCTCAAATGCTAAATGCTCTTACAGCTCACGCCTTGGGGCCTTCTGGCTGCAGACACTTTCTCACCCTTTCCATTAGCAAACTTTAAGTCATCTTTAAGAGTCAAATCCTTGAACTATTGAAACCCATTGAACTTAGGAAATATTACCTCCCCTGGTGAAATTTCCCCTCTCCTTCAGGAAGTATCCTGCACTTCTTGATCTGCCACCACAGGCTCAGGGGCATCCCTGTACTAGACGGCTAATTACTCAGCGGTGTGAGAGTTTGTTTACACGTTTGGGTTCCCCAAGAGACCATCAGCACATCAAGACCAGCAGAAGTGGCATATAATGTGAATTATGCTCATGGACCTAGAGACATATAATCTGACTTCATCTACCCATTCCATCCATTTTAAACCATATAATCCTAGGTATCAGATTCCTACATATAATATGAGGTATTTCTACTTCTTAGACCTACAATAAAGATAAACGAGATAAAGCACTTATCAAAGTGAAATTGCACAGCATGATTATTGTGATTCTTCTTTTCTCCAGCATCTAGCAGGGTGCCTGGCACTGAGTGGAGCTCAGTTCTATTGCTAAATAGGGAAGGAACCACACGATGAGCAAAGACACCAAAATAAGCAAACTCCCAGCAAAAATGAACAGGTCTTTTCTAATAATTACGCAGCTGTTCAAAATTCACAAGTGTCCATCCTTCCCCAAAACTATTCTCATTCCTCATTTTTATCAATAAGAATTACAGCAAAAACAACAACAGCTGCTTCTAGCTTCTAGCAAAAGAAGAAAGGCACAGAGAGCTGTTTTTTTGGTGACAGTTTGTTTACTGTTTTTGCAGAATAAGAATTCTCTTGTAGTGGGAATACATTCAAAACAAATGGATGTTTTACTTATCAAAGGCTTCTGTTTCATTCCAGGATTTAAGCACCTACTTAAATTCACCTTCTACAAACATGTTTTAAAATAGTAACACTTAATTTACTCTCCACTGTTTAAAAAGCTCAAATTCCATAGCTGGTCTAAAAAAGAATGACGTGGTTTCTAGACACACAAGTAATCCTAGTCATTATTCTGAGACTGTAGGGAAAAGAAAAAAAAAAGTAACAACAAAGAAATAAAAGAGAGATGAGAGAGACAGAGAGAAAGAGACAGAGAGAAAGAGAAAGTAATAAAAGTGAGCTAAAAACAATATTTAGCAGGGGCTACTGGTGGCTCAGTCGGTTAAGCATCCGACTTCAGCTCGGGTCATGATCTCATAGTCCGTGAATTCGAGCCCCACGTCGGGCTCTGTGCTGACAGCTCAGAGCCTGCAGCCTGCTTCAGATTCTGTTTCCCTCTCTCTGCCCCTTCCCTGTCTCTGTCTTTAAAATAAATTTAAAAAACAAAAAAACCACAGTATTTAGCAGACACAATCTACCCTTCACCTGTGGAGAGCATAATTCTGCAGCCGACAACATGGAGTAATCTGCATTCTGCATTCTGATGCTATCCTATATATGAGGGAAAAGAAGAGTGAGTAAATAAAGTAGGAAAAAGGAGAATGATGATGGGAATAGAAAAATAAAATTGAAATCAAAATAAGGATCTATAAGAACAGCCATTTAAATACTAATGAACAAAGCAATGTGTTCCAGGACTACTTCTGGAATTGGCATAACTAAGTTTGAATTTCCTCTGCCACTTACTATTAATGCATTTACTCAATAAGGCATCTAATCTTCCAGATACTCAAAAATATGTGTTGAATGAATACATTTACCAGTTATTATTAATTAGCCTGAATGTTAATTTTTTTTCCACATTTAAAACTATGGAAAAATAATATTCTCACAGAGTGATTGTGAGGACCCAAGGAAATCCATAAGTATGAGGTATATCAACTGTGTGGTTATTAGGAAAACTAAAAAAAATAAGATATTTTGTTATTATTACTCAGTCAAAAAAACAAAACAACACTTCTTTAATTAAAGCAAAAATCAGCCATCAAACAAAAAAAGCCCTCTGGTTAACTTGACTCATTCATTCACTTATAATTTAAAATTTCCAGGTATGATAGATTGTAAAAGACCTCTCCTTCTAAGTACAGTCCACTTCTCCACCCCTTGAATCTAGCCCAACTACCTCTTTGTTCATAAACCAAAGTTAGACCAGTTTCACAATAAATGCCATGTACACAATTAACTTTACCAAAACCTGCTTCCTTCCTCCTTTTTAATTATATTCTGTGTCTGTGTGTGTGTATATATATATACATATATATGTGTGTGTGTGTGTATATATATACATACATCTATATGTGAGAGAGAGAGAGAGAGGGAGAGAGACAGGGAGAGAGAGAGGGAGAGAGAGAGGGAGAGAGGGAGAGAGGGGGAGGGGGAGAGGAAGAGGGAGAGGAAAAGAGGGAGAGAAAAGGAGATTTGTATTTTATTTTTCTCCTTTTTTAAAATTTAAATTTTATTTAGTTAACATATAGTACAACATTGGTTTCAGGAGTAGAATTCAGTGATTCATCACTTACATAATACCCAACGTTCATCCCAAGTGCCCTCCTTAATACCCCTCACCCATCTAGCCCATCCCCCACCCACCTCCCTCCATCAACCCTCAGTTTGTTCTCTTTCATTAAGAGTCTCCTGTGGTTTGCTTCCCTCTCGTCTCTCCCCCCGCTTCCCATATGTTAATCTGTTTTGTTTCTTAAATTCCATATATGAGTGAAATCATATGGTATTTGTATTTGCCTTTCTCTGATTGACTTATTTCTCTCAGCAAAGTACTTACTGTCTCCATCCACATCATTGCAAATGGCAAGATTTCATTCTTTGGATGGCTGAGTAACTGTCCATGGTGTATATATACTACATCCTCTTTATCCATTCATCAGTCAATGGACAGACAGTTGGGCTCTCTCCATAGTTTGGCTATTGTTGATAATGCTGCTATAAACACCTGGGTGCATGTACCACCTAGGATCTGTATTTTTGTATCCTTTGGGTAAACACCTAATAGCACAATTGCTGGATTGTATGGTGGCTCTATGTTTAGTTAAATATATATTTATATACATTTCATGTTTGTACTATAACTGAAGATGAGAATGTTTTGTGTTTTTATTAAAACTAAGTATTTTTTAAAAATCTTTGCAAGGCTTTAGAGTAAGTATGGATCATATTTCCATCTAATCTGTTAAAGGCATTGCTGTGATATCATGACACTTCTAAGGTCTCAGCCTACAATAATTTCAAATAATAAAAATAATGAGAAATATTACCTGAATATTCAAGAAGAGCCAGGAGTATCCTACACTTCACCTCTGCAGAAAAAGAAAACATAGCAGTTAGTTGTTCAGTCTTTTTTTGCCATTGACACCACATTTTAACTGTGTAGTAAAAAATAGCACAACCTTACTCCATTAGATAATACAAATCCCATTTACTTGACATGCTATTCTTCCTATCTGCCTATATAAATTCTATCCATTTCTCAAGATGCTAAAATCCTTCCAGTTCCAAATTAAATTAGTCTGTGAAACACCCTTCAAATTCTGCTTCATCCTTTGTAAGTCACCCTTAGCTGCTGTAGTTTCCGTGGTGTTCTCTAAACTTCTACAGCTATTGTGGTCTTGATCAATAAATTCTCAAATGGCATTTCTTCTTAGTTAATTAAACTTTTAAATATCGTATATACATTTATAAACTTTATCTATAAATATACATATTTTATTATACATTATATATTAGAATTATAAATTAATTATACAGATTATACTTGTAAGTTATATAATGTATATCTATATAATCTCTCTCTATATAGACTTCCTTTCCTATCTGTATGTCAAGATACTGTCCTAAAGTGCAGAACAATACTAAATATTTCCAAATACTCTTTTTCACAACACATCTCCAAACGAGGGCAATCACAAATGTTCAATAAATGATGTGTATTAACTTCATACTCATTGCCTTACTTCTAATTGGTAAACAGTTTACTTGCAATAAGGAAATATGAAAATATTCAAAGCTTCTTCATGTGCTAAAGATTATGGGAAATAAAAGAAGGTTAGGTTGCATCCTATTCCAGACAGGTTCACAATAGAGTCAGAGTGACAAAATTACCTGATAAGAAATGTAGGAAATACTTGAGAGGACGTTACATTTTACAAAGAAGATAATAACACGAGAATTTCAGAGGCAGGAAAGTACGAGAAAGAGTCAGAAGAACCATCTGTTACAGTCATCCCCTCTTATCTATGCGGGATATGGACTAAGACCCCCAGTGGGTGCCTGAAACCATGGATAGTGCTGAACCCTATATATACGATGTTTTTTCCTGTACATACATATTTATTACAAAGTTTAATTTACAAATTAGGCACAGTAAGAGATTAACAACAAGAACTAATAATAAAATAGAACAATTGTAATAATCTATTAAGTTATGTGAATATGGTCTCTCTCGCTCTCAAAATATCTTACTGTACTGTATTCAACCCTCCTCTTGTGATGATGTGAGGTGATAAAATGCCTACATGATGAGATGAAGTAGGCATTGTGACGTAGAGTCAAGCTACTACTAACCTTCTGATGATAAGTCAGAAAGACGATCTTCTGCTTCTTGACTGTGGTTGACTAAGGGTTAATGAAACCAAGGAAAGCGTACCAGCTTTGTGGTATTCGGAAAATTGCTAAAGTACACTTAACCCCTGAATAACAAAAGTTTGAACTGCATGGGTCCACTCATATGTGGATTTTTTCAATAAATACAGTACAGTATTGTAAGTGGATTTTCTCTTCTTCATGATTTTCTTAACGTTTTCTTTCCTCAGGCTTACTTTATTTTAAGAATATAGTATATGATACATATAACACACAAAATATATATTAACTGAATATTTATGTTATTAGTAAGGTTTCTGGTCAGCAGTAAGCTATTAGTAGTTAGGTTTGATGGCAGAGTGGGGGGAGTCAAATGCAGATTTTTGACTCTGTAGGAAATTAGAGCCCCTAATCCTCATGGTGTTCAATGGCCAACCATACTTTGACTTTCAATGTGCTCATTCATAAGTGATGATAACACCTATCTTATCTATTTCAGGAGCCTGTGTAAAAAAATAAAAAGGGATATATATTAAAAGCTTTGGAAAACTATTTAAAGAACCGTGTACCTGTGAAGCATTATTGCTATTATAATCTGGATCTAGCTAAAGTTGTATAGAATTCTAAGTGAGTCCTGAAATGTTTTTAAACATTTTTGAAAGTTACATTGTCAAGGGAGTAGGTACATAGCCTAAGAGTGGGAAAGAGTGCTAGCAAGAGAATACAGTAAAGAATGAAAACCAAATTTCCAACAATCTAGCATAGAAAAGACTTTATTATATAGTTTAGAGACTGAGATTGGGATATAGTTAGATAGCCCCACTGAAAAATGGCTTCTACCATCAGGTTGATGAGTTTAGACTTATCTAACAAAAATCACTGTAAGGTTCTGGGGCAGGTACCAAATTATTAACATGATATTTTAGGAAGATGAATATAGTATATAGTAATATATAAACCAGAAAAGATGGAGACAGGGGAATCACCAGAAAACTATTCTAATTACTGAGGTAAGGAGAAAAAGGGGGAAATGGAGACTTATGATTTAAAAAAAGGAGAAGAAGCTCTTTAGTTTATTTGGGACAACAGCAGAGAAAAAAAATGGGGAAAAAGTAAGTTGTTGAAAAAAATGATAGATTTTGAGAAAAGTACAATTTTTGTAGGGAGCAAGAGTTGCAAATGTGTTCACTAATAAACATTTGAATTTAAGGTGATGATGGGTCCAATTCTACCACTCATCTCTGTGTGTGTTTTTTTCACCCCATACCACCAAGCAATTATTCAACACTCTTGGGGTATCCTACAATTCGACTCAGTTCTGGTATTATCGACCTAAAGGCAGCATCAGATCTCACAGGGCAAAAGCTCAGTCCCACAAGACTGCCTGCCGCCCCCCCCCCCCACACTCTTCAGGTGCCACCTGTCAACAGGTGTCACCTGTGTTTCTGACTAACTAGCTACAGACTGGAGATTCCAACCACTCCTTCCTTAAGTTTGATCAATTTGCTAGAGTGGTTCACAGAACCCAGAGAAACATCTAAATCACCAGTTTATTATAAAAGGATAGAACTCAGGAGAAGCCAGACGGAAGAGATGCCCTGGGAAAGGAAGGCATGGGGAAATGGTGCAGAGCTTCCATGTTCTCTCAATGCACCACTCTTCTAGAACCCACCTGGACGCTCTTCGCATCCCATCCTTTTGGGATATTATGGAGGCTTCATTACATAGGCATGATTGATTAAATCATTAGTTACTGTTGACTGAACTAAATCCCCAGGCCCTCTCCCCCAGGTGGGGAGGGGGATGGAATTTGGAAAGTTCCAACCCCCTAATCACAGGGTTGGCTTCCTCGCAACCAGCCCCCATCAGTAGAGGTTTTCCAAAAGTCACCTCATTGACAGAACAAAAGACACCTTTATTGTTCTCCTCACAAGAAATTCCAAGAGTTTTAGAAAATCTGCCAGGGACGGGGTCAAACACCAGTTACATATTTCTTATTGTAAATCACAATATCACAGTGGACTAATCGAGCAAAAATATCTTCAGTTGGCTGATAATTCGAGACCATAATTTAGTGTAGCGTTTAAGCAGGAGACAGGCATCAACTTTGTGACACTACACAATGAATCTATCCACCATTTCGTCTACTGTTTTTTCTGCTCTCTTCTACCCTCAGTTTAGCAGGCTGTGAATGGATGAATGATACAGTGTGATGTAGTTTAGGAATGACACTGTAACAGTGTTTCCTATATAAAGATCATATAATTGTTATGTTTTTATATCATCTTTGGTATATACTTGATAGGATATTTTGAAATCAGAGATGAATGAATGATGAGGTTCAGAACACACTATCCCAAAATATGACAATTTATCATACTGAAAATTTAACATGAAGGAATTTGAGGAACAGCAGATGTACAGAGGACTCTCTGCTTCTCCCCTGAAGCAGGTCATAAAACCTTCATGCGAGAAGTGCCTTCTCAATCCCAGAGGAAAAAACATCCTTACCTCAGAACATGGAGGGATACTGAGAGGAACAGGCCTTGCTAAGTTTCCCTCAGTTTATTACCCTTTGTTCATACCCTTTTGTCCTATTCCATTTTCCCAAAATTTTCTACCCTTCATCAAACTTAGTTAAAAAGCACTCAGGTTTAACCATTTTTTTCTGGTCTTCATTTCCTTACAAAGGCTCCCATGTCATGTAAAAGATACTAAATAAATGTATATGCGTCTCATTTGTTTTTTTTGTTTGACTAATTTATAGGATCCCAGCCAGAGAACCTAGAAGGGTAGAAAGAAAAAGATTACCTTTTTCCTCCCTTACAGGAACATCAGAATGGGGTTATCCCAGCTACTTATGTAAACCATGAAATGCTGGCAAGCTGACATTATGTTGAATTTCTAGCCCAGACCTAACCCTTCATTAAATAATCCCCTATATAAAGACAAATGGGAAATAGAAAATTACCTTTAAGTTGAATAGGATGAATTCATGATAAACTGGTGAGGACTTAAGATGAAAAGTAATATTTTTAATTAATTAATTAATTAATTTAGAGAGAAAGAGAGAGAGAGAGAGAGAGAGCAAGCAGAGGAGAGGGGCCGAGGGAGAGAAAGAGAATCTTAAGTAGGCTCCATGTGCTCAGCAAAGAGCCTGACGCAGGACTCGATCCCACGGTCTTGGAATCATGAATTGGACACTCAACTGACTGAGCCACTCAGGTGCCCCAAAAATGTAAGGTTTTTTAAGTGAATATCACTAAAAATTAAGCTTTTTATATTGCATTAGAAAGTGTTTAAATGTTAAAGATAAAGCTCCTCAAAAAACAAAAGGTTTAATGATTTCTCTGTTCTTGATACTGCATTTAGTCTAAAAACAATTATAAGATGGGAAGAACCCTCAAAGATGATGAGAACAAGTGCATTTACAAATTCTATGAGTGTTATGATACTGGCATTTATTCCTCAAAGAAAAATTACCTTTTACTCAGTAAAATGTATGTTTAAATTCCTTTAAACCTGGAAGCTTTTAAAAAAATATATTTATCATTTCTGATATTCATTATTTTGGGGGGTTTTAATTCAGACTTTTCATTAAATATGATGTTATGTGTAACAAGTAGCCATTATATTTAGCTATAAACTAATAACATAGCCAAGAAATCCAGCTGTCAAAAACAAGAGATTTCATCACAAGAGATTTATATGGAGTTCTCCATATCTATACAACTTTTTCCTTCTATTGATCGGTAATCAATATCTAAGATGTTATATTTGAGTACATTTCTAGGTGGAAAATTTAGTAATCCCAGAACACACACACATCTCTGTCATTTGGTAAATGAAGAAACTGAGGCCCAAGAGTTATGTCACAGGCTTAGACTCTATCTGGTTAAGAGCTCTCTTTTGTCGGCAAAGTATACAACTCTCTCTATTTCACCCTAAAACAAATGGTAGTGACTGGGGTTATGTTGTTATTCTTCTGAATATTATTTACCGTATCCAAATGACTGAGGGATAAAAATTTAAATGCAGGCATATACTTATTTACTCTAGAGGTTTCTCAACCTCAGCCCTATTGACATTTTGGGCCAAATAATTCTTTGTTGTGAGGGACAGTGTTGTATACCACACAACATTTAGAAGCATGTCTGGCCTCTACGCACTAGATGCCAGTAGCACACTCACAATTGTGACAACCAAAAAAAATATCTCCAGACATTTCCAACCACTGGTCCAATGTTGGGAAGACAACCACTGAATCAGGCATTTAAAAAAATCAAACATATTTCTCATTTCATTTTATTTCACTATAATCATTTTGGAAACCCTCAGAATTTCCTACATAATACTCTAGCCCTAAACAACATGAAATGAGACTCACTAGAATCATCTTGAAGTGTTACATCTCCAACTGTAGGCTGTACCAATTATAGGATGTTGAGTAAGCAATGTCATGGTAGCTAATAACAATAAACTTAGACAAACACTTCCAAAAAGGAAACTTGAAAAACAGTGATAAAACCCATGTTATTATTTTGATTCTCATGGATTCACAATTTTTAGACTTCCCATAAAACTTAGCTTCATTGGCACAAGAACAGACACATAGACCAATGGAATAGAATAGAAACCCCAGAACTAGACCCACAAACGTATGGCCAACTCATCTTTGACAAAGCAGGAAAGAATATCCAATGGAAAAAAGACAGTCTCTTTAACAAATGGTGCTGGGAGAACTGGACAGCAACATGCAGAAGGTTGAAACTAGACCACTTTCTCACACCATTCACAAAAATAAACTCAAAATGGATAAAGGACCTGAATGTGAGACAGGAAACCATCAAAACCCTAGAGGAGAAAGCAGGAAAAGACCTCTCTGACCTCAGCCGTAGCAATCTCTTACTCGACACATCCCCAAAGATAAGGGAATTAAAAGCAAAAATGAATTACTAGGACCTTATGAAGATAAAAAGCTTCTGCACAGCAAAGGAAACAACCAACAAAACTAAAAGGCAAGCAACGGAATGGGAAAAGATATTTGCAAATGATGTATCAGACAAAGGGCTAGTATCCAAAATCTATAAAGAGCTCACCAAACTCCACACCCGAAAAACAAAACACCCAGTGAAGAAATGGGCAGAAAACATGAATAGACACTTCTCTAAAGAAGACATCCAGATGGCCAACAGGCACATGAAAAGATGCTCAACGTCGCTCCTTATCAGGGAAATACAAATCAAAACCACACTCAGATATCACCTCACGCCAGTCAGAGTGGTCAAAATGAACAAATCAGGAGACTATAGATGCTGGAGAGGATGTGGAGAAACGGGAACCCTCTTGCACTGTTGGTGGGAATGCAAACTGGTGCAGCCGCTCTGGAAAACAGTGTGGAGGTTCCTCAGAAAATTAAAAATAGACCTACTCTATGACCCAGCAATAGCACTGCTAGGAATTGACTCAAGGGATACAGGAGTACTGATGCATAGGGGCACTTGTACCCCAATGTTTATAGCAGCACTCTCAACAATAGCCAAATTATGGAAAGAGCCTCAATGTCCATCAACTGATGAATGGATAAAAAAATTGTGGTTTATATACACAATGGAATACTACGTGGCAATGAGAAAGAACGAAATATGGCCCTTTGTAGCAACGTGGATGGAACTGGAGAGTGTGATGCTAAGTGAAATAAGCCATGCAGAGAAAGACAGATACCATATGGTTTCACTCTTATGTGGATCCTGAGAAACTTAACAGAAACCCATGGAGGAGGGGAAGGGAAAAAAAAAAAAAGAGGTTAGAGTGGGAGAGAGCCAAAGCATAAGAGACTGTTAAAAACTGAGAACAAACTGAGGGTTGATGGGGGGTGGGAGGGATGGGAGGGTGGGTGATCGGTATTGAGGAGGGCACCTTTTGGGATGAGCACTGGGTGTTGTATGAAACCAGTTTGACAATAAATTTCATATATTGAAAAAAAAACTTAGCTTCATGACTTTTGTGAATCTTTTAGAAATTTTTCTGATATTGTTTCATATTATAAAATATGAAACTCTCTCCATGTTCCACTTTTCTTCTTAAGTATGAGCTCTTAATCTATTTACTGAAAATATTCTTCATGATTCATTCCACATTGTTTAGATCCTTGGAGCATGAGACTCTATAATTCTATTCCTTTTTCCTTCCTCCTACCTCACCCTTTCCAGTTCTTTTATTTTCCTCATAACATGAAATACTGCAAAAAGTAATCAGGGCACTACTGAGTTTTGGGGGTTTAAATGATTATTGCTAATGCTATACAATGTTCTTTGCTTTTCATCCTGACCTTCAACAAATTTTCTGATGTTCTGAGCAAGATTCCGGACACTGCTGGGAAGATTCCAAGGGTCTTGCTTGATGTGAAGCCTTAACCTTTTTGGACAACTCAGCTTTGGTTCCATTTCCTGCTGAAATTCTAAATAAACACAGAAAAGCTCTTATAAGTTTCAACCATTTAGCAAACAGTTAATAAACCCTTGGTAAGCTTCAGAATTCTCTTTCATTCCTGCCATCCTGGATTATTAGCATGGTGGTAATTTCTCTAGTTACATTACAGGAGAAAATTGGTTAAACCTAAAAAAAAAAGTCAAACCTTACAATTATTTTCTTACAAATGTTTAAACCAAGGGAACAGTTTAGATTAAAAATTCTGTTTTCAATGTCCAAAACTAGAGGTCAGAAAGTGGTGGCTCTAGATCTTGGTCTGTTTGGCTGTTCTGTTTGCCAACACACATTCCAGAAACCCCTTCCCCCACCAATGGGCTACAACTAAGTAGGCACTTATGCTGGTTTCAGCAAAAGCAGTGCAACATCTCTTCAATTAACTCATTTCTATTCATTCTAGTCCCTATAGGAATTGAACATTTTAAACTTTCAAAGAAACTAAAAGGTCCTGTACTGACATTTTTATATACATTCAAAAATAACTAAACTGAATTAATATTAAGGAGATTTTGAAGCATGAGCAGCCATTGTCTTCTTAAACTATGCTTTTGCTTCATGACTATATTATTTCCCACTTTTGTTTCCCAATTGCTTCTAATAATGATTTTTTTTAAACCTTACCTTGTAATCCTTGCCCTGGTGTGAGGTACTTGGTTTGCTCAAAGGCCCTTACAACAGCTTGCCCTTTTAGGAGATTGGTAATCGAATCCACCTATCATAACAGCAGAGATTTCTGAAAGTTACATACTTCTCCTAATATATAGTATACATTTCCAAGAGTAACTCTTGTAAAACAGCTTTGTCTTAGAGCCACAATTATTTTTGAAATCTCAGGATGCTTGCAAAAATCCACCTTTGAATAAAATATTGGAATAAACTCACAGATAATACTTGCAATATTTCCTACCACACCATATATTAATATAAAGTATAAATATATTTTATATGTTTACTTTACAAAAAGAGATTTCTAGAGTTATTAAAAAAAAAACCCTAAAAGTCATCATAATCCTTCTCAAAGCAGTAAAAGCTTCTACATTATGAATTTTGGTTATGGATATATATATGTGTGTGTGTGTGTATATATATATATATATATATATATATATATATATATATTTTTTTTTTTTTTTTTTTTTTTTTTTTTTTTTTTTTAATTGCAAAACACCCAGGGCACCTGGGTGGCTCAGTTGGTTAAGCATCTGACTCTTGATTTTGGCTCAGGTCATGATCTCACAGTTCATGAGACTGAACCCCATGTTGGGCCTAGTGCTGACAGCATGGAGCCTGCTTGGGATTCTCTCTCACTCTGCCCCTCCCTTGCTCTCTCTCTCTCCTTCTCTCTCAAATAAATAAACATTTAAACAAATTTTAAAAATGCAAAACACCAACACAAGCACTACAACAACCTTGCGCTCCTTAAAATTAGGAATAAAGTTAAGCAAGAAATGCCATGAAGAATTCTGAAAATAAATAAAATATACTAAAAGAATAATGCCTGTGTTTATAACTGTAACGTTTCCAAGAACCATAAAATACTTGATAGTCACAACAATCCTTTAGGTTGGTTGGCTGAAGAATCTTTATTCCCATTTTAAATTGTGGAAATTGAGGTACAGGGGGCAGAGGAACAGATTGAGGCCTTTCCATTTTTATTCCAAGTTCTTTTTACTCTGTCTACAGAAGGGACTCCTGACACTTTGGCCTGTGGAAAAAAAGAAAAAATCATACCTGGCTGAAAAGATGCTCAAGACAACTGTGTATCTTGTCCTGTTTATCGTGAGAAATGCGAACACTGAGGGGAAGCTCATCACCTGGATATAAAGATAAATCTTATGTTTAACATGCTAAAATATTTTAATATAAATAAAATAAGAAAATAATCTTTCAACATGAGCTCTTATTCCATCAAGTTCTTATATTCAGATAAGAGTCCCAAAAGACTCAATAGCAGTTAGAGTATCAGATGAATGCTCTTTGAAATGCAGGTGGAAACAGAGTGCCTCACAGGAACAAACACTGTATATCCCATGTCAACGATTCTTTCAAACGGTGCAGTTATCTAACGGTTACATAGTTGAAATAAACTGCGTATTTCCAAATTAAGATGTGTCCTAACCGGGCGCCAGGTCTTTGTTCTTACCACACTCCAACTAAGCTATTTGCAGGGTATTTCTAACTCTCAGCGTTTTCCTCACCATTCGTCTCCCCGCCACCCACCTCCAAGGCCAGTTCAGGAGCATCTACTGTCTCGGAAGTCCTCGCTTTCAAAGCCCGTCCCACCTCCTCCCACAATCAACGCCTAACGTTTTAGCACAACCCGTTGCCAGGGACCCTCGCATCCTTCACAGTACCACGAAACTTCCTAAGATACACATTCAGATCAGAATCCATTTGTTTCTCTCATCTCTTTTTAATTCACTCTGTTTACCATGGGCCCGCGACGCTAACTTTATCGAACACGTGCGACTGAAACGCAGTAGAGCGACAGCCAAGAATGCCTGACAGACGGTGAAAACGCAAGCCGATCCAAGGACTCCAGCCCTTAAAAGTACCCCCCCGGAGGCCGAGCGTGGCCAGGTGCGGCCGGACGCACCTGAGTCCATCTCGTCGCTGTGGAGGTACGAGCTGCACTGGCTGCTGCAGATGCTGGTGAAAGACGCGATAGAGTTCCTGTTGCTGTTGCAGTCGCTGGAAAGAAGGAGGCACATGTCACTTTCGGGGCACATCTGCCAGCTCTTACTAGAGAAACGCACCCCGTCACAGTTCTACTTACTGACAGGTCTAACAGAAAATTACGAGAAAGAGAAATTTTGTTCAACTCGCGTTTTATCTTACGTTGAAAAAAAAAATCTCCAATGCAGTCATACTTCAAGATGTCTTATGCCGCGTAAGCTACTCCTGAATGAACTTTTTTAAATGGGAAGTTAGAAAACGAGGAGTCCAGCTGCACCTCAAACTCTTCATAATCTATTTGACGCTATGTGTCTGTAGTTCATTTGCTGATAGAGACAAGGTCCTGTTTCCTGATCTCTGCCTTTCCACTCTTTCTGGGAGCTTTAAATTCTAACTCATCAACTGCACCCTGAGCTAACCCCAGAGAGGACCCACACCTTGTCCCCACCTCAGAGCTCAGCACGGGCTGCCACACCCGGGAAGTGCTCGGTAATCACTGTCCCAGGAAAGAGTGATTAAAAGGTTGGTGTGTGAATATGGACACGTTACAGATTTCAGGAAAGAGTCCACGAGGCAAAATATCTTTTTCCTCTCAGAATTGGTAAAAAGGACTTATTGAACTTTCAATTTACATTCCAAATTTCTATTTTAGCCTAGAGGGAGACTTTGAGGGTAATTTCAATTATCTGATAACTAGAAATTGAGGTAAGAAAGTATTTTCAGATCTGTAATTTCCCACTGGAGAACAACCACAGGTTCCTATTAAACAGCCTACTGGTATCCTTTGAAGCGAAAAGTGAATGAAATGGTAAAAGTGGTTAATCTGGGTTCTATATTATTAAATCCCTAGGAATAATTAACTCTTACATATTCATTAAAATCCTTTTCACGTAGAAATTGGGACAGTACACTGGCTGAGAGACAAACTGTGAGCCAGACCACCTGGTTTCACAGGCAAATTATATAACTCATCTGGACTCAGCTTCCTTACACTTAAAATGGAGTTAATAGGAGAATGTGCCACATCAGGCCATGGTGGGAATTATGTGAAATCATCTTGTTTCCCCATGTGTCTGGTGAAAATGTTTTTAATGTTAGCTGTTAGTTTGTGCTAAACATCTCTGAGGAGAATAGCTTTAGTAATACTTACTTAGTGTCTTTTCATTGTAAACCACTGCATAACATATAACAGCAAATAAGAGTTTTTGTCTTCAATTAAGGTAAGTAAGGTAGGGGATGCTGAAGCGGCACATGTGGCACATGTGGTGGGTTAGGACAGCTGTCAATGAGGTGTCAGGTGACACAAAGATCGAAAGAATAAGCAACTCCAGTTAAGGAAGTTCACTGTAGGAGCCATGTTGGAGTCTGGTAGGAAGACAGACGTTGGAGGATTGGTTGTGTCTCTCCCTAAAATTCACAGCTGGAAGTCTAACACTCCATACCCAGGAATATGATCTTATCTGGAGGAGGGTTTTCACAGACATAATTAAGTTAAAATGAGGTCATTAAGGTGGGCCCTAATCTAGTATGACTGGTGTCCTTAGAAGAAGGGGAAATGTGGACACACACAAAGACATAGGGCAAAGACGGCCATCTACAGCCAAGGAATGAGGCCTGGACCTGATCCTTCCTCCACAGACCTCCATAGACCCCCATAGAAGGGAAGGCCCCGTTGACACCCTGATCACAGACTTCCGGCCCCAGAACTGTCAAATAATAAATAAATAAACCTCTTCTGTTTAAGCCATCCAGTCCTTGGTACTTTGGTACAGCAGTCCTACCTACCAAGATTATGCAGAAAGCGTGCAAGGAAGGAAAAAATACACAAAGCTGGTCATGGAGGTGAGCAGGTGAAATTAGTCCAATTAGCTTGGAATTTAGAATATAACAAGCAAGGGAAGAAATACAACAAGAAGAACTCCTATTCACTATCCAATAGTCCAATAATCAGAAACAGATATTTGGAAAAAAAAGTTAACATAGGCTCAATTGGCTTATTTGCTATACATATTACATACTCTGTAACAAAACGAGTCCGCCAAGTTAGGTCCACAGAGCTGGAGAAAAAAATGCTTTTTCCAAATTACTAAGATTATGAAAAACCAATAATTGAAAGATTATGTGGAATCCCTATGCTTTCTCTGGGGTGGGTAACAGCCAGCGGTTATTTTGTGAGGGTAATAAATAAAAACGACAAAAAGTTTTTTCAAGATCTTTGTGGAAAATACAGAACCATATTTGACTGTGTTGATGAGATGAGTTCAAGGAATTAATGAATTACCTGTAAGAGTCTCTGTTGCTGATGGTGTCATGACCTGAATCTTCCTGCTCATCTCCCGCCATATTAAAACAGACTCGTTTGCTATTTCTTTCTCCCTTCTCGTTGTCACTGTCTGTTGGTCCTGTGGACTCTGATGTCTTACGTTCTAATTTAGGAGAATATGTTATGGAAGACAGAAGGCTGCAATGTGATATTAAAAAAAAATAAGTGCATGTTTTCAAACTGGCTGCTACGGATAACCTCCTTACTTGTTGAATATGATAGGCTTACAAACACTTCTAAGCTGTTTGTTTCACATAAAATAAGTATTTGATTGCATAAAAAAATGATCACACGGGGTGCCTGGGTGGCTCAGTCGGTTAAGTGTCTGATTCTTGATTTCAGCTCAGGTCATGATCTCAGTTTGTGAGACTGAGCCCCACATGGGGCCCATACGGACAGCATGAAGGCTGCTTAGGATTCGCTCTCCCAACTTCCCTGCCCTTCCCTGTGCGTGTGTGCAAGTGCACGTTCTCTCTCTCTCTCTCTCTCTCTCTCTCTCTCGCTCTCTCTCTCTAATAGATATTTTTTTTTAAAGTTCATACGAAGTTCACTTTTTCTTCTCAGAATAATGGAAACAGCACACAATTTAGACTAGAAAACTGTGTTCAAATCCCAGTTCTGCCACTCACTAGTTTTGTTACCACAGAAAAACTAGGATAGTTCTCTCTGACATCCACAATATGGGGAAAATAAGAACTCGCCCAAATGAAATGAGAATATGTTCCTGTACATAATGCGTGTCACCTCTCTCCCCTAGCCATTATCACCACTATCGCTGCCACCTGAAAATACCTGGAAAACTTTACAGTGCTACCCAAATATTAAAATAAACACTAAATGTGCTTAAATATCCTCACTGGCTTTCCCTCAGATATGAAAAACCCATCTATCCATCTACCCCTGCCTTGGGCTTCTCCCAGGCTTTCTCTCTTTTGACAGAGAGAATATCGTGTGGTCAATCCTTTCTCACTGTTCATACAAGTGATAATGTCATAAGACATTAAACAGAGTCACACACAATATAAGGATAGGAGGCAGCAGGGGCTACCCCATATCATCCACACTCTAGTCACGATGATGCATCACGAATCTACCCAAATGAAAAGTTCTCCCACTTGGCTCAAGACTAACAACACAACCTTGAGCCAAGTGGGAGATGCCAGATTCTGAACTGGCATCATACTTGATGTGCACTTTGAGTAGCACGGATTCCATCGCTCCAGACTTGAATGTTTGCCTGTAAAAAGTTTCTGTTAGTACTCACTCAAAATTATGAAAACATGGAATCAATCTGTGATCAAACAAAATGCTGTAAAACTTGCAAAACGAAGTGAACCATATCTTATGAAAGGGCTCCTGCATGACTTCTGCAGCCAACAATCATCTTCTCGCCAAGTAGTGATGGCATTCTGTTCTAATCAACAGCACAAATGTACAGATCTTCACGCTCATCTTTCCATAGCAAGGTCATGGCTGTTTTATTTCAAGACTATGAGAATGTCTTATACTTTCCATGGATAACCCACAGTGCCATGCACTGAGTAAATACTTAAGAGAATTCGCTAATTACTTAATTAGAAGTTATCTATTGTACCATGCATTGTTATTGATGCTGTGCATACAGCAGTTTACAAAACATGGCCCCTGTCCTCCTGGAGCTTGGGTTCTACTGGGAAGAAACCAACTATAAACAAGTAAACTATATAGTGTATCGCATGGTGACAAATGTTAAGAAGGAAAATAAAGAAGGGGAAGAAGCTGGAGCTGCAACTTTAAATAGTGTAGTCAGGGAAGGTCTCACTGGGATATGACATATGAATAATATTTTGGCATTTTATACGTTTTAGATACCAGTGAAAATCAGGGGGCTGGGTTACATTGCTCAATGTAGGCACTGTGAAGCTATAAATTATTTTAAACAGAGTTTTCTTATTTGCAAAGATACTTTTATGTCTTGGAAGACAGATGTGTATTTATTCACTCCTTCTACCCAAAAGCTTAAAACATTAGATTAACTCCAATTACCCAAAGCCTATACTGCACAGACAGATGAACTCTGAATACTAAAGAGGAAGGAGATGCAGGAGTTCTCATTTTGCAAGGAGTACTCTGTGCTTTATGTATCTTTTAAATTAAAAGTCATGGGGCTGAGCATACTCATTTTTTTTCAAAGTCATATGAATTATATCCACATATTTGCTCTTCATTTTAAACAGCTGCAATGATGCCTGCACTGACCCTGTGGGAACAAATGTTAGGCTAACAAACAAATGACAGAAAACCTGTGTTTCTGACACCACGTCTTTGCATAAAATTTCTAGATCCTTAAACTAATAATGCATAAAGCTTTAATATTTGTGCATATGGAAATAGTTTGCTTTTGCTCATATACGATATTAAGCTACCTAGTACAGGTCCATTAATTCTAAGTTAAAGTCTCAAGCAGGCCAATCTCCTTCTCACACCCTTGATGAATAAAGATTTTTGTATATACTATCTGGCATCAACCTGTGTGTTTTTCTGTTAAACTGAGACTTAAATATCATCATCTGTATCATTTTCATCAGACCTAACATTTGTTGAGCTCTTATGCCAGTCACCATGCTAAGAACTTAATAGGTATTAAATTCATTCAATCCTAAAACTCCTTTATGAAGTAGGTATTACTATGATGATGATGATCCTCATTTTAGAGATGGGGTGAGTAAGACACACTCTTATATACATATACTGTGCAAATTAAGAAGCACATCCCCTCCCTGCATATCATTTATACATGCTGGAGGGAGGAAGGGGGTCATTAGTGTTGATCACCACATCCCAGTCCTCCTGGACACATGACTGGGTGGCCTCCCCTACCCTATGATGGTAAGAACGACCACGTAACTTGTTTCCACCAGTATGGTGTAAGTGGAGGTGCCAGGAGTCCCTTTTAGGTGCCGGTCTTTAAACCAGTGTGCAGCCTACCTCATTCCCTCTTGCTGGTGTGACAATCAGAGTCACTCCTACTGATGGGGGCTCTGTCAGTCTGAACTCTGAGTGAGGTCAACGTGGAGTGGAAACCCTGTGACCCAGATGAGCATGGAGAGAAAGCCTCTCGCTTTAAGTCCGTGGGGCTTTAGAGTTTTGTTAGCATCAGAAAAAAAAAAACCAGTTGTGTAGAAAGGCAGATATCTGGAAGAATGACATATGTGACTGGGATACAGGAGTATCTACTTTATCCTGGGGAAGCTGATCTCCACAGATCGGCCTTTAGCCTGACACCTGAATGCCTAGAAGGCTAGCTGCAGACCTCAGGAGCAGTGCTAACCAGGCAGAGGTTTGTCATGTTCCAGGATCAGAAAAAGGCTAGAGCAGCTGGAACTCGGGGAAATGGGTTTGGACAGGCTGACAGGGGCAGGCTGTGGAGGGCTACACAGGCCACAGTGATGTAGTTGATATTATGTTAATGGCATTGCAATGCAATTAAATGGTTTTAAGCAAGGAACTGGCATGATTTACGTTTATAGATCCTTCTGGCATCTGCTGAACGAAGAATGCATGAGAGGGACATAGCTGGAAACTCCCACAGTGGACGCTAGTGAGGAGACAATGGTGACCCCAGTCTAAGGTGATGGAGCGGATACATTCTGAGGTATAACTGACTGAACTTGACAAGGTACTACAGGCGAAGCGGGAGGAAAGAGAAGAATCAAAGGTAAGACCCAGATTCTGGCTTGCAGACCTGCAGACGTGGGGAATACCTGACTGAGAAGAGGGAAGACTCTCATGTAGAAGGAGTCAAAGTAGGTTTAGTACCAGGAAATCTAGAATTCAGTTTTGGAAACATACTGAAGTTAGAGATTTAATGTGATATGTCCCTGTGTTTCATAACCCACATTACAGAGGGACTGTGGGAATAAAATCAAACAGTGTGTATACTAATACAACTGTGCCTGGCACCTAAGCCCCTACAATACACGTTAGAGCTCATGAAGCTATGCCCTCTTTTCATACATTTAAGAGCAAAATCCTTGGGAAAACCTCAAAGATAATTCCACTGTCGGCCCTACCATGCCTACCTGCAGGCCCAGCTCATTAAGGGTCCCACAATGCCATTTGTTGATCATTCAGTCTGGGGCATTTGCACCTGTAAAATGCAGTCTGTTCTCAGCTTTCCTATCTTCACTAGCCCTCAGTACTCTTTATTCATTCCTTCCCTGACAGAATACACAAACCCTGCATCTTAAAGTCCCGACGATGGTTTGGATTATCCGCAGATTATCCTTTACTTAGGTCTCATACCTACGTGTCATTAGTCAGAAAATAGCCCATGCAATGGCCAAAGTATTTAGCTTCAATGAGACAGGAATCACAGAATTTTGAATAAGTTCATAACGTTACCTTATTTCATGTTTATAGACAACAAATATGTCTCTAGTTCCATCTCTGGATCTGACTGAAGTACAAACATTTACTGGGATGTCTATGCGTTGAAGAAAATTTTATTTCTAGAAGGGTTCCCAAGTGGCAGGGGAAGCAGACAAGCTCAGTACCAAGCCCTTTCACAGGAATGAATGATTTCCAGAAAGGCCAGCAATGAGGTGTTATGAGGCAATTCCTCTTAAAACTTGGCAAAGTATCAGAGATCTGCTTCTCCACTCTGCAGAGGCATCTCTGTCTGACCAAGAATAATTACTACATGGTGAGAAAATTGTTGGGTAACTAGCTTTTCAAATAATTTGTCAAGCTCGACTGCACTGCAGTATCTCTGAATGGGGCAACAGGGATTCCAGGCAGTTGGACAACTGCACTGTTTTAAAATGATTATGCTGCACATTGAATTACATGGAACATATTTATATTTAGAATTAAATTATATGGTGCACACAGAGAAGACCAAGGAAGTTTCTCAAATCACTTACTCATTTCATGTCATTTTCCTAATAAACACGCACAGTAAGGTAAAGGGTTTTAGAGTGGGAAAATCTTAAGAAAAACAGTAAAAATAAGTAATTATTTTAAGTAGTTTTGGCTAATAAAAATAGCCTAACTTCTTTCTTCAATGAGTGCTTTAAATATAAAGCATTTTAAGCCAGGTAAAGGGAGCCCTTTGGCTCTAACCACTTTCTTAAAAATGTATCTACATTAGCTAAAGTTAAAAAAAAAAAGTCAGTAAATTAACAAAGACAGATGAAGTCCGGACAACTGCCAGTAAGTGCTGAGTAGTCAATGCATTAGAGGCCTCGTCTCCAAGGTAGTGTCCGCGTAGGCACATCAATACTCCTGCCATTGGTATGTATGGCATACATAGTAAATGGCATAGTAAATAGTAACTATCTAAAGATAACCTTAGAAATATGATACATCTCATATGGTGATCCTTATCTCTAAATTTCAAAGATATAAGAGATCATGTCAATTAAGATTGTATTAGTATAATGTCCAATGACCAAAAAAAAGGCTTAGAATAAGTTCTAAATATTTTATGTCAAAACTGAATTATCCAAGGAAGTGTGGGATAATGTGTGTGTAGATTAAACAATACACACCCAATAGCAATCTTAATCTATAACCTAATAAAGAGAGTACAATAAGAAGGGGATAATGTGTCTATACCATTTTCAGAATTCTACTAACTTCAGATATACTCAGCAATTTCAACTCCTTGAAAGATGAGCAAGTATGATGTTAAGCACTGCCTGATGACTTTTTGTATTAATTTTTATAATTTTCATCACAAACTTGTAATGTGTTATTATTCTTCATCCTGTTTAACACATGACTAACCAAGCTATCACAAAGCCCATGTTGTTTTGACCATACAGAGTTGTCTTGACTACCTGTGAAGCATCATCACACAGCGAGACCATCCCACAGAGTTGAGGCAATTGTCCAACCATCAAATTTTAAAATAAGAATCGGAGTTGACCTCTTTGAAAAAGTTTTTTTTTTAACTTTTTTAATGTGTATTTATTTTTTGAGAGAGAGACAGAGTGTGAGGGAGGGAGGGGCAAAGAGGGAGGGAGGGGCAAAGAGAGAGGGAAACAGAGAATCCAAAGCAGGCTCCAGTCTCTTAGCTATCAGCACAGAGTCTGACACAGGGCTGGAACTCATGAACTGCAAGATCATGACCTGAGCTGAAGTTGGACACTTAACCGATTGAGCCACCCAAGCACCCCTGGAAAAGTTTTAATTAACTACCTCTGTTTCTCTGTTTCTCTGTTTCTTGGTAAAAATTTCCAAATGACCGGCATAGCTATTTGAGTTAGTGCTTAGTAAACCATTAATTCAATCAGAAGGAAAAAAAAAAAAGGTTGCTGGTCATTGGTCCTATGGATACATAATTTTGCATTTACTTATTTAACAGGCATGTTAAAGATGTTATATTTTATATTTTTCCATACACATCTATTGAGTGCATATATATCAAATACCGTGTTCTGTTCCATAAAGCATACAAGGAGATCCCTATACCGAGTTGGTACTCTTTCAATCATTATTTTTCAATTTACTATTTGCACATTGAGATTTATTTAGTGTCTTCTAGAAGACAGGATTTTGTTCATCTCTTCTCTGGTATTAAATGCTTCCTTAAAATATATATCTATATATTTATCATGTTATATCATTTTTAAGGTATTGGAATAAAGAGGATCTATGTGATTTACACATACACACATACACACACACACTCGTACATTTCTAAAAATGAAAGAGAATGATGGATGTTCAAAAAAGTCACATTTTCTATAGCTATTTTATTAGGCACAGTTAAAAGTACAGTAAATAAAATACTTACTCATCAATTTGACAAACACACATCTCCACCTCTTTCAGTGCAGTCTGAAGTTTGCCCAACAGTTTCTGATAAATATCTTGAGTTTCTAGGTCTTCCTCTTTTAACAAATATCGGAGCCCATGTCCATCCTGCTGTCCCAGAGACAGACCTGAAGGGGCTGCCATTGTTGTGATTGTGTGTTGAATGTACACCATAGGGCTCAGTTTCCCTGAGGAGTTAACATTATTCCAGAACAATATTTATGACCTTTGACTTACAGTAACGATCCAATGCAATTCATTCTAGACACCCAAGCTAACATAAAATAAAATGCCAATCCGATGCTGAATTTAATTCAGGAATTAAAGCTTCTGGGAGTTGTGATTAAAATATGATTCCATCTCATACCCTAGTGTGACGGTGTGGAGTGGCCCTGGGCTGAAGCAGCTCCTCCTGTATTTTTCTCACAGTTATGGGGCCACTTCAGACTCGTCGTTTTCACAGCAGGATAAGCTGTGTCTATCATACATGTGAGGAAGGCAAGAACAACCACTCTTCTTAGAGAAAAAATAATAAAAATGAATAACTCCATTTTCATTTGATAAATGCTTATGTATAATTATCCAAATGAAAATAGAGAGGATTCCTGTCTTTATAAAATTCAGACTTGTTTGCACACAGAGGAATCTATCATATTTCAGGGATCTGGAATAGTTAATAATTGCCTAAAGTACTTTTCATGATTTAAGAAAATCTCAAAAGCTAACATACCTTGCTCAGATTTATTTTCTTTATCAAGAGAATTATGCTTCCTACTATCCAGCTGAACACCAAAGGCACTCCCCAGAGAGGTTGATGTTTTGGGATAGGAAACTTCCATTATGTTGACATGGCAGTTGGTAGGGCAGAAATCACTGCTGTGTAATGGGGAAATTTTAGATTTGGCCTGTTTAAAGGTGGGCCAGGCTCTATTCTTCAGTACCCGTGAAAACTGTAAATTAAAGAATAAATAAAAAGCAGTTGAACACACAGCAACAACTCAAACACTTCACTTCCATCATATGTAACAAAATATTAAAAAATTAAATCATGTCAAGTGGAATTAGTGAAACAAATTTTACGTTGTTGGAAACGAAGTCATTATTTTAAAACCCGCACATTCATAATAAAGCAAAGCAATATTGGCAACAAATGCATAGGATTCTTTTGAAACTCTGATTACAAGTTAGATGCTAAGAGACTTTTTTTTTAAGTTTATTTATTTATTTAGAGAGAGACAGAGACAGTGTGAGCAGGGAAGGGGCAGAGAGAGAATCCCAAGCAGGCTCCACACCATCAACACAGAGCCCAATGTGGGGCTCCAACTCATGAAACTGTGAGATCATGACCTGAGCTGAAACCAAGAGTCAGATGCTTCACTGACTGAGCCACCCAGGTGCCCCTAAAAGAAATAAATTTTAAGTGACCAATCCCACTTACTAGGAGTCAGATCCACAGACTGCTAGCAGCTGAGAATCCGACAGAGAAATCATATTGGAATCCAAGGATATGCAGATAGGAACACAATATTTAAAGTGAGGCAAAGCGGCAGAAGAGGACAGCTGTCAGGTGAAGAGTGGATTATTCCAAACATTGTCAGAAAGCCAGTCCAAACCTGAGTCTCAGAACAGGTGAGACAGCAGGTGTGGTGGTGTTGACCCAGAAGGTCGGGACAACAGGCAGAAACAACTATACTTCCCATATCTCCTGCTAAGAACTGCTGAGCACCTGGGTCAGGATCAGCCTGAAGACTGGTGTGGACTCTGCTTTTATGCCACTGAATAAAGTGGCACTCAAGGGATCTGCATGACTTCCAAGAACTGCCACTCCACAACTTCGAACCTTGTAATTCAAATCCATCTAATTCTTGCCATGGTCTATACAGCCACCCAAAGTCTGATCTGCACCTAGGTTATCATCTCAAGCTCTTCTCCCCTTGCTCCCTGGGCTCCTTGTTGCCTTCACCCAGGCCTTCTTACATACCATCTACTCATTCTAGGTCTTTGTACAGACTGTTCGGAGTACTGTGCCCAGAGTGTTCTTCTTCCTTCATTGCCAAACTTACTTCTATGCATTTTCAAGTTCTATGAAATCAGCAGGCCTACCATGAGCCTTCATCTAGGTCCAACTTCCTTGGCTAGGTTATAGCACATTGTAACCCTCCTTACAATTATGAATAATCTTCTTATCTCTATCTCAGTGGGTGGTAAATTCTATGAGGGTTATACCTATGTCTGTCTTGTGCACCTCATGGACTTGAACTGGATTATACTTTCAAAATCAAAGGACGGAGAGCCACCGGCTACGTATGTTTTAGTTACACTTAGGTTATTTATAACTTATGTGATGGTGGGCAAGTCACTGTCCTTTTACCATTCCTAGTAAAATAAAGAATATGGATAAAATAATCTCTGTGCTCTCTTCTTGCTTGAAAACAATAAGCAGATCCTATTTATTTATACTACCAGTGAGTAGTAATTTGGGCACTGAAAGATTAAAAATTAAGACTAACACTGGTTACCATGCAACTTTTCTAGGTTAAATTAAAAAATAAAGACATAATACCAAAAATCACAACTTACAAGCTCATCATCAGAATATGAACTATTTTATCTACATATTAAACTGTGCTTTCAAATCACATGTCTGAAGCTATGTAGCTCAGCAAAGTATAAGCACACAGTAGCAATTAAAATGGAAGTGGACTGAAATGCAGAAAACTGCCAACAAAATTAGTAACAAACTTGATAATAATGGTATAGTGATAATATCCTAACCACTAAAAGAGTGGAAGTAATTTAGAGAATTAATGTTCTATCCCTTCACTTTAATAATAAAAAACTGTGACCTGAAGACTCATCTGGGAAAGACCTCAAATTGGGAAAGACGCAAACTTGTAGTGAGAAGGTCTTTTCTGTTGCAGTCGCGGGATAAGGCCCCACGGTACACACAAAGGCACAGAAATCAATTTTATCGTGGCACAGCATCGACCATAATAGATAGATATGCTTCTTTTGCCTTCTTTCACTTTAACCTTTTACCTACTTATTGAAAAATATAAAGAGAAGCATCTATTCCAGACTCGCACTAAATGCTGAAGACACAGCCCTTGCCCTCATGGAGTTCATGGTCTAGTAGGGGACACAGGTGAAAATAATATAATATTCTTATATGTAACATATTATTACAAGTATATGTAATGTACATGTATAAATATATGTACAACTATATGCGTCTATAACAATTATATAATAAATATGATAGCCAGGACAATTAGAAATTTGGTAAGTGCTAGGAAGGAAGTGAACAGAGCGATGGGCTGTGGTGTTACTAGAGCGATCAGGTAGACAAGGGGGAATGCTGCCTTTCTAGTGCAACCAGTTTCCTATAACTTTCCAACATGCACCGCAGTACAAACGCCCGTGGACACAGTCTGTTTCTTCTCCCCATACACTCAGGAGGGGTGTGCAACCATGCCCAAATGGCTGGAACTCTTTCAAAGAGTGTCAGAGAGGAAACGTCTTTGCTTGCCTCTCTCAGAGAAGAAAGAGGCTTATGAAAGCAGTGCTGTCTTCCATCCAAGGGTGTCCCTAGGAAAGGGGGAGGTGCAGGAGGCACTCCACAGTCATGGGTCCTAGAAATGTGCTAAATACATCAAAAATGTACTCCTAGAGGGCATGCCCTAATATTTAATTGTGACACCTTCCTGTAACACACCTAAAGTGAGCAAGGCACAGTTCCTGTGACTGTAGAACACGCACGGGAATGTGTTCTAGCCTGGCCACACGGTGGTAAGTGGCCCTGCCAACATGAACCTGGCGTCTTGTCTGGAAACATCAAAAAGAACACTGAACTCGTTAATCTGCTTTGGAGAAGCACACAAAGAAAGATTAAAAAAAGCACTATTTTCCATAAACAAAAATTGCAATTTTGCAATAAAGAAATATACAGGGTTTAGGGGAAGGTGAGCTGGCATGGACAGCATTTTAGGCCTCTCATGGATAGCGTAGCCCACTTATCCCCACCTTTATTCATCCATCCAACAATTACACATCGAGGATTTTCTAAATCAGGCTCCATTCTAGGCAAGTTGGGAAACATCAGTGAATGAAACAGATTTCTGCCTTCTGGGAGGTTATGTTCTAGTGAAGGGAGAGGCCAACAATAAACATAACAAGTCAATTACACCATGCTAGAACATGATAAGTATAGCTGAAAACAAAATGGAGCTGGGAAAGAGGGTTGGGAATTTCAGAGGTGAGGTGAAGAATGCCCTGCCAATTGTAATCTGGGTGGTCAGGGCAGGCCTCAGTGAGAATCTGGCATTTAAGCAAAATCTTGAAGGAAGGAAGAGTTAGGAATGTGGGTATTAGGAAGAGAAGGCTGCCTGGCAGGGTGAAAATTCAATGCAGAAGCCCCAAGGAAAGTGTGTTCCATGTCAGGAAGACTGGTGTGGTCAGAGCACACAGTGAAAGGGGAAGGGAAAGGTGACAGACAGGAATGGGGAGATCATGGGTAGAAGGAGGGCGCAGCTCAAACAGGAGCTCACAGGCCTTTGGAAAGATTTAGTTCTTACTGTGATTGAGATCCACAGCCCCTCAGAACAAACACACCGTCAGTGGGCAAGGGTGGAAGCAGGAAGACCACTCTTGGGAGAGTCAACATTGGCTCACCCTAGGCTGTCAGCAATCACAGCGGTGAGAAAAGGCTGCATGTGGTGAAGGTACAGCCCAGAGAATGGTATTTGAGAACGAGGAGTAAAGAATGTATGCGAGGTTTTAAGACTGAGCAATGCGGGAGGATGGGTCTCATTCTGAGGTGGAGAAAACAGCAAATATGACAAACTGGAAGGGCAGGACCAGGACTGTATTCTGGACATGTGAAGTCTGAGGTATCTGTTAGACTCAAATGGAGAGGTCAGACGGCAAGACTGAATGTGATCACTGGGGGATGGAGAGCAGAGAGAGAGAGAGTCGGGGAGCAAATCCCAAATTCTGCAGCATGAAGAGATCAGAGAAAAAAGGATGAACAAACGTGGGACACTCACTGTGACTGAGCCACCCAGAAAAGACAAAACCAGATACACAGTCAACTGCATTGATGCTACTAAAACAAGGAATAAGATGATGACAGTAAATGAACTTTGGCAAAATCAAATCATCATCAATGACCTTAAAAAGCCATTTCAGGGGTGCCTGGGTGGCTCAGTCAGTTGAGCATCTGACTCTTTTTTTTTTTTTTTTTTTTTTTTTTTATTTATTTTTGGGACAGAGAGAGACAGAGCATGAACGGGGGAGGGGCAGAGAGAGAGGGAGACACAGAATCGGAAACAGGCTCCAGGCTCCGAGCCATCAGCCCAGAGCCTGACGCGGGGCTCGAACTCACGGACCGCGAGATCGTGACCTGGCTGAAGTCGGACGCTTAACCGACTGCGCCACCCAGGCGCCCCGAGCATCTGACTCTTGATTTAGGCTCAGGTCATGGTCCTAGGATCGTGGAATCAAGCCCTGTGTCAGGCTCCATACTGGGCATGGAGCCTGCTTGAAATTCTCTCTCTCTCTCTCTCTCTCTCTCTCTCTCTTTTTCTCTCCCTCAGCGTCTCTCCCCCTTGGGGGCTCTCTCTTTCTTAAAAAAAAAAAAAAAAGAGCCACTTGAGTTACATGGAGGGTACTTGAGCCCATCTTGAGTGTGTTGAGAATGTCAAGCGAGTGAGACAACAGGTATATACAGCAAGTATAGGTAGTTGTTTTACAGGATAGAGTTCAAGAAATGAAACGGTAGGTAGAGAAAAGTCTGGGGGTCAAGGGAAATATTGACTTTTTAAATCTAGATGATATTAAAGTGTATTTGTATATTGATAAGAATAAGTAATTCTTGGAAGTGGAACTTCAGGTTTCTAATGCACTGGTAGTTAATTCACGAATTATTAACCATGACAATACATTAAAATCCAATTATACTCACTTGACAAAAAGTGAAAAAACATAGAAAGGTAGGCTACTATTTTGAAGATAATCTCCCATTTCAATTAAGTGTAAAACTCTATTGGCATAGTTATAAAAATTCTGTATCAGAGGAAGGGGACATCAGGAAGCTTTTACCACAAATTTTCCAGACCCATGTATCAATTCAGTTTGAGGATTTTGTGGCATTAATAACTAAAGGCACTTGGAATATTTAAAGTAAGACTTTGGATTCCTACATGCAATATTTTTGTGTAAACAGGAACTATCTCTTGAAAGCTCATTAAATATTTATATGGAGGAAACATCCCTAATACACAGAATAAACCCAATTATGGAATTACTCTACAACAGAGAATGAATCTAGAATTAAAAAGGGTCCCAAGGACAATTTAGGATAAGAATGTTTCTCCAAACAGTGCATAGTTTTATGTCTGGATCACCCACACATCCTGCCCCAAGGAGATTAAATGCCTGCTTAGGATTCACTCTCCAGTAAGGTCTGAAACTTGTCTCATACGTGTGCTAAAAAACATCTGTGGCCTGTACAGCTGGGCAGAAAATCAATTATGATTGGGGAAGCCTGGCTATAGAAACTGCAGAAATCAACTTGTTTCTATTTTTAAAACCTAAAACTTTAATAGTCAAAATAAAGGAAAGCCAGCCTCTTTGAAATTTTAGTTTCTATGGATACATTTTATTTTACAAAAAAAGAGGGGTGTTTGAAGCCTTCATCTGGAAGAAAAATATGCTACTAAAAATAGCTTCAAAGTAAATACATGAAAATTAAAAATATACATTCACAAATGCTATAGTTTCTGTTGACATGGATTTGATACATAAATGGAGCTAACCTTATGTAACCTAGAAAGGCTATTATTGTGTTAGGTATCTAAATTTTGTTCAAATTAAAAATATTCTTGAAATATTTTCATGCTAACCTTGCTTGTCTATCTAGTGAGAAAGGCAGTCAATTATTCTAAATGTGTTTATGGTCAATAAGGGATGCTGAAAAGGATACCTTTGAAGGTGTTTAAATTCTAGTTGAATATAATTTTCTCTTTACTTCTAAAATTAAAAAGAAAAATAAATGAGACAGCATTCTATAGGACTGGACCTAGTCTGCCACTTCCAGCTAAGTGACCTTAAGCAAATTCTTAATCTCCTGGAGAAAGAAGCAGATGGTAGGATTCTTCAGTACATACAGCTATTTCGAGGCTCAAACAACAATAATGTACATAGAAGAACTTCCCACAATTCAGTGATATTATTTTTATCATCTAAAATCACTGCCCATTAGCCTGTCCATCTCTGCTTTAAAAGCTTTCTGGGCTGTCAGTTACTTCTGAGAAAGTGTAAGAAATTTTTTACTCGGCAGGTTCATGTTTTTGAGAATCCCCAACATTTTGGGAAAAACCTGTTCCTTTTATGCTTCTAATCCTACTCCCAACATAACACTCTCCAGTTTATCACAAATCATATTTTTGTTAAAAACCAAGGTGTAACACCTTCTTCATCCACCATAACCAACCCATCATAGAGCTATATATATTTTACCTGCTATGTATCGTTTGGATTGATCCTTTTCTCTCTATCCCCAAAGCTTCTACATGAGACCAAGTCACCATCAACTCGTACTTCTTACAAACAAATCTGATTCTTATGCCACTCTAAAATATCACTGGAAAACTCAGATTTTGTCAGTTTTCCTTTTAATGGTATCTAACTCCAATCCTTTCTAGTGTAGGCAACATGCCAATTCTTCATCAATAAAATCAATCTCATTTCTACATCGTGGCCTTCACTTACAATATCTCTCTTTACTTGAGTGCCACCTCTACTCCTCTTCACTCTGAGAAATCTTTCCAACTTACAGCAGCTAACATCTGCTGACTATTCAATCCACAAAGATTTCTCCTTTACTGAACTGCCACTGCTGTAGTAATCAGACCCATACTATTTAGCTGTGTAGTGAAATTTAGCAGTGGAATTTGAACAATATATATACTGTGTAGTACAGTGTCAAATTGCAGGTAAACAAACAAAAAACAGATTTATAATAAAAGGAAGCAAGGTTCAAATTCCACAGCTGTGTTCAGTTGCATGCCTTTGGGCAAGTTGACCACTCTGAGCCTCAGCCACTTATCAATGAAATAGATAATGTGTCTCAAGTCACTGTGTGGATAAAATTATACAACATATGCAAACTGTAAAATATCTATGCAATGCCTGATATGACAGCAGATTGCTATAAACTGATGTGTGCTGCGTAACTCCAGGGAGCACCATCATAGAGAAGAGGGTATGGGGTGCCAACACATTCACCCAGTCATCGTGGCACCTCCTAATAGGTTAAGTAGTCAGTATTATTATTACTTACTTCATGTATTTTGATCCGTCTTCCATATAGATTTTAGGTGTGGGAGGGGAGCCATCCTTAAGCAATTACTGTCTACATAACAGGTATGCATTTAGTAAACGTTTACCTGTTCTTCCCGCCCCAACCTGCAATAAATTTGCTTTTGTGAAGCTGAGTTTTTGACGCATGCCATTGGTTTTCAATAAAGAGTGTATGAAAAATATCTGCACATAAAACAAACTGCCGCTTCTTTTTCAGGGATATGTTTACAGATACTGCCCTGACATTTCCTGGTGTCGCCTCTTTGAAATTCAGCGTGAGAGATTTCTTTTAGAACTTAGTCTAAGAAAAGCTTTGCCTCTCTTAAGAAACATGTATAAATTATAGGGATGCTGATAAATATGTGATAGACTGTATTTATTTATTTATTTATTTTTTGGTTATCAGGAAACTGCAGGTGAAATATAATATTCCACTTTAGCAACTAACTAGCTTTAGCACTTGCTGACCTTATCACCTTTTTGGTGGTCTATACCATTTATTGTAATATAACTTTACCTATAAATGTATCTGCTAATTTTCTGTCAATATCCATTCTCTCTTTCTTCTTTTATTAATAAAATTCTCTGAGTTTTATTTGGGCACATGGATGTCCAGTTTGAGACAATATTTCTCAGTCTGCTTTCACTAAATGACTAATTGCATGCGAACAGGAGTGATGTGTACAACTTCCAGGTCGTGGCCTCAACAGGAAACTCTTTGCTCTCCACTTCTTTTCTGTCCTGAGGGGCTATAACTTAGACATAGTGCTGATCAGCCAACCTTGACCTTGTGGAAGAGGGCAATGTCTTAGGGGAGACAGCAAAACTATAGAAGCAGCCCTAGAAGATTGTCAATCCAGTCCCCACTGGACTCCCAGCCCGTTGAACCTTCAATGTGAGTGAAAAATCAACTTTCAATTTTAAGCCCATGTTATCTTGGTCCTTCTTACAGCAGCTGAATCAATACCCTATCTAATATATCCTCATCCTGATGTTTTGTTTTTACTCACATAGTTTACTTTTTTCATGTATATTTTTTAAGATATTTCTACTGCTTTTGTTTTTTTGTATGAATGGAGAGAAGTAGGAAGAAAATAAAAAAAAGAAAACAGAAAAAGAAATGACCCCCAAACACTGACAAGTTTGACAACTAGAATCTGTCTCAATGTCTATCATACTTTATACAGATCCATTTCTGAAAGAGAATGATTCTCTTTTCAAAATGTGTTCAAAAGGGAATGCTAATTTGCATTTGTTTCGACCTTTTAAATTTTACCTCAAACACTGTCCTATCTTAGAGAGAAAGGAGAAATAAAAAGAATCTTCTGCTCTTCAGCAACAAGAAAGCATTCATGGAATCTTTCCTGAAATCAAATAGGCGAACTGAGCTCAACAATCATGGAAAGAGAATTAACAGATGTGACAATTAAGCGGTAATCTTGAATATCATTTTTCTTCATGTGAATGGATTTATAAAAAATCAAAATAGCAACCCATATTCAACTTCACAAGATAAACATTTAGGGAAGTCCTAAAGAAAAATATGGTGATCCTTCTTCCCCTTGTCCCACTCTACCTGAGGTAACCAGTGTTCAAGTATTCATTTCTACATTTCCCTATTCTCATATAGCCCTATCTGGACATACATGGGCTTATCTTTTACTTAATATATTAGGAGTGTAAAACATATAGATTAACTCACATTCAGAAACACTGAGATAAATAATATTTCCTCGGATGGCTGTGCCAAATTTTAAACAACCAGCCTCATTTTGAGGGAAATAATTTTATTAGCTAGTCTACTGACAAAAATAGAAAAAAAAACTTACTGTAGGATATATTTGGGACATCAACTTCTAATTCTATCTCTAAATTATATCAAATCCATCGAACTTTCTCTGTCTCCCCATCTTCACCACAGGCCAACCTATCATCATCACTCACTGGGACTATTCCAAGAGCTTTCTCCTCGTATCTATGCCTCATCTCTTCCTAGCAATCCATTCCTACAGAGGAGGCAGCGCCATTTCTTAAAAACCTAAATCAGATGAAGTCACACGCGTTTAAAAGCTTCCAACTCTTCTTGTTGATGTGCGAAGAAAATCCAAACTCCTTCCAAAGTTCCAAAAGGTAAAAAGCTTCCAGAGCGCTTCTTCCTGGTCCCTGTCTGAGCCTCCAACCTTATGACTTGGCCATATTCCCCCTGACACCCTGGCTGCTTTCCCCACCCCCCCCACTTTGGAGCCGCAGGTGAACTTTATTTACTTCTTTGCTGCTTACCCCTCTCAAATATAAATACCCCGAGAGGGAAGATGTTCTCTCCTTTGCTGCCATATTCCTGGCACCAAGAACAGTTATTGGCATATAAAATGTGCTCAATAAATATGTCAAATAAATGTACAAATCAGTCAATTTCAAACAGACTATGTTCTGTGTACTTTCTGATTGAGAGCTCTCTTCCCTCTGTTGAGATAAAAAGAAAAGAACTATTGACTTCATAATTACATGACCTGGATTTACATCCCAACTCTATCTTTTGCTAGCAAGTAATTGAATTCTTTAGGCCTCAGTTACATGTCGAAAATGTGGAATAATGACCTAGCTTTCAGGTTTGCAAAGATCAAATGAGGTTAATGGATGTAAAGGCATTTTAAAAACTCTAAACTCTAAAATATTACATAAATAAAAAAATAAAATGTTATATGTTATTATTTCAATAAACTGGTATACAAATAAGTAATGAAAATATCAGTAAGTGAATTAAATTGGACATTTATTTATTTAAATAATATATACATGTCAAATAAGGAAACAGAAGTTTTACCTTTTTATAACTGGATATTCTCTGACATATGTGCTCAATTTTTTCACTGCAAAAGGCACTGAATTTATTATGAAGGTCAGTAGGAATCACTTCATTTAAAGAGTTAAGGCTGGTGCAGTTTTGGACAAAATGATCATCGCTTTTAGCCAGGGCTTCAAGAATCTGTAGTAATACACACACACACACACAAGTAAAGAAAACCTTCAAAATTAGCCAAATACAATTTTCACAAGTCTAGAACACAGAGTGACATTCCCCAGCACACTTCTTTTCACCGCCTGGTATTTCTATGTTCAGTAAAACTCTCACCGCGAAGTGAGGGACTTGTGTGTTTGCCCCTCGTGTTTTGCCTTCTGCTGGCTCTAAAAGGTTACCTGAGGGAAGTGAGTGGACTTCAAAGACTGCCTGCTGGACAAATCAGTATGCTCTGATGTGGGAACACATTGCCTATATTTTAGTCAGTTACTCAGAACTTTTTTTTCCCCTCAATTTGGTAGTAGAACAACAAAAACTAAGGAAAACCTATAGAATGGCATCCTTACTTTCTACTGGGAGCCCAGTATAGAGAATGCAGACAACAAATGTTTGCTGAAGAAATGAATACATGAGAAGAAATTCTCTTACTAACGTAAAATCAATGTCAGTTGCGGTATCTGAGCACCCAGCTGATAAACACATCAGATAAAAGCGTCCATGTGATATTTTAACTAGTAAATCCTTTTGAACATTTGAATCAATTGTAAGGCAGCATTTGTGTGTGTTTGTGTGTGTACCTACCACTGATCACTGGGAATTTCCAATGAATGGAGAATTATGTGTCATATTTATGATTGTTCAAAGATTGCAAGGGTTGATTTCACCCTTACCTGACATTCTCATAATACTGTACGAGACAATGTATAGATTCTATGTTTATTTGAGCTCCCTCACAGGAAGCTCCACTTCCCTGTCTTGCAGAATACAGAGTGTGAGTTTTTGGTTTAATCACTACTCTAGAAAGTAGAGCTCAATTTATCATTAGCTGTGTGATCTTGGTTCAATTTCTTAATTTCTTTGATACTCTTTTCTTCAAATATGAAATAGAAGTATTTTCAGTACTTATACAGTTGTCATATATAAAATAATCCATGTAACTTCGCAAATTTGAAATAGCTAGAAAATGGATAAAATAATAATAACCTGGGTCCAAACTTACATGGATTGCCTTGATAATATAACATATTTGGGCAGAGGTGGCATTTTGAACATACAGATGCTATATCGAAAGATAGAGTGGTACAATGTCATCAGAATAACGCAATTGTTTTGGAAGCTGACTTTCAGAATATAAAACAAAAAACATAAAATAAGTATTTTTGAAACAGTGCATTTGGATTTCTACATTATTTTCTGCCACTAAAATTTTAAAAAATACATACTATTAATGCTAAATCTATCTCAGCTACACACACACACACACACACACACACACATAATGAAACAAGAAGTGACATGTGAATAAATAAAAGTAGTGAAGCTATGTGTCATATTTCTTACTTGTAATACCTGAATCCTCACAAGGTGATATAAAAGCAGATGCAGGGGTGCCTTGGTGGCTCAGTTGGTTAAGCATCCGACTCTTGATTTTGGCTCAGGTCACAATCTGACATTTGTGGGATTGAGCCCCATGTCAGGTTCTGCACTAACCTTAGTATTCATTCTCTCTCTCTCTCTCAAAATAAATAAACATTTAAATAAATAAATACAGATGAAATACTAAAACTCAGACCTGGGGAGTATCCAATAGGAATTTTATTTATTCACCTGGTGAAAGAATCATGAAAAGCAAGCACATGCCCATCTTTCACTAACCACATGTTTTATCCATTTGGATGAAAACTCTCTTACTCCCTATCTTGCTTTAGCCTAAAGACTAAGGGTGATATCCTTCCCAATTAAGAATCACATAAATGTCTGAAGATCTATTCATAAATGGATCACTGAGATTTGTGAAATTATATGAAATAAACATGAGACTTGGAGAATTTGAAATTTCCTATAATACATTTCATGACTTCAAATACTTTTCAGAGGATTATCTACATTTAAAAAAGCACCACCTGTCATGAAAACCATCTGAAAGGTATTCATGATACTGAATCAACAGATGTAGCAAACTTGCTAAATGTAGAGAAGCCTTTGCCAAATCAACTAACATTTGCCTGGGCAAGAGTCCCATCTAACATAACACTGTACTCCAAAAGAGATCAATAAAAAAAGAAGATTGTATGCATACTGAGTAATGGGGGGAAAACAGAAAAGAAAGTTGAATGAGCTGACAGCTGAAGCATACACAGCTGTTTACGTTTTGGGAAGTGGGGGTGGGGGAGAGTTCCAGTTACTTTATTTAGAACAAAATCCCTTGTTTTCCCAGGATCACTCATACCTTGGCAGTGAGGCTAAAGAAACCTTTGGGCTCAATCATCTTCTCCACCACATTGCACTTTATCCCGGCTGTGCTGTCATACTCATACACAACACCATATTCCAGGTGGACGTTATCCACAGTCAGGCTCACGTGCTCCTTCTTCCCGTCGATGATGGCCATGGTGTTAAACTTGTCAATCACCTCTGGAACAAGGACAGTTTTCATTCAGCAAATTCAGGAAGGGTTTTGTGAGTCTCTTCAAATAATTTGAGTGTCTCTGAATAATGTTTAAAGATTTCTTTAAAGAATGGATAAATCTAATATTGTTGTTAACATTTCTGAAACAAGAGCACTTAAAAAACATATGTTTGAATGATCCAAATCTCACCATTCCAACATGACTAGTCTTTGCACATCCATTTTGATCTATCAACCATATGTATGCCTATTTATACCAATATAAACATTATATATACAATTTTATAATTTTTATTAAAAGCATGCATGACTTAAAGTCAGGGTTCCTAAAACTGCCTCAAACATTGAACGAATACTTGTTCAGAGGAGGAAAAACTACACAAAGCCATACGGAAGAAGCAGAAAGGAGATGCACTAATCATTTATTTCAGCAGACAGGATCCCTGAATTTTCCCAAACACCATCTTCTGCAGATAGCTCATAGAGAAGATTTGTCATTGTCTGCTATAATAACATTTTCATCTGGAATGTCTTCCTACAGGTTTTTGGCCTACAATCAATCCGCTGATATAAAAACACAAAAATCTGAAGCAAGAAACCACTGAGAAACCTAACAACAAATATTAAATTAGCAAAAACAGAATCTTAGTTAGATAAAAACAGTTAAGTCCTAGGATGGTAGAAATAGTAAAAATAGACAAAGGCAGAATAATGGTTTATCTTAAAATAATGGAGTCCCAGAATAGCTAGAAACCAATTATCAGAGCATCTCACCAACCCTTTCACTGTGGCACCAACGACGATGAGCAAAAATCAACTAACTCTAAATGAGGAATAAAGGGCTCAAGATAATGTCCTGAGATTTGTCCTAGTTTAAGTAAATAAGAAAGTTACTGTGTCATAACAATCTTGGTGCTCCAATGTGGTTGAAATATTTCTGATACTGTCCATGATCTGAGTGGTTCCTTCCAGGAGTGGAGGGAACACAGCTTTCCCTAAGTTGACCACCCCCGTATGATCAGTACAGGGGATTATGTAACTATGCTGGTTGGAAGAAACTAACAGTACAATAAAAATGTCCAACGATACCTACCAATAATATAAATGGAAAGATATCATGAAACTTTAAGAGAGGATTCAAAGACTTCTGTGAAAAAAGTGTTGAAACAATAATTCAAGGTATTTGTCAAATGCAAACATAAATTCAATTGTTTCCATCCCTTTACCCTTGGCGAAGAAGCCAATGATTCCAACAATCTGTATCTGGTTTGTTTCACTGAGAGAACAGAAACAATAGGAGTCCTTATCAAAAGATCTTTCTCTTTCTCTAATAATGTTTTCACATTATTAGTTTGCCTCAGTACCATTAATGTTAGAATATAGTAAAAGTTACTTGAATCAAGAAAGCATTTTCAAAGGGACTATAGACCTTCTTTCTAAACTAGGACTTCAAATTTTTGCATGCATACAGATCCCATCTTGTCAAAATGGAGACTGTGATTCAGTAGATGGGTGGGGGTAGGATTCTTCATCTTTCCAGGTGATGCTGCTGCTGCTGGTCTGTGAACCACACTGGATTAGGAAGGTCTACACAACATTTAAACTCAAAACAAGAAAACGCATTTTAACTTGGGTTTGAATCCTCATCCTACCACTTACTGGTTTGGGCAAGTCCCTTAGGCTAAGGGTTAGGTTAAAATAAGGATACGACACTAACACTTTTTTGAGAGTTTCCTTTTTAATGCCTTTATGAGATAATCCATGTAAAATACTTAATAAAGTGCCAAACAAAGTGCAGTAGCTATGATGTGTTAGTGACTAACTATTATCACTTATGTATTTCACATAACATCTATTTGGAGATTATGACTTAAGAAAGTGGCTTGAACATACAAGATTTTCAATAATTGGGACAAGGCACAGGCACATTAAAAAACAATACTACTGTAAGCAAATGAGGAGTGATGTGGGAAACAAAAGCAAATGAAATATTACACTTCCTTACTGCCTACAGCCTATTGACAAGTCCTTGGAATAGGCAGAGTGACCTTCCTCTGGCTCAGCTGCCTCAATGATGACACTTTGCTAAGGGCAAAGGGAATCTTAGCCTGACCCCCCACAGGATCCTGGAAGTCTACTTTAACATATAAAATTCCTTTGAGAAGGAACATACTTAAAGATCATAAAAGCCATTTATGAAAAGCCCACAGCTAACATCATCCTCAATGGGGAAAAACTGAGAGCTTTTTCCCTGAGATCAGGAACACGACAGGGATGCCCACTCTCACCGCTGTTGTTTAATATAGTGTTGGAAGTTCTAGCATCAGCAGACAACAAAAGGAAATCAAAGGCATCAAAATTGGCAAAGATGAAGTCAAGCTTTCGCTTTTTGCAGATGACATGATATTATACACGGAAAATCTGACAGACTCCACCAAAAGTCTGCTAGAACTGATACATGAATTTAGCAAAGTCGTAGGATACAAAATCAATGTACAGAAATCAGTTGCATTCTTATACACTAATAATGAAGCAACAGAAAGACAAATAAAGAAACTGATCCCATGCACAATTGCACCAAGAAGCATAAAATACCTAGGAATAAATCTAACCAAAGATGTAAAAGATCTGTATGCTGAAAACTGTAGAAAGCTTATGAAGGAAATTGAAGAAGATATAAAGAAATGGAAAAACATTCTGTGCTCACGGACTGGAAGAATAAATACTGTCAAAATGTCAATACTACCCAAAGCTGTCTACACATTCAATGCAATCCCAATCAAAATTGCACCAGCATTCTTCTCGAAACTAGAACAAGCAATCCTAAAATTCATATGGAACCACAAAAGGCCCCAAATAGCCAAAGTAATTTTGAAGAAGACCAAAGCAGGAGGCATCACAATCCCAGACTTTAGCCTCTACTACAAAGCTGTCATCATCAAGACAGCATGGTATTGGCACAAAAACAGACACATTGACCAATGGAATAGAATAGAAACCCCAGAACTAGACCCACAAACGTATGGCCAACTCCTCTTTGACAAAGCAGGAAAGAACATCCAATGGAAAAAAGACAGTCTCCTTAACAAATGGTGCTGGGAGAACTGGACAGCAACACGCAGAAGATTGAAACTAGACCACTTTCTTACACCATTCACAAAAATAAACTCAAAATGGATAAAGGACCTGAATGTGAGACAGGAAACCATCAAAACCCTAGAGGAGAAAGCAGGAAAAGACCTCTCTGACCTCAGCTGTAGCAATTTCTTACTTGACACATCCCCAAAGGCAAGGGAATTAAAAGCAAAAATGAACTACTCGGACCTTATGAAGGTAAAAAGCTTCTGCACAGCAAAAGAAACAACCAACAAAACTAAAAGGCAACCAACAGAATGGGAAAACACATTTGCAAATGACATATCAGACAAAGGGCTAATATCCAAAATCTATAAAGAGCTCACCAAATTCCACACCCGAAAAACAAATAACCCAGTGAAGAAATGGGCAGAAAACATGAATAGACACTTCTCTAAAGAGGACATCCGGATGGCCAACAGGCACATGAAAAGATGCTCAATGTCGCTCCTCATCAGGGAAATACAAATCAAAACCACACTCAGATATCACCTCACGCCAGTCAGAGTGGCCAAAATGAACAAATCAGGAGACTATAGATGCTGGAGAGGATGTGGAGAAACGGGAACCCTCTTGCACTGTTGGTGGGAATGCAAATTGGTGCAGCCGCTCTGGAAAACAGTGTGGAGGTTCCTCAAAAAATTAAAAATAGACCTACCCTAAGACCCAGCAATAGCACTGCTAGGAATTGACCCAAGGGATACAGGAGTACTGATGCATAGGGGCACTTGTACCCCAATGTTTATAGCAGCACTCTCAACAATAGCCAAATTATTCAAAGAGCCTAAATGTCCATCAACTGATGAATGGATAAAGAAATTGTGGTTTATATACACAATGGAATACTACATGGCAATGAGAAAGCATCAAATATAGCCTTGTGTAGCAACATGGATGGAACTGGAGAGTGTTATGCTAAGTGAAATAAGCCATACAGAGAAAGACAGATACCATATGTTTTCACTCTTATGTGGATCCTGAGAAACTTAACAGAAACCCATGGGGGAGGGGAAGGGGGAAAAAAAAAGGAGGTTAGAGTGGGAGAGAGCCAAAGCATAAGAGACTGTTAAAAACTGAGAACAAACTGAGGGTTGATGGGGGGTGGGAGGGAGGGGAGGATGGGTGATGGGTATTGAAGAGGGCACCTTTTGGGATGAGCACTGGGTGTTGTATGGAAACCAATTTGACAATAAATTTCATATATTGAAAAAAATAAATGAATAAATAAATAAGCTAAATAAATAAATAAATAAATAAATAAATTGCTTTGGAAGCTTCTTTTATCTTTACACCACCCCCCCCTCCGCCCAAGATACAGGTTAGCAATCATACTCCAAGCTTATGGCCCCACTGATATACGTCCGAAGGGTCTCATGACTGAATTTTTCCTGAATGGTAAATAAATGACCTTTTCCTAACAGCAGCTAGCCCCTCAAGGTCCTGGAAACCATGTTTCCAAAATATCTGAGAGATGTAAGCTATCCCTAAGCCCTTCCCAAACTGAAGGTATATATAATCACTCTTCACAGTCCCAGTGCAGCTCTTTCTGTTCATGGGTCCTGTCTCCATGCTTTAGTAAAACCACCTTTTTGCACTGAAGACGTCTCAAGAATTCTTTCTTGGCCATCAGTAGCGAATCCCAACACTTTAAACCACTATCAAGGAGGAAAAGAAGGAACCCACCTTCTACTTTGCAGTCAAATGCATCCCCTACTTCATCTCCTGGGGGTTTAGAGTTAGCCTTTTGAAGGTCTTCTTGAGCACTCTCAATGCTGTTATAAACCCATTGTATGGAGTCTTGCTGGAATGAGGAGGGGAAATGAAACCTTAGAAATATTAGTGCTTCTTAAAATGTATATCCATTTCATAAACCTGCTTTAGGAGGATTGACAATCTTACTTATTCTTCTAGGTTTTTTAAAGATAACCAAATTTAAAAGAGACAGAAAATCAACATAAGAGACTAATAAAAAGTCAATGGCAATTATATTGCTTAACAAACTAATTTTTTAGGATTGAAATTTTATCTTCCAAAGATTTTTCTGAGTTTTGTTTCAATTTATTTATTTTGAGAGAGGGAGCATGCAAGCAAGCGTGGGAGGGGGCAGAGAGAGAGAGCAAGAGAATCCCAAGCAGGCTCCGTGCTGTCAGGGTGCAGGCTGACTCAAGACTTGAACCCACGAACTGTGAGACCATGACCTGAGCCAAAATCAAGAGCTGGATGCTCAACTGACTGAGCCAAGCAAGAATCCCTTCCAAAGATGTTTGTAAATAAGATGTATTTCCCAAGTGTCTTACTTAAAATGCCTCAAGTATATCTTAAAGTAAAATTTAAATTCCATTTTTAAATAAATAAATGTTAGATGGACAGTTTTCTGAAGAATGAATCATTTATCAGGATATAAACCATTTAAATGCTCTCCTACCACCTATATTTTGATCCAATTAATGTTTTTTTGAATCAAACCAATAAGAAAGTTGAAAGAACATCTTTCACTTCATTGCGTTCCCAAGTGATGTAACTATATTTTTACCCTTCCATATCATAACTCATCCTATTTTTAATTAAAATAGCAGTTGCAGTCTTATCTAGATAAATGAGAGAGAGGAAATGGCTACCAAGTAAATGCTTTCAGCTTTCCATCACTTGAAAGTTTACTCCTTTCTTAGGTAAGATGATAAATTGAATTGCACTACTGAAGTGCACTACAATTTCCATTCTCCATTTTTGCATGTATTAACTTCACAACTGTGTTTAATTATTATATTGCTATACACCGTTACAATGCTAGTTAACATTTGATCAGTCAAATACATCTTGGTAGCCTGTTGTGGTCCCTAAGGAACCACACACTCTGGTATCCACACCTTGGTGTAGCTCCTTCCCACACTGACCTGAGGCTTGGTCATGGGATCTGATTTTTCCAAGCATGATGTAAATACAGTTGATCGCTTATAATATCCCCTCTTGAAATCCAGACGCCATGCAGGAAGGACAATCTGCTAGACTGGAAAAGGGGGCCATGTGGAGGAGCTCTGGAGTGGAAGGCCATGAGGAGGGGAGGTGCAGAGCCCAGCTGTTCCATGCAAAACTTTGCTATATCAGTGCCTTCACAGGAGCCAACACTCAGTCACCCCGCAGAATCAAGAGAAATAATCAATCACTGTTGTTTTAAGCCAATAAGTTTTGGAACAGCCTGTTTTGTGGCAATGGATATGGGATACAGCGTGTTACTCACTGAGTGAATTTTTCTGTTTATTGCTTTTCTTAATCATGTTACTAACCAACTTCTCTCTAGGAAGACTGTCAAGGAAAATGAAAAGGAATGAAACTCAAATCAGTTTGGCTACTTGTTAAAATTCTGATTGAAGGGGAAAGGTTTGATAATTTCAGAAGTGTCTTTTTAAAAAAATTCATTCAATGATATAGTTCAATAAATATTTGTTAATATTGCCAACCAGAATAACCTATGAATCTATGCGTGAATTCCAATTTGCTACGCTAGTTTGACCTTATTAACAAGCAAAATTGAGGAGCTCAGTTTCTTGTAGGTTCAGTATTTTATAGGCTGTCAGTCCTGGCCTATGAGAAAATAACCATTGCTCTTTCTGGTTTGGACAAGTCATATTCTCAAATCTGGAAGAGTACCTGACTGCGTATGGCAGAAAAAATACAAAGCCTCTCCTCTAAAGTTGCTTTTGCATTTAGTTGATTAATTTGAGAGAATTTTCTCTTATAGCCCAATATTCACTTGTACCTCATGGGATAAGCTTTGCTTATAAATTTGGATTCTAATTTTATTTTTCTACGGCACTTGAAATTTAATCAGAGGATAGTGGTTAGAATTTTAAGCAATGACAAGTACATTTTGGTATTTTCTTTAAAGAGCTAAATCCAGTAACTTAAATAAATATATACAAAACTCAATCAAAGACCCTAAAAAAACCTTCACAGACACACAAGGACCATTACATATTCTAAAGTAATAGCAAGGGTCAAAAAAACAAATCAAACCTTTGGATTTCAATGTGATAAACATTTAGGTATCTGAAAACTCATATCACAATGCAAATGAAAACACCCCAGAGCACTTGTTAAACAGGTGATAATACTGAAACAATAAAATGCAATCATTTAAGCAGAATTGATCATGATTAATTATGCAGATAAAACAATCATCATGAGATTTACAATGATGTGCTTAAATGTGAACCTAAAAGTAGAAACCATCTTGTGTCCTTCCCTGGGCTTTCTCTGCAAGTTTGCAGCGAGACCCAGATAAGCCAAGGGCAGCTTACCTTCACTGGTCTCCTGTATTTCCTGCAGGCTGTGACATGTGCAATGACACTGGCATGTGTCTCCTTGCTGACATTGATACCATTTACTTTGATAATACACTGTCCAGGGTGAAGACCAGCAGCTGCAGCCACAGTCCCTTCAAATAAAAATGAGAAAATGGCCAAAAAAATAACTTTAGGAATGAGATTCATTTTTATCACATATACAATATGGAAAGCCATTTTAAAACATAATAAGAGATCTAGCTAGTATGTTCTTGATAAACTTGGTTCTGATAGTAATGCCTTCTCAAAATTTTTCTACTTTTAATCTGGCCATTCAAACAGTGACTAACAGAATATTCTCTCATACCCCTGAGAATTAGTTTGAAGGAATACTTTAGATATTTTTTCACATTTTTTTAAGTTTACTTATTTATTTGAGAGGACAGAAACAGCATGAATGGGGGAAGGGCAGAGAGAGAGGGAGAGATAATCCCAAGCAGGCTCCGTGCTGCCAACGCAGAGCCCGATGCTCAAACTCATGAAACCGAGAGATCATGGCCAGAGCTGAAAAGCAAGAGTTGGACGCTTAACCAACTGAACCACCCAGACACCCCTGAAGGGATATTTTAAAGTGACCTTTACAATGCTAATCAGTTATTTTCCCTTTCAAATGTCTCATCAGTCTTAATATTCTACATATACAAATATAAAAGCAAAATGAGAAAGCCAGAAATGTATGCCCTATTTACCTTTCTTTATAAAAATCTCTAAATATTAGAAAAGTAATCACTTTCATTTATTTTTCTCAGTAACATTTATTGCAAGGACATTTTTGAAATTTGTAATAGTTTATAAATTTCAGTCTTATTTCTTTTTATTTTTTTTAATTCAACTATAATTAACACATAGCATTATATTGGTTTCAGGTGTAAAATATAATTATTCATCAATTCTATATACACTTTCATTTTTAAAAATGCGAACAGTTAAAAGAAATTCTTTAAAAAAATCAGTCAATTAGCAACTACCATTGACTGGCTCTGCTAAGTAAAATAAGCATTCAGGATATCTACAAAGGGTCAAGGAACCACAGAATTTGTGGAGAATAAAATTAATCAGGTAACATCAACTGTCCATTTATTTGCATAGATATAGACTTAAATATGGAAGTGGCATATTGCTCCAGTGAGTTAAAATTTTCAGAAACTTTCAATTATTATTATATGATGTTCTGAGCCGATCAACACTTATGCAGCACCATTAATAAATACAATGAATATAATTAATACAAATGATTACAAAATTTATGTTAGAAGAGCCTCTCTTTATAAGCAATTTCTCCCATGAAGGAATTATTAAACATTTCAGAGAACATAATTTATATTCAAGAAGACAGTATGTATTTTTCTTCTCATTAACATTCACTCCCAGAAATACTAAGTGGTTTTTCTGGATTAAAGTAGGTCTTGGAGGGAAAAGAGACACTCCCCATTGAGAAAATAGCCTAAAAAAAGGCACCGAGTCGAGAAACAACCTGGACATTTGGGAGCATGTGAGCAGTTGGTATGAGCTTAAAATGGGAGTGTGGGTGAAGACTCTGGAGAGTGAAGAGGAGCCAGGTTTCGAAGTGCCTGCATACTTTATGTGAACACCTAACAGCCTCAACCTTACTATCTATGCACGAGGAAAAGCATTTGAGAATTTTAGGCAGAGAAGTGACATGACCCCCAGAACCGAGGACGAATCATTGGAACTTAAGTCAAAAATCAAAATCACAACAAGCATCTACTGCAATGTTCCAGGCTAGAACTAAAGTAGCATTGGTTACAAAAGGGGAGAATGAGATCACGTATTTGATGTCTCATGATGGAGTTCATGAAGAGGCTACAGTCCCCAGGATCACTCCTCTGCTTTTGGACTCAGTGCTGAGTAAATAGAGTCATTTCAATAAAGAGAATACAGAAGGCAAAGCAAGTTCAGAGAATAGATGGAAAGTTCACTTGGAAATAATACTGAGTTGTAAGGTGCCAAAGGGGCATTTAGGCGAGAGTTTTAATCAATAATTAAATCTAGGGGTGCCTGGGTAGCTCAGTTGTTTAAGCATCTGGCTTCGGCTCAGGTCATGATCTTACCACCCCTGAGTTCGAGCCGGGTGTCAGACTCTGTGCTGACAGCTCAGAGTCCGGAGCCTGCTGTCTGATTCTGTGTCTTCCCCTTTTTCTGCTCCTCCCCTACTCGCGCTCTGTGTCTCTCTCTCTCTCAAAAATAAATAAACATTAAAAAGTAAGTAAGTAAAGAAATAAAGAAAGAAAGAAATCTAGACTATGGAACTCAGGAAAGAGATCTAAGCTGGAGATAGAGATTTAAAAATCTCCAGGAACAGGATCAATAAGATTTCTTACAGAGAACAAGAAGGTAGAGAAGAAAAGAGGGAGCCAACAGTTAAGCGGTTGACAGATGAAGGGAGCTGGCAGAGGAGAAAAATCTGACAAGTGCCAACTTAGAAATCAGGAGGTGAACATTTTCAGCAAACAGGAGTAGTCAGTTTAAACAAATGCCACAGAAAAGCTCAATTAATATGGTTATCAATGTCTACCGTACGTTCCAGTCAAGTCCATGATAACTCTATAAGACAGACTTTGGAGACATGGGTGGAAGATGAGGAGAGATGTCTACAGCAATGGGCTAAAACTAAAATAGGAAGTGAAGAAGCACAGCTGAAAACACAGACTAGCATTTCAGGAAGTTAGGTCATGACAAAATAGAAGTTATTAGAGCATTATTCTAGGGCTGAGCTTATCAACCTTGGGTGTGCGTACAAATCATCTGAGGGTATTGTTAAAATGTAGATTCTGACTCAGTATGTCCTGCGTGGGTCCTAAGATTCCACATTTCTTTTTTTCTTTTTTAAAGTTTATTTATTTATTTTGACAGAGAGAGAGGGGGGAAGGTGAGTCAGAGAGAGAGGGAGAGAAAGAATCCCAAGCAGCCACACTGCCAGTGTGGAGCCCGACACAGGGCTTGAACCCACGGATTGTGAGATCATGATCAAAGCCAAAACCAAGAGTTGGATACTCAATCGGTGCCCCGATTTTTAAGAGTTTTTTTTTAATATTGTTTTAGGAACATATTACCATTGAGCTAATCAAGTAAAAATATGATTGAGAAACTTCATAACAACATGAGCATGCACGTTCTGAATATATTTTTGTTTAGCAAGCAATATCGATACATTCTAAAAAGCTGTTTTTACAGGATGGGTTTCTCACCTCTTCCTACTGCATGTACAACCGATGGGCCATATCCTCGGATCTGGAATCCAAGTCCCTCAGCTGAATCTGGGATCTTCACTGTCCTAAAATCAATCAGAAAACAAGGTGAGAAGACTTTAACATGCCACACAATTGGTTAAAACAATAGTGTCCATTCCTTTATTCATTCTTTCAATAAATATTTATTGAAGGTCTACTGTGTAAAAGACACTGACTGGGCTAGAAACCAGGAGACAAAAAGGGTGCATGCTCTCACAAAGGCACACAGCAGCCAAGCACGAAAGACTTCCTCAACTGAGCACAGTCATTTGCATGGTACGTGGTGAATAAGGAACAGGCTCTGGGGTCAGACAAAACTAGCTCTAAATCCTCATTTAAGTCACTAGATAGTTGAATAACTTGCATGAACGCCTTCACTTCTCTGAGCCTGAGTTTCCACAAAAAGATGATGGTAAAACTTACTTTGCAGGGTGTCAGTGGAGATTAAAAGAGAAATCTTTGTTAACTGCCCTGCACCATGCTATGAACTAGTAGTCACTTCAATAAAATGGAAGCTTCTCTCCTTAGTTTACTGTTATAAAGAAGACAGTGCACTGTGACACTTCTTTGTTAAAAGTAATAAAAGAAACACAGAATTAATACATTTCTACCCGTTGGGAACTTCATCAAAGAAAAACAACAAAAAGCTAGTTAAAAAGATGTGTCAAACATTACACCAAAATAATTTAAGAATGTGATTAACTTTAGCATTTACTCAGTGAAATTTTGAAAGAAGAGTACATCAAAAGGAGAACCTGAATAACAAAAGAAATATTTTCAATGAATCCCCACGGAAAAGAAGATGAAGGAAAGGAGAAGAGGAGTTAACTGTTAGGACAACCAGTGAGGGATATCCAGTTTGGTACTAAGAAGTGAGCTACTCCACAGAAGGAAGCCAGAGATCAGAGAGCAACAATGAAAAGCAGAGAACATGAGATAAGGCAGAACATCATAACAATAAAAATGAGTATCGTAAATTGCAGTCCAGAGCAAAGACAAATGAATACAATGCAATAAATTTTGATGGATAGCCCTTATGCCCAAGAAATAAAATTGTTTCCAAAAGATGATGAATTAATCATGCAATAAATGTCGGCAGCCCTTCAAGGGCACGTTAGACATAGTCTGAAGTTACATACAGTGGAACTTACTTAAAGCTTATAAAATAGCCACTGGAGCACTTTGGGCAACACTGCGCCTAGAACACTTGAGAAAGCCACAAATGTACAGCATTTACACTTCATGGCAGAGCCTGGTACTGCTATCTGAAATATAACCTAGGCAGGCACACCAGCATCGGTGATAGAAATATGAACTGTCTATTCTAGGAAAACTTGAAAGTATTATTATGAATTAGATTATATACTAAGAAGTGATCTGTGCATTGCTAGAGTATAGGTCAAAGAACTGATTTGTCCTTTATCCTTAATTATATACTTTTTGGTGTAAAAGTCTCTATGCACTTCCCTTGAATAGCACTTTGTTACTAGTATCTTTCAAGAAAAAAAAAAGACACATGAAAATGGAAGATAACTAAGGAAAAGAAAAAGGAATAAATACATTTTCTAAGCGTGAAGCAAAAACATAGAAGTAGCCCATGCTTTTATATATTATGAATAAGATTTCACTTTTGCTGAAATGACCTAGAGCTTTCAGGCCATGGTGAGTTATTATTGCTTTTGGATTGTGAGGAATTCATAACAGTCTCTCAGTTCTTTCTGAGCAAGGTCTTCTATCCTTCTAATATTGCTAGGGAAGGTTGACTCCAATCTTCAAGATTATTATATATTTCTTTAAAACTTTTGTACAAAACACTATGAAATGCATTTTGGTCTTATTCTGGGACTCTCTTCATAAAATGATCTTTGGAAAATACGCTTCCCTGCTGTGACCACTATATTGTCTATTAAAGGAAGAATTAAATTCATACAAATGGAACATTCTGTTTCTTAGAGGAAGTAAGTGCACTAAATAATCTGCTACAAAGCTTTTTGAAAAACCCTTTGATGCTATGAAGTGTAAAATACAGCTAGATTCAAAGCAAGACTTCATTTGTATTTACCTCTCATATTTTTGCCTTTTCTACCCCCAGACTGGAGACTACATCAAGTATAAGTAGCTATTGTAAGAAAATATGACAGAATGATTTATAGGAATCTTATATTAGCATAAAGACATAAAGGAAAAGCTATCGATTTCAAGCAAATTAAAAGTAAAAGATAAAAGATGAATATTCTTAAAATAGTTTTGAAACAAAATATAAGATAGGCTTCTGATGTAATAAATAAGCAGTGAAAAAAAATGAAATGAGAGAATAGGTAAGCATCACAGATAACATCACTGGAGTACACACTATGTGCTGAACAGATAACTAAGTTCTTTATTAACCTAAATTTATTTAATGTTCTTAGCATCTTCATGACATAGATACTCTTCTCATCTCCATTTTTTTAATGGATGGATGGGGGTGTTGAAGCAACACAATAAGCAAGCAAGTTGTGGAAGAGAAGCTTGAACCTGGACCAGAAATACTGGGTTCCAGATACTGTATGACAAACACTGAAGGAAGAAGTCAGAGGACACAGGTTCCAATGCTGCTCATCTAGTGGCTAGTACTGGGAGTGACGATTTGCCCCTATCTACTTAGTCTGAAAGTTGAGGGCTTCTGAAGTGATCTGACTGCTGAAATGCCTAGGACCAGTGAATCAGTAGTTGCAGGGTTAAATCAGGGGGTAGTAGGGCCATGGGGAGGACCTTTATGTTTTCTAATGACTGTTTTGGACTATTACTCCGTTATACCCTTCTAGTCTGCCATTTTCCTTTTAAGCGACCTCAAAGTGTCCAGAGGTAAGCAACTAGGTGAGCCTTATCCCAGACAGGGTTGGATAAAGGGGGAGTAATAGATCAAAATTAGGTTTAGAGAGAAGACATTGTTATGGTTATTCTCTGCCCTCCAGCCCAAAGTCTTCCTAAATTAGTAATTTTAATGAGTCATCTCACTCTTTCCTTGGTAAGTTTTAGCAGCAACCTGGCTGACTTAATGCTACAGAATCTAGCTCATTGCATCACATTTCAACTCCTAAGATAAAGAGTGCTGCCAGCTATTGCTGAATATATATATATTAAGGCAGGGAAGAATACTATACTACACATACTAAGAATATTTTCTTAAGCAGTTAAAATAAACCTTTTGTTTTTAAAGTGGTAATCTTCATTTACCTGAAAATTAATGAAGTTGTTTATCATTATTAACGAATGATATAATTACATTTTAAACAGTAATTTTGATATAATCATAGTACTTTAAATAGACATGATGCTTAGACCTTGATATGCATTATATTGATTAATTACTTGGTTAAACAAATCATGGAAATGTGACATGGGAACACTAGACCAGAAGTGATTTGTAAAAGAAAAGCCAACATCTTCCAACAATATACATAATACCCTATTAATTTTAAAAACAGATCATAGGGGCGCCTGGGTGGCTCAGTTGGTTAGGCGACTGACTTCGGCTCAGGTCATGATCTCGCAGTTTTGAGCTCGAGCCCCGCATCAGGCTCTGTGCTGACAGCTCAGAGCCTGGAGCCTACTTCAGTTTCTGTTCACCCCTTCTCTCTCCCCCTCCCCTGCTCACACTCTGTGTCTCTATGTCTCTCAATAATAATAAATAAAAGTTAAAAAAAAATTAAAACAGATTATAAAGCACAATCCCATTTTATAAACAAAGGATTGTGTAAATCTGCATCAGTACTTAGAAAAATCAACTGTCTGAATTTCAAAAAATAACAATGGTTATTTATGGGTGATATGATTATAAGAAACATGTCTTTATTTAGAAAACTCTATCCTCTAAATTTGCTATAATCAACATGATTTTTTTCTAATCATAGGTAGATGGATAGACCTTTTTTTTTTAAAGAATGGACATATTACTAAGTACAAGCGCACACACACAAGTGTATTTCACCAACTTCACCATTTCTTATAAACATTTAATGATAAGTGGTATCAACCAACTCACAGACCTGAAATTCTTAGAGCTGAACATGGGGAATGCAGTTCTTTATTATCAATTGTTCTACTAATTTTCTTCACTTATAATCAAAGTCAGCCCAACCCAGACCAGGAAAATTTGGGCCACAAAAATAAAGCATTATTTCCACTGAAACTACCTGATTTGAGTAGCAAGCATTAGTATTATAAGCAAAGCAGTTTTTCCCAACATTTAAATACCAGTATTAGTGATGCTGGTAAGGTTTAAATGTTCTAAGCAACAAGATACTTAATTCTTGACATGTACTTAAATTTTCTATTTTATTCATTTTTGTATAATTTTTTTAAAAATCCCACATGAGGGGGTTCCGGAAGATGGCGGCGTAGGAGGACGCGGGGCTCACAGCGCGTCCTGCCGATCACTTAGATTCCACCTACACCTGCCTAAAGAACCCAGAAAACCGCCAGAGGATTAGCAGAAGGGAGTCTCCGGAGTCAAGCACAGACTAGAGGCCCATGGAAGAGGGTAGGAAGGGCGGCGAGGCGGTGCGCGCTCCACGGACTGGCGGGAGGGAGCCGGGGCGGAGGGGCGGCTCGCCGGCCAAGCAGAGCCCCCGAGTCTGGCTGGCAAAAGCGGAGGGGCCGGACGGACTGTGTTCCGACAGCAAGCGCCACTTAGCGTCTGGGAGGTCATAAGTTAACAGCTCTGCTCGGAAAGCGGGAAGGCTGGAGGACAAAGGGAGGGAGAGCTGCTGAGCCCCCGGACGGCAGAGCTCAGCTTGGCGGGGAACAAAGGCGCCAGCGCCATCTCCCCCGCCCATCCCCCAGCCAAAATCCCAAAGGGAACCAGTTCCTGCCAGGGAACTTGCTCGCTCCGCGCAAAAAACCAACTCTGTGCTTCGGCGGAGCCAAACCTCCGGCAGCGGATCTGACTCCCTCCCGCTGCAACAGGGCTCCTCCTGAAGTGGATCACCTAAGGAGAAGCGAGCTAAGCCTGCCCCTCCACCCCCCGTGCACCTTGCCTACCCACCCCAGCTAATACGCCAGATCCCCAGCAACACAAGCCTGGCAGTGTGCAAGTAGCCCAGATGGGACACGCCACCCCACAGTGAATCCCGCCCCTAGGAGAGGGGAAGAGAAGGCACACACCAGTCTGACTGTGGCCCCAGCAGTGGGCTGGGGGCAGACATCGGGTCGGACTGCGGCCCCGCCCACTAACTCCAGTTATACACCACAGCACAGGGGAAGTGCACTGCAGGTCCTCACCACGCCAGGGACTCTCCAAAATGACCAAACGGAAGAATTCCCCTCAGAAGAATCTCCAGGAAATAACAACAGCTAATGAACTGATCAAAAAGGATTTAAATAATATAACAGAAAGTGAATTTAGAATAATAGTCATAAAATTAATCGCTGGGCTTGAAAACAGTATACAGGACAGCAGAGAATCTCTTGCCACAAAGATCGAGGGACTAAGGAACAGTCACGAGGAGTTGAAAAACGCTTTAAACGAAATGCAAAACAAAATGGAAACCACGATGGCTCGGCTTGAAGAAGCAGAGGAGAGAATAGGTGAACTAGAAGATAAAGTTATGGAGAAAGAGGAAGCTGAAAGAAAGAGAGATAAAAAAATCCAGGAGTATGAGGGGAAAATTAGAGAACTAAGTGATACACTAAAAAAAAATAATATACGCATAATTGGTATCCCAGAGGAGGAAGAGAGAGGGAAAGGTGCTGAAGGGGTACTTGAACAAATTATAGCTGAGAACTTCCCTGACCTGGGGAAGGAAAAAGGCATTGAAATCCAAGAGGCACAGAGAACTCCCTTCAGACGTAACTTGAATCGATCTTTTGCACGACATATCATAGTGAAACTGGCAAAATACAAGGATAAAGAGAAAATTCTGAAAGCAGCAAGGGATAAACGTGCCCTCACATACAAAGGGAGACCTATAAGACTCGTGACTGATCTCTCCTTTGAAACTTGGCAGGCCAGAAAGGCTTGGCACGATATCTACAGTGTGCTAAACAGAAAAAATATGCAGCCGAGAATCCTTTATCCAGCAAGTCTGTCATTTAGAATAGAAGGAGAGATAAAGGTCTTCCCAAACAAACAAAAACTGAAGGAATTTGTCACCACGAAACCAGCCCTACAAGAGATCCTAAGGGGGATCCTGTGAGACAAAGTACCAGAGACATCACTACAAGCATAAAACATACAGACATCACAATGACTCTAAACCCGTATCTTTCTATAATAACACTGAATGTAAATGGATTAAATGCGCCAACTAAAAGACATAGGGTATCAGAATGGATAAAAAAACAAGACCCATCTATTTGCTGTCTACAAGAGACTCATTTTAGATCTGAGGACACCTTTAGATTGAGAGTGAGGGGATGGAGAACTATTTATCATGCTCCTGGAAGCCAAAAGAAAGCTGGAGTAGCCATACTTATATCAGACAAACTAGACTTTAAATTAAAGGCTGTAACAAGAGATGAAGAAGGGCATTATATAATAATCACAGGGTCTATCCACCAGGAAGAGCTAACTATTATAAATGTCTATGCGCCAAATACCCGAGCCCCCAGATATATAAAACAATTACTCGTAAACATAAGCAACCTTATTGATAAGAATGTGGTCATTGCAGGGGACTTTAACACCCCACTTACAGAAATGGATAGATCATCTAGACACACAGTCAATAAAGAAACAAGGGCCCTGAATGATACATTGGATCAGATGGACTTGACAGATATATTTAGAACTCTGCATCCCAAAGCAACAGAATATACTTTCTTCTCGAGTGCACATGGAACATTCTCCAAGATAGATCATATACTGGGTCACAAAACAGCCCTTCATAAGTTTACAAGAATTGAAATTGTACCATGCATACTTTCAGACCACAATGCTATGAAGCTTGAAATCAACCACAGGAAAAAGTCTGGAAAACCTCCAAAAGCATGGAGGTTAAAGAACACCCTACTAACGAATGAGTGGGTCAACCAGGCAATTAGAGAAGAAATTAAAATATATATGGAAACAAACGAAAATGAAAATACAACAATCCAAACGCTTTGGGATGCAGCGAAGGCAGTCCTGAGAGGAAAATACATTGCAATCCAGGCCTATCTCAAGAAACAAGAAAAATCCCAAATACAAAATCTAACAGCACACCTAAAGGAAATAGAAGCAGAACAGCAAAGGCAGCCTAAACCCAGCAGAAGAAGAGAAATAATAAAGATCAGAGCAGAAATAAACAATATAGAATCTAAAAAAAACTGTAGAGCAGATCAACGAAACCAAGAGTTGTTTTTTTGAAAAAATAAACAAAATTGACAAACCTCTAGCCAGGCTTCTCAAAAAGAAAAGGGAGATGACCCAAATAGATAAAATCATGAATGAAAATGGAATGATTACAACCAATCCCTCAGAGATACAAACAATTATCAGGGAATACTATGAAAAATTATATGCCAGCAAATTGGACAACCTGGAAGAAATGGACAAATTTCTAAACACCCACACTCTTCCAAAACTCAATCAGGAGGAAATAGAAAGCTTGAACAGACCCATAACCAGCGAAGAAATTGAATCGGTTATCAAAAATCTCCCAACAAATAAGAGTCCAGGACCAGATGGCTTCCCAGGGGAGTTCTACCAGACATTTAAAGCAGAGATAATACCTATCCTTCTCAAGCTATTCCAAGAAATAGAAAGGGAAGGAAAACTTCCAGACTCATTCTATGAAGCCAGTATTACTTTGATTCCTAAACCAGACAGAGACCCAGTAAAAAAAGAGAACTACAGGCCAATATCCCTGATGAATATGGATGCAAAAATTCTCAATAAGATACTAGCAAATCGAATTCAACAGCATATAAAAAGAATTATTCACCATGATCAAGTGGGATTCATTCCTGGGATGCAGGGCTGGTTCAACATTCGCAAATCGATCAACGTGATACATCACATTAACAAAAAAAAAGAGAAGAACCATATGATCCTGTCAATCGATGCAGAAAAGGCCTTTGACAAAATCCAGCACCCTTTCTTAATAAAAACCCTTGAGAAAGTCGGGATAGAAGGAACATACTTAAAGATCATAAAGGCCATTTATGAAAAGCCCACAGCTAACATCATCCTCAACGGGGAAAAACTGAGAGCTTTTTCCCTGAGATCAGGAACACGACAGGGATGCCCACTCTCACCGCTGTTGTTTAATATAGTGCTGGAAGTTCTAGCATCAGCAATCAGACAACAAAAGGAAATCAAAGGCATCAAAATTGGCAAAGATGAAGTCAAGCTTTCGCTTTTTGCAGATGACATGATATTATACATGGAAAATCCGATAGACTCCACCAAAAGTCTGCTAGAACTGATACATGAATTCAGCAAAGTTGCAGGATACAAAATCAATGTGCAGAAATCAGTTGCATTCTTATACACTAACAATGAAGCAACAGAAAGACAAATGAAGAAACTGATCCCATTCACAATTGCACCAAGAAGCATAAAATACCTAGGAATAAATCTAACCAAAGATGTAAAAGATCTGTATGCTGAAAACTATAGAAAGCTTATGCAGGTAATTGAAGAAGATATAAAGAAATGGAAAGACATTCCCTGCTCATGGATTGGAAGAATAAATATTGTCAAAATGTCAATACTACCCAAAGCTATCTACACATTCAATGCAATCCCAATCAAAATTGCACCAGCATTCTTCTTGAAACTAGAACAAGCAATCCTAAAATTCATATGGAACCACAAAAGGCCCCGAATAGCCAAAGTAATTTTGAAGAAGAAGACCAAAGCAGGAGGCATCACAATCCCAGACTTTAGCCTCTACTACAAAGCTGTCATCATCAAGTCAGCATGGTATTGGCATAAAAACAGACACATAGACCAATGGAATAGAATAGAAACCCCAGAACTAGACCCACAAACGTATGGCCAACTCATCTTTGACAAAGCAGGAAAGAACATCCAATGGAAAAAAGACAGTCTCTTTAACAAATGGTGCTGGGAGAACTGGACAGCAACATGCAGAAGGTTGAAACTAGACCACTTTCTCACACCATTCACAAAAATAAACTCCAAATGGATAAAGGACCTGAATGTGAGACAGGAAACCATCAAAACCTTAGAGGAGAAAGCAGGAAAAGACCTCTCTGACCTCAGCCGTAGCAATCTCTTACTCGGCACATCCCCAAAGGCAAGGGAATTAAAAGCAAAAGTGAATTACTGGGACCTTATAAAGATAAAAAGCTTCTGCACAGCAAAGGAAACAACCAACAAAACTAAAAGGCAACCAACGGAATGGGAAAAGATATTTGCAAATGACACATCGGACAAAGGGCTAGTATCCAAAATCTATAAAGAGCTCATCAAACTCCACAGCCGAAAAACAAATAACCCAGTGAAGAAATGGGCAGAAAACATGAATAGACACTTCTCTAAAGAAGACATCCGGATGGCCAACAGGCACATGAAAAGATGTTCAACGTCGCTCCTTATCAGGGAAATACAAATCAAAACCACACTCAGATACCACCTCACGCCAGTCAGAGTGGCCAAAATGAAGAAATCAGGAGACTATAGATGCTGGAGAGGATGTGGAGAAACGGGAACCCTCTTGCACTGTTGGTGGGAATGCAAATTGGTGCAGCCGCTCTGGAAAGCAGTGTGGAGGTTCCTCAGAAAATTAAAAATAGACCTACCCTATGACCCAGCAATAGCACTGCTAGGAATTTACCCAAGGGATACAGGAGTACTGATGCATAGGGGCACCTGTACCCCAATGTTTATAGCAGCACTCTCAACAATAGCCAAATTATGGAAAGAGCCTAAATGTCCATCAACTGATGAATGGATAAAGAAATTGTGGTTTATATACACAATGGAATACTACGTGGCAATGAGAAAAAATGAAATATGGCCTTTTGTAGCAACGTGGATGGAACTGGAGAGTGTGATGCTAAGTGAAATAAGCCATACAGAGAAAGACAGATACCATATGGTTTCACTCTTATGTGGATCCTGAGAAACATAACAGAAACCCATGGGGGAGGGGAAGGGAAAAAAAAAAAAAAAAAAAAAAAAGAGGTTAGAGTGGGAGAGAGCCAAAGCATAAGAGACTGTTAAAAACTGAGAACAAACTGAGGGTTGATGGGGGGTGGGAGGGAGGGCAGGGTGGGTGATGGGTATTGAGGAGGGCACCTTTTGGGATGAGCACTGGGTGTTGTATGGAAACCAATTTGACAGTAAATTTCATATATTAAAAAATAAAAAAAATAAAAAAAAATAAATAAAACTTTAATGAGCAAAAAAAAAAAAAAAAAAAAAAAAAAATCCCACATGAATCATACAACTTACTCCCTTGGCTTTGTGCTCACAAGAACTCTTAGTGGCTTTCTGCTGTTTAAGCATGATTTCAGGAAGCAGTCCACTTCATTGAAAGGTCTCATAAAAACTAGGTCACCATTAATAGCAAAAATCTTTTTCCCAACTTCCATGCCAGCCATCTAAGAGAGAAATAGCAAAAAAAAAAAAAAATTATATTTTAATAAGGAATCTATTTTTTTCACAGAATTAGAAACTGAAAAGACCCAGAACATACAGATTTTTGACATTTTAACACACCTGCAATGTTTTTATACAACTTCACACAACAGAACTGTGGGGGAGATAACACACTTATCATTCTCTTTGACATAGTTTTAAAGTTGATCACCCATTTGTACTGAAACCCACCCCCTTTCTTCTATGTTTTAACTTTGTACTCCTCCTGTGACCCTCTTTCTATTGTATCTTAATAGTTCTTTTTCTTATTTCATCCTTTAAACTACAATCAAACACTAGGTTAATTTTTTTTTACTGGGTTTTCTTTTTATATCCAATTAACTCAGAGAGGTTCAACCTCTATGTGGCCGTCAATGACAACCAAATATGCATCACCAGCATGATATAGCATAAGTATCTTCAGGGCAGGAGAGGAATGGCCTGGAACTCAACAAAAAGAGCTCCAAAAAGCCCAGATTGCCCGAGGCTGAAAAGATGACAAGGAAGACATTATCTCTCCAACCAGGCCACCATTCTTAACCAGTTCTACTGCTTATAAACTACATGCTGCTTTGATTATCAGCTAAATGATGAAAACCTGGCAGAGGATATTTAATTAATGGCATAAACAGATGAAGCTGTGCCCTAAGAACACCCTCAGAAAATGTCTGGGAAAAACATTTCCTTCTCATAGAAAATTACTAAAAATAGTCATTTGTTGGCCAAGCCCACTAAGTATGAGTTGACCAGAGTTATTTTGTTTGAAATTAATGCGGTGTACATAAAACATTGTCTTGCATGAGTCTGTGTTTTGGTAAAAGACAGAAACCTTGGGCATTAGCAGATAGGAGGATGGATGGCAGTTTACTACCAACTTTAAATAGATTCAAAGTTTAAAGCCATGTTTCATTCATTCTCACAGGCTTTATTTAAGATTTATATATTTAGACATTTTCTTGAGGATTAAGGCATTGTACAAGCCAGGCAGCAAGGTGAGAATATTTTAAATCTGATATATTTAGGATATAACACTCCCAGTAGGTTCCATGAGGACAGGAAATTTTATCTTTTGTTCACTGCTGTATTCCCAGAGACTAGAACACTGCCTAGCATATAATAGGTACTAAATAAATCATTCTGAATGAATGAATAAATGATCAGGAGATTCCTCTGTTTAAAAGGCTGGTGAGGTGAGAGAACATCAATCAGCATTAACCTAATGAGAAAAGAAGTCGAAGCATGTGCTCTACTGATGAAAGTCATATTTATGAGTCAAAAGTGACAGGTAAAGAAAAGACCTAGCCCTTGATCTAGTGGAAGAGTTATCTGACATACATAATACAGCCCCACTGGATGCAGTCTCCACAGCATTCCAAGCTAGAAAGATGCACAGGGAAGTCCCAGGGTCATGGAATGAGCCCAGCGGCCTTCTAGGATGTCATGAAGTTCATAGCTATAGATCCTTACAATATCTCCATCCAGCTTTCTTTGAGTGCATGGACTCTGTCACAAATCCCAAGAGCATCTCGTAGAACTTCAGAATAAGATCATTCAGTAACACTATTTTCAACAAAGATACTGAAAAGCTGATTTCAACTTGTTTGGAACTTCTATATTTTTTAAATAAAAATGCTAATTTACATTACCTCAGCATTAGACCCCTTTTCTACCAACTTTATTATTGGAACTTTATTTTTGTCTTCTAACCCAAAACCATAGCTGCCTTCATTGGATTTAATCTGAAATGCAAAATATTAACATTATTCATAAAGCAACTACAAAAACAAGTACAAATTAAACAGAATAAAAGAAGAAAACTTATATAGCATGTTAACTTACCAATAATGATTTGGCTATAACATTTTCCACTACTTTTAAATCATGTTTCATAAGTCGGTGCTTCATATTTGATCCTTCCATTTCCTCATCCGCAAAAAAACGAAAAAGTAGGGGTTCATCTTTGAATTCACTTTTCTCAAGGACTACAAAAAACAGATTCAAATTGTTCCAATTAATCCAAAAACCAAAATTATTTTCCACACTCATAGACATTCAGTGAACAAGTTACATTCACAGAGATCCCTGCGATACTGTTCTATTTCTACACCTTCAAGCTGATGTTTCCTTTAAGTTACTATTAGCTAAGGATTTTGAATTTTTGAGTATTTTTTTCAATGTTGAATTTTTTGTACTTACCCGTCTGTCACTTTCCAGATTAAAATCCAAATTTAAATAAAAGATTATATTGAATCAAAATATGTATGCAATCCAAAACATAGAAATCTACAGTGTTTTGAATTTGTAGTGAACATTTGGAATATGTTTTTAATATCCTGAACAATTATGGGAAAATTCAAATGGGTAAATGTTACTCTTATGTGTGTGAGCAATTCCCACTGTGGTCACTTTTGTTCCAACACTTCAAACCAGAATTGTATCTTCTGGGTGAAATGTGATTTTAGTTTCCACTAATTCTTAGTTCTTTTCTGTTTAAAAACATTTTTCTCAAATATTCTTATTTCAATAAAGGTCAGTTTTTTCCCTTTTATCTGAATGTTCATATTTCCACCCAAAGTCCCTAAGATTCCTGGCGTGCCCTGAGGATATAGGGTTTATGTTTTGTTGACCTTTTTAAAAATAAGGCTAGGGGCACCTAGCTCTGTGGGTTGGGCATCCCACTTTGGCTCAAGTCATGATCTCTTGGCTCTGGAGTTTGAGCCCCATGTCGGCCTCTGTGCTGGCAGCTCTCAGCCTAGAGCCTGCTTCGGATTCTGTCTTCCTCCCTCTCTCTCTGCCCTTACCCCAACTCGTGCTCTGTCTCTGTCTCTGTCTCTCTCTCAAAAATAAATAAACATTTAAAAAAATTTTTAAAAAGGCTAAATATTGATAGAATTTATATTCAGTGAGATCCTGACAGCTGGCAAAATATTTTCAAAGAGGAATCTTCTCTATTTCTATTTATCTATCCTTAGTACTTTGAAGCGCACTTGTTGGAACAGCGGGATTCATTGAACCGGGAAGCTAAAGAGAAGATAATGGTCCCATGGCACTGTAGAAAGTTTGTCTTTATGATGAAACAGACCTCCGGGTCTGGGATTGATTCTGGGTGTAACATTGGGAGAATTGCTTCCACTCTTTGTTTTTTTAAATGTTTATTTTGAGAGACAGCGTAGGGGAGAGGCAAAGAGAGAAAGAGAGACAATTCCAAACAGGCTCCATGCTGTCAGTACAGAGGCCGATGCAAGGCTCGATCTCACAAACTGTGAGAGCATAACCTGAGTCGAAATCAAGAGTTGCTGCTGAACTTACTGAGCCCCCCAGGAGCCCCTGAGAAGTTACTTAAACTTTTGAACCATAGTTTCCTCATCAGTAAAATGGGGGCAATAAAACCTTCTTCATAATGTACAGAACTAAAATGAAGTAATAAGTGTGATTACATTGCCATATAGAAAGCAATACAAAATGACTGCTATTTCGGGGCACCTGGGTGGTTCAGTTCCTGTCTCCTCCTCTTTCTCTGCCCCTCCCCTGTTCTCTCTGTCTCAAAATAAATATACATTTTAAAAAATGATAGCTATTTTATTTCATTATTTTTACAGAGTTCCACATAATAACTGTTGACTGGATGATGTATGTATTGATCTTTGAATGGAAGATTGGCTGGCAAATGAAGCTATCAACCGCAAATTAAAAAGTGACACAAGTCACAGTTGACAATACAAATGAGAATACACTTGAGATCAAGTTAGGTCTTGACTATGTGATCTAAGCACTTTCCCAAAATGTACATGGTATTTTGCTCCTGCTGTTTTCCTCCATCAAACAGTCTGTCTAACAGGAGTGAGAAAGACACCAGCAAGGCCAGGCAGCAGTCAAATTGGTTGTGCTTTACCAACATTGACTTTTGTAGAGAAAACTTTTGTTTTTAACTCAGTATTTTTTAAATTCAATACTTTAAAATATGTAGATAAAATTACTGCTCCTCGACGCTTTAAAGAGAAAAACAATTAGAATATTTGAAGGTTTTCAGCTTGACACTATAGTTTTAAGTCCTTATAATAATGTCATTTTCCTCATTCAATAGTTTGTTCTTCATGGACTGGTATTTCTCTTTCACAACTCATACAGTGTTCTAGAGATAGTGGGATATAATGCAATTCCCAAATGCATATATGCTAACCAAAGATGCTCTCAACATCACTGAAACTTTTGCTATCCTTCCTTCTTCGTAAAAAAGGTGATAACCTTCTGAAAGTAACTGACAAACAGGCAGAAGTGTTATCCAGTATCTGTTTATAAACATATAAAAGCAGTGAAAAAGATTGTTTGGGTTTGTGGAATCTGTAAGATGGTATGAACAGAGAGGGAAAACTAAGTCTCATTATTTTTATAAATTTAGGGGGAATGAAGTCATCAAACAAGAAAGAAAATCTTTAATTACTAGACAAAATGAAACAGATTTTTTCTAGAGATTTAGAATTTTATCCTCTGAGATAATTTTAAAAGCATTTTTTCGGGGTGCCTGGGTGGCTCAGCTGTTTAAGTGTCCAACTCTTGATTTCAGCTCAGGTCATGACCTCATAGTTGGTGGGGTCAAGCCCCACGTCGGGCTGTGCACTGACAGTGAGGAGCCTGCTTGGGTTTCTCTCTCTCCTCTCGCCTCTCCCCACTCACACACTTGTTCTCTCTCTCTCAAATAAATAAACATTTAAAACAAATAAATAAAAGATTTTTTTCTAAAAAGAACAATAATTACCCACCATATAGGTTCTCATTTAATCATTAAAAATTTTTTTTAGGAGGTGCCTGGGTGGCTCAGTCAGTTAAGCATCCGACTTCGGCTCAGGTCATGATCTCGCGGTTCGTGAGTTCAAGCCCCACATTGGGCTCTGTGCCATCAGCTCAGAGCTTGGAGCCTGTTTCAGATTCTGTGCCTCCGGCTCTCTCTCTGACCCTCCCCCATTCATGCTCTGTCTCTCTCTGTCTCAAAAATAAATATACGTTAAAAAAAATTTTTTTAATGTTTATTTTGGGGAGAGAGAGAGAGACAGAGACACAGTGTGAGCTGGGGAGAGGCAGAGAGGGAGACACAGAATCCGAAGCAGGCTCCAGGCTTTGAGCTGTCAGCAAAGGACCCGACGCAGGACTCAAACTCACAAACTGCGAGATCATGACCTGAGTCAAAGCCTGATGCTTAACCAACTGAGCCACCCAGGTGTCCCTTATTTAATTATTTAAAAATATACTGGCATTCAAAAGAACTACAAGTCTGATCTAAAATTATTTCATTTTTTAAAAAAAGCTATTTTTTAAAAAAAACAAAACTTCTAGTTGAAACTTTTGCTTTTCTGGAATCAGTCTAGAAAAACAGAAGGGAAGTCATGGCAACTGGTAGATAATAGTAACTAGATGTAACAATGGCACCAGTGGTGAAATTGAATGCAGATGTGGTGATCCAGCATGGACAAGTGGCAAGACTCACACAGTTTTGCTGGTTCATCTTGAAATGCCTTAATACTGAGATACTCCCAGGGTCCTAACAAAAACAAAACAGTGAAATACATCTGTAAGCTCCTAGGATAAAAATCCCTTACCATGGTGCATAAATCCATTGTCACAGAGTCCGACGCCAAATATCATTGCCTCTTCTCTGGTACGGCAATCCCCCTGTTAACCACATAAAAATATACCACAACTTAATAGGCAACTAAAGGCTTTGTTCTGTCTTTAACTCATTTGACATTCCCAGCATGACATTGACAAAGCCATTCATTTATTACACCATACATTACTTTTGTAGGCCCAGAATGTACCTAATTGCTATAGATCTATATAGATTTATAGATAGATATATTTATCCACTTGATTATGAAAATACTTTTTTGACATTAAGTGAAAAGCAAAGATTTAATATTTCCTGAGAAAAACCACAGTGTTTAAATATGAAAATATATAAGTTAACTTAAATTTATTGCTACTACAAATGATCCCTTTCTCTTATTTTTTCAATCTTGTACACCAACTGTGCAGCCAGAAAATTACCAAATACTGAAAACACACTAAATAAAATTAATGAAAAATCATTGTGCATGATCTGTGCTATCACTTTCCTGGCCTTGTTCTTTAAGGACACCTAAAGAAATCAACTACTGTCAGATGACTTGTAAGACACTGAAAGTAGGGTGTCTGGCTGAGCCTATACGTGCAAGCTTCTCTGTCACTATCCTGCAGAGAAAATAATCAGATCATACAACTGAAGCAATAAAGAAAGCCCAATACAACCTTCTCATGTTTTTATCTAGAAAACTTCTGGTTTATTCATATTAAGTATGTAATTCATATTAAGAATATATTCATATATACGAATACGTGTGTGTGTGTGTGTGTGTGTGTGTGTGTGTGTGTGTGTATAAACCTTACAGTTGTAAGTTTTGTGGTTATAAAGTGCTGTCTCATCTTATTTCTTCCTAGTCAGGTTGGCCCCTTACTGTTGCCTGAACTCTGTGCTTATTTTCATCCTTGCTTTCACGCTTCTAATCATTCACCTACAGTGCATGTTTTGTATGTTTTGTCCACTCATTTGTTTTAAAGTATCTGTTGTCGGTCCTAACAAGTTATTCTAATATCCCTGTGCCTGTTTCTCTGTTAGATAATAATTCCAGTAAGTAGTAATAAACACTTGTGAAAATAAAATCCAGAGAGTTTAAGTGACCTGTCCAACTTTGCAAAACTATGTATCAGCAGAACCATCATCAGATGCTAGGTTACCGAAGTCCCAGTCCATTGTCCCAATTTCTACTACATATAATTTCTAAAGACATTATTGTAACAGACCCTTAGGAAAATCTGAAGAAAAAAAATAATTGCAACCTGGGCCAGCTTTTGAGCAGCTTATTCTATTCTTCTAATGCTCACACTTGAAAAGTAAAAAAAAAAAGAAAAAAAAAGCCAAAAAGAGAAATAGTTTGCTCATTGATTTCCATGGAGTCAGAATTTTATTTATTAAGCACCAAATTTTGCTTCAAAACAAAACAACTTTCTTCAGTTTTCTCACAGAGTCAACATATAGTACAAGTTCATGGGAATTCTATGAGATTATAATTTCTATGTGAAACCCTAATTCTGATACCAAGTACAGAACCAATTCCAATGACATGTATTGACCACAATGTTATAAAAGGCTCTGACTCTAGTAAGCCCACTGGATATGTGAATTAGTTTTTATCTAAAGGTAATTGTTTAGTTTAATCTAAAATCTTAACTTCAAAATAGAATACACACTTGCATGAAAGTTCAGTGTATGTGAATAGGTACACTTCAGTGATACTCAAATTACATTTAGTTTTCTTGATGGCTCTCAGTTGATATTTTAAAAATAGGAACATCTTCCTCTTGAGAAACCATATAACATAAAAATCAAGTTTGAAGACTCTGAAGTCAGATTAACTAGATTCAACTCCTAACTCTGCTTCATATTAGCTGTATACGCTTGGCCAATGTATCTCACTGCGTCCTATCTGGGATTAAAAAAAAGTTCCTAAACCATCTCAAAGTTTAAAGCAGCAGTGAAAGTAACTCAGCAACTTCTATTTATCTATTTACCTGTGCAATTAACCAGTCTATCAGTTTGTTGGCCATGACTACAGATTTGTAGGTTCTTAAATGGTAGTCTTTATCTCTACAAAGGAAACAGAAGCCAAAACCATTAAGCAAGAGGACAAGTAAGCGCAGGAAAACATTTCATTTAATATCAGTGTGCAACAGAAGATTCAATACAATCTGAATCTATTGTCCAAATTATGTGCAAATAAAAGAGGTTTACAAGGTATATATAACACTTGAAAACTCCTCCATTAGCTCATATCAGAAGAGACCCACAATGATATCAAAGCAGGACATTTCTTCTTTGACATTTTCTTATATACCAAGTAGATTATTATTGTTTTATTATCTGATAATAACATAGCTAGAAATATAATATCTCATTAATAAAAGAATAACAAAATAGAACTTCTTCCCTTAAAACAAGATATACTCTACACACACACACACACACAAGTCCTCAAAATGTAGAGAATAAAGCAATCCTTTTATTCCTGAATTTTCCAGGAAGGCTGGATTTGCACCAGAAGATTATTCGTTTGGCTCAGCTGCAGTGGCAGATAGCAAGGCTGTCCTGAGGTAAACATGCTGAGAACCCTGTCATTCATTTTGTCTGATCAGAGCACGGACAAGTGACACCACATCCCCAGGGAACCAAGGGAACCAGCCGACTGTACATCAGCCTATCCTTTCAGCAGACTTCTCAGATCTGAGAAATCACTCAAAGTTAAGTTAGATACCAACAAAATGCTCCTGATCAGAATGGGGCCCCAAGGGCAGAAATCTATAATTCATTCATTTTGCAGGGCTGGATCAAAGGGAAAATGACAGTCTTTTCAAAATGTCAAAAGATCCGAACCTCAAACAACTTGAAGTGATAAATAATTACTAGCTCTGTTCACAGTTCTTCAGCCCCTGTCAGCAATTTACAATTAATACTTACCTCATTTTATCCACTTTCATAAAAAAAAAAAAGTCCCTGAAATATGGTTGAAATTTCTGAGATTTTAGTAATAAAAACACTAGGTTAGCCAGTAATCACAGCAGATTCTTTTTTAAAAAAATCCTTTTAGGGGCGCTTGGGTGGCTCAGTCGATTAAGCATGGAACTTCAGCTCAGGTCACGATCTCGCGGTTTGTGACTTCCAGCCCCACATCAGATCCTCTGCCTCCCCTCGCTCTCTGCCCCTCCCCACACATAAGCCCACACGCTGTCTCAAAAATAAATAAACATTAAAAAACTCTTTTAAAATCTATCTCCATGTTTCTGATACCTCAGTACCCATTTCATTTTGGTTTCCATAAGCATCAATAAGAAGGAAAAGGGTACTCAGTCTATTACAAACCACATGTGGACCTGCACAATTCACCCAAGCAATTTTTCTTTTTGTAAGTGGAGTTCACACATATTAAAAGCATGACTATCATACATTCCATCCGTTTTATGGCTTTTTTTTCCTTTAAATTCTCCCTTGACAACTCATAAACAATTGTCATTTCTAGCCAGAGAACAATTCCTTCATATCAGCTCGTACGGAAGGTAACCTTCTTGATAAGACGTCCCCTACGGCTAAGAGATATTTTCAGAGTACATTTTCTCACATACAAAATGTACCTAGGTACACAGGTGACATGAAAAATGTAACCACTATTGCTTTTTATTAGTTTAGCAGGAAAACAAATTTAAGTAGCCAATTAGTACTGAGTGAAGTAACCATCTTTTAGTACTAAGTTATCCAAAATAATTGCAGGGTGTCTGCTAGAAACCTAGCAGAGAATCCATAAATATGGGTTCGTTTTCACTTCTTTTCACTTCACAAAACTTGTTTGTGAACATGAACAGGGCACTTTCAGAAGTGATGGGCAAGATTCCGTTTCTTCCTCCAGGATCTGCACCATGTTCTCTATAAAACATTAGTGGGCATTCCATGACACATAAACAGCAACTTCTGAATTGTATTGTTTGTTTGTTCTTTAAGCTCTGAGTTTCTTTGGAATTGGAAACCAGAATGAAAAATAGAAACATGGCACATCAAACATTTGGATTCCATAGCCACGAACTGAAAAGCCTCTTCATTCATTGTGGAAATAATACATCCATTTTTTTTTGTTCTATGTGAATATTAAGTTTCAGTTAATAAACTCTGAATGATATCTGCCCATCGGAAATTAGTGTAACATTACACTACATTCTTTAAGTGTATATGTTACAAAAATACAATAATACTCCTGAACATTTTTATTAGTAACAATAAAAAACTCAGTTTTCTGCTGTCTTTTTAAAGACATAAACTGAAAATTAATTATGATTCCACTACAAAAAGACAGGCATATCTCTTCAGAAGGAAAATCATGGTTGAGAACAAAATTATAAAATTTTACTTATTAACTCCAAAATAATTTTTAATTTTCAAGTACAAAATCTTTTCTTTGGATAAAAAAGTATTAGAAGGAAATATTATGAAAATACACATCCAAGTTTCGATTATACAATTTAATGAAAAAAAAACAATATACAGTAATCATAGTATTTCCAAATCCTCTCCCAGTCAACTATTACTTACTAAATATTAACTCTGGATTATTTCACTATCAAACCTGTAGTTTAGTATGAATTAATGGCAAATAATTTTAGAAATCAGAATAAAAAGAATGGAAGAAACTGCATAAATAGAGCTTCAGAAAATTTAGGACTATTTTAAGATAAGTTATTACTTAAAATAATCTTTAAAAGTAAACTTTTCACTTATGGAAGAAAAACAAAATAAGCCAAGAGGTTCCAACTGAAGGATATTTGCCTAATATGTAACATAAATATTTCCCTGTAAGTTGTCCAAAAGTTAGACTCACCTTATCACTGGAGTAAACAGACTATGGAGACGGCAATATAATCTCACTCCCTATTATAAAATAAAGATATGTCAAAAACAAGGAAGATCACTCAAAGACAGACCAATGAAATTGTAAGACAAATAAATTCACCATAAACATTCTGGAATCACTATATAATCTCTACCAATTTGAAAGTTACTCAACTATTATACTACATCAGAAAAATAATATAACTGAAACAATAAAAAGGGTTTTTAAAACTATTTTTCTTAAAATGTAAAATTTACAGACATAAGTAGAAAATAAATCTATGTAGCAATACCTCATACTACACATTCATTACATGTCAATATAAATTTTGTCAAGTGTGCAAACAAAACTGTCACATAAATTTTATATATGTACATTATTTTTTAACTTATTCAAGTATAATGGCCACTTGTTACTACATGTGACATTGTTTTCAATGTATACGATCTTCTGAGTAATGCAATTTCATTACTTCCATTTAGAATTACAGAAGAGAACAAAAAAAAGTGATTGAACCCTAAAACTCTTTAAACAGCAAGAAGAATTGAGAGGCTTGCTTACCTATGCCATTTTCTATGGCATAAGAATTCTTTTAAGTCTCTCAAAAGCATTTCATCCTGGTAAAGTATGACATGAATTCTGCTATTGATAAAAGGTTCTGGGAGAGGATGTTACCTTTGAAATCACATCCTGCATCTCATTTCTTGGATAAAATGTTCCATCATCATAGCGAAATCTATATAACATCTGTTCTGGCTTGAATTGATGCTTATCAGTAACTAAGAACATAGAAACAATATATTAAAATACTGACAATATAAAAAGTGGCAAATACAAACAAATTTATAAAATACAAATTCCCAAACATTGAAACTTGGAGTTTTACCAAAAACTTTTGTTTTCCTAACACAGTAATACTATTTCAGTAAGATTCATGATAAGATTTTGTTATATGATACATTTATAGTTTCCATATAATGATTTAGGAAATAGAGTTTAGCAACATTCAACTAGCATAGTATGCTGCACGTGTACAGTGTATTACTTTATTTATATAAATATACAAAGTTGTATTTTCTATTTCTCCACAATGCCACAAAGTCAAGCAAAAAGGGCCCTTTAAAGAGTGGATAATCTAATTTGTGGGTTATAATTCAATTCTGAGTCCTAGAAGTGAATTTTAGTATTTATGTGTTTTACCCCACAGCAAACAGGCCAAGACCACACATACACCAATCTTGACCATTTATCCTGTGTTTGGAACTCTGGAGTAGATTATATAATTTCAATATGTACCTTATCCCAAAATTTCAACAGTTTTCTTAAGCTGAGAAATGCTATTCTTACATGTCATTTATTTTTTTTTTCTCAGCAGAAATGACAACGGTCATCCTTCACTTTCATCCTTGAGATAAGACTTTCATATTCCTAAAGACTCCTATTTAACTTCCTTTCAAGTTTTCTTCTTTTTAGGAGAAATTATTTTACACACAGTCTAACAAAGACTTTCTTTGGGAAAGAAAAAACCTCAAATTAAACCTCAAAGAGTTTATATTTAAATGTTTTATTTACAGGGAATGCAACATTTGCAGAAGAGATAATTTGCTGCAACAAGCTCTATTTTCACGATTAGATGGAAGACTTTGACCTTTATTTTTGTTAAAAATGTTGAAGGGGGAGAAAAAGTTGTCAGAATTAATTTCCATGAACTACATTTGGTGAATCCAGAAGAAAGCCGAACGACTTATCTCACACACACACACACACATACACACGTGAAGTTTCAGCTATTTTACCCCAACCTATCCAAACTATGTGCATGGCTTGCAGCCATCAGATCGACACAGGACTGCTGCCAAAGAAAGAAAGACAACACAGCCTTTTGGCATCTTTTTTTCCAGATCAAGCCAAAAAGAAAAAAGCATGTGTGAAAGAAAAATAATATTGAGAGACATATTTTGAAATCTTATGGCATGTTTCAGGACCAGTTATTTATTTCTTCTCAGCAATCTACCTCTTCTCATTTTTATCTCCTAAGATTCATTGAAATAAATGATTGTCTAGATATTTCAAAATTCAAGGAAACATTGGGCCCAAATGTCTCCTGCCACAATAAAAGAAGTGGTGGTTTAAAATTTCTATTCAAAATGGAGTGCTTTGTTATATGGCAAACTCTTGTGACCTTGACAACTCATCTTGGGTTAATTTGCAACTCTTAGCTGTTGCCTTAAAAAAACAGCGAATAGTTTTGCACTCAACTGCACTCCCCCAACTTCTTGAACATGGAAAATGGGTTTATGAGTTGTTGAGAGTTCAAGTTATCTTATGGGGAAGGTTGCTTAATGCCATCTTTTAAACAACTATGCGATACAGTGGTATTACTAGGGATACCCTGGTAAATGTTTAACACCTGGCTTTCTTGATGGTGGGAGAGAAGAAGTGCTGATTTGTAGTATTCACTAATTTCTGTGGTATTAAATAATCCCACACTGGTCAATTTCAAACTACCATAATAAAGTCACTGAACACAGAGTTAGACGAGCAGTGATACATTATTATTTACGATTTCCATCACACAGAAATAATAGATTTTAAATAACACCAACAATAACAGATAGGAGAAAAATAACACCAAGAACATAGAAAACGTAGTTCAACAATTAAGAAGTGATGAGTTTTAATAATATATGAACTTCAGGGTGCCTGGGTGGCTCACTCGGTTAAACATCCAACTTCGGCTCAGGTCACGATCTTGGAGTCCGTGGGTTTAAGCCCCACATCAGGCTCTGTGATCACAGTTCATAGCCTGGAACCTGCTTCAGATTCTGTGTCTTCCTCTCTCTCTGCCCCTCCCCTGTTTGTGCTCTGCCCGCCCCCCCTCAAAAATAAACACTAAAAGATTTTTAAAATAATTTATGAACTTCGTTTCTAATACAATTTATGTACTATTTATTTAATTTTTAATAATAGCTGTGCCTCACAACGAGCTTGCAAATTTTTAAGAAATTTAATTACCAACTCTCTTAAGTTTGTACAAGCCAACTTCACACACCACCGGATATAATGAATGAGGTCTCTGAATTCTTGCTTAAGCATTTATAATGTAAATAGTAGACTCAGACAAGAAAGTATTATCAGCATATCATACAGAAAGCATATGCTGCCTCAACCCAATAATTCCTGGTATAGCCGGGCTTTGCTTTTATGAAGTTCTCAACAATATAAGCAATGTGAATGATGGCAATAACAGTCAACTCTTTTTGCATGCTCTCTTTAAAACAGATGGTCCATTCAACTTTATTTTAGGAACTCTATTTCCACTAGAATGCAGCTGGAACCACATACCAATAAAACTAGCACGTATGGCTCATATTCCTCCATTCTAATAAAATTACTAATGTGAAATCGCACAATATGTTCTCTTACCCCTAGTTGTGGGGGGGACTGTACAGGTTAATTTCGGACACTTAAAAAGGGTGATTACTTTTAGCAACAAAAATTCTGTATGCCAAATCTAACATCACCACTGACCAAATCCTGATAACAATAGTACAGGCCACTAAAATCAAACTGCGACAAACAATTGTTATAATTTCAAACTTTGCATTTGAAATTTCAAAATAAATTTTAATCCAGAATTTATCTCCTTCTTCCTTTTCAAAATGGTATTGGAGAAAAGTGGTGTCTGAGTTGGGGGATAAGTTGATTAGGACTGAAATTCTCTCATTCTGATATCCCTTATAAAAAAATCTTATGTTCTTGATGTTTTTTCTCATTAGAGGGAAGCAATTAAAAATATTGTGAGAGGGGCTCTTGGGTGGCTCAGTCGGTTAAGCCTCCAACTCTCGATTTCAGCTCAGGTAACAAACTCATGGATTGTTGAGTTTCAGCCCGCATCGGGCTCCATGTTGACAGTGTGGGGCCTGCTTGGGATTCTCTCTCTCACCTACTTTCTCTGCCCCAACCTTGATTGCTCTCTCTCTCTCTTTCTCTCTCCCTTTCTCAAAATAAAAAAACTTAAAAAAATATTGTGAGAAGCATTTTAACAGAATAAATACGGGTGGTTCCCTCTCTATGGAACTCTGTAATTCCTTCAAGAGCTTCCAGCAGTTTTGAACTGAAGAACAGATAAGACACAAAAAGACTGTTCATAAAGATATTTAATAAATATTATTTCAACTCTACTTTGTACTAACTTACAACTAACATGAACATGTTTGAGTAGTTGTTCATGACTTCAGGCAAAGTAATAACAGCTTTGTCATTGTAAAGTCAGTAAAATTCCACCCATAAGAGTTATATCTTCAATTTCCAGAACCCAATGAACTATGCAAATAAGTAACTAATTATCATACAATTCCTAGATCACCTTTGATGAAAGATGAAAGCAAGAGTGGAAGGATGGCTTGAAAATAACCTAATAGCTCCTTTCAAAGGACATCCTCTCCGCACACCTTAACTCCTTCCAGCTTTGCAAATAAAATCTGTAACATACTTTAATCTATCATAAGATACCTCATAGTCAAAACAGGAAAACATGACAAAATTAGTGTGTAACTCTAAAATACAGTAATAATCTGGGGCACCTGGGTGGCTCAGTCAGTTAAGTTTCTGCCTCTTAATTTCACCTCAGGTCATTATTTCACAGTTGGGCTCTGTCCTGAGTGTGGAGCCTGTTTAAGATTTTCTCTCTCCCTCTGCTCCTCCCCTGCTCCAAATAAATAAATAAATAAATAGTAATAATCCCATAGAAGTAAAAAATGTTGCATTTTTTTAAACAGTCTTTTAAACAAATTTAAATAGCAACATCAATTGTTGATAACTTTAAGATCTTTTTTTCTTTTGTTTCTAGTTCATAATGGTTTGAAGTCACTCAAATTAACAACTTAAATTAACAATCATGAAAACCTCCACTGAAATAGAAATTTTGAAAGTTATTTTTATGACTATTACATGCTGACATCATCATAAAACAATGACAAGTTTATATAATGATTACTCTGTCTTTAATATAATTCCATAGATCTTATATTGATCTGGGAGCTATGCCTCAGCGGCAGAAATTGGATCACTGTTTAACAAATTGGTTTAGCTTTTGTCTTTCCTGAGCATGCAGCTACACTACATTTCTAAGTTTCTCTTGCAAGAAGTAAGGAGTGGCCACATAACTGAATTGCACCCAAGGACATGCACACAAAAGGCACAATGGAAAGTGTACAGGCCCATTTAAAACAAACAAAACAAAACTCCACCACTCCTTCAAGGCAACCTTTAAGAGCCTTGCACTGAAGATCAGTGAGCCTCTATCAAACACCAAAACCCTGTGTGGGGGAGAACACCCAACCTCATCTACCAAAGACTGGACTTTACCTGAGTGACAAAGTAGCTTCTAGAATGTAAGCCACTAGATTGAAACTTATTTGTTACAGCAGCTAGTGTTAACCAATACTTTTCCTTCTCAGTGCTCTCTGCAAAACAAAAAAAGTTAATTTTCCCATCCTATTAGATTTCTGCCTTTCTGAAAGGAAATAGGTCAATAGCTGGATTGCCTGGTGAAGAGGATAAAAGGATAGGCTTAAAAAAACTACTAGACCATAAGAAATAAAGGTCATTAGTTCATGTTTACATACCTTAGAGCACCTAGCAGAGTATCTTACATGCAGAATGAAGGAAAGAGTTGGTAAGGAAAAAAATAAACCAAGGTGATCATAAACAGATTTTCCCTTCTTTGTTCTATTGGTAATACATAGTCCCTGGAAGTACGCCGTCTAATGAGAAAGGAATCTCCTGATTTCTGAAGGTCAATGATTGTATGCAAAACCTCTCTACATTCCACCTACTTGAGCTTCAATGGACTACAGGACAAAACAAACACATTCCCTTCTTGACCCAAGTATACACTCGGACGTGGGCTTTGATGAAAGGAAAAAGCAGCAGCAGAGAGGAAAGTCATGTAGCTCAACATTTTTTGATATTTACTTATAAGTTTTTGGATGATGCTTTTTAGCATACTAGATACTAAAGGGTGATTTCATAGTGTTAAAGAATCAAGTACAAAATCATATATAATTTATCGGTATTATCTGTTTACTCAAAATATAATTATTCATTGATTCATTTACTGAGCAAATATTTATTGAGCATCTGCATGTGATGGGCACTCCAGGTATTTACTATATATTAACTAACAAGACTCCTGTTCTTATGGTATTTATATTGTGATTGGTGGCTAGAGTAGGTATGGGAGACAAAGAGAGAAGTAATAAATAAATAAAATAACATGATAATTTTAGCGAGTGATAAGTTCATGAAGAAAATTTCAAAAATTAAAAACGCAGTTTATTGGAATAATGGGATGAGTCAGAATGTCATTGAAGATGTGAGTCATGAATACTGAGACTTTTATCATTTCATTTTCTGCTCTATCTCTAGCACCTAGAAAGGTCCCTGGCATATATTAGGAACTAATAAATAATTGTTGAATGAGAATGGCAAGAACAAAGTTGCTAAATATACAGTCATCTTGGAGTGTTCAAGGGAGAGACAGAAAGCTGCAGTGGCCACAGTGTAATGAGTTAGGTATAATACCATGTGCTGACTCACAGAGGAAGTCAGGGGCCCTATCATGTGGGGCCTTATGGCCCATGGTAAGAGATCTAGACCACGGTAAGAGGTTCTGGACTTCTCTTTGAGTTTAACGGGACTCCAGTAGATGATTATAAGAAGGAGGATGCCTTGATCTTACATCTGTTTTAAAAGGTCTCTTCAGCTGTTATCTGAAGAGGAGGACAATAGGGATAGTGGCCGAAAGTGGAAGCCAGGAAAGAGAAGATGGTGCTTCGGAGGAAGGTGGGATTCTGGAAGGGAGAGAAGTGGTCTGGTTCGGGACCTATATTGGTGGTAGAGTTCACAGGGTTTGAGGGCATGAGGGATAAAAAGGAATTCCAGATGATTTCTATCTGGATAGATGGTGGCACATTACATCGGTGGCACCCAGTGCGGTGGGGAAAAACTGGGAGAATCTAGCTCATTTTCACCCCACTCTAATTAAAAACAAAAATGAACACTGAAATACCTTAGCTTAATAGCCGTATTTATTCACAATTACCTCTTTTTCTCTTCTCCCACATTTTGCATTAGAAATTCTTCAAGCTTGGGGTGCCTGGGTGGCTCAGTCAGTGAAGCGTCTGACTTTAGCTCAGGTCATAATCTCACAATTCGAGTTTGAGCCTCGCTTCAGGCTCTGTGCTGACAGCTCAGAGCCTGGAGCCTGCTTTGGATTCTGTTTCCCTCTCTCTCTGCCCCTCCCTTGCTCATACTTTGTCTTTCTCAAAAACAAATAAACATTAAAAAAAATTTTTTTTTAAGAAATTCTTCAGGCTTTACTTCTTACTCCCATGATCACTGCTTTCTTCTTTGTTATTGATGTTCTCAGCAATCTGGTGCTCTCTCAAAATGATCCCCAAATTTGTCTCTGGATCTCTCTCTACCCTGAGCTTTACACACACATTCCCAACCTCTTACTGAGCACTCCCCTGTGGATGTCTTATACCCAACCTGCTGCAAACCCTTTATCTCCTCCACACCCTCCTCCTCCTGAATAATCATCCCTGTCATCTAGATAGAAAGTTCAGAATAACCTCATCTTGCTCTTCATTCATCTCCCACATCCAACAGTTAGCAGACATGCTATTTCAGCTTCACCAGAATCTCCCCAATGGACCACTCTCATCGTGCCCAAGAACACAGCCCTCAACCTCCCACTGCCGGGAAAGGCTGGGGTCTCCTGGTGGAAGGGGCTCTCCGCAGTGTCCCAAGTGTCTTCATTCCATGTTCCACGCTGCTGTATCTGAGGACTCTAAAGCCAAGTTCTGGCCACTCTTCTGCCTAAAAGTGTCCATCACCTTCTCACCTCTTTCAGAATATGCCCCCCATATTACAGCCAGAGAGTTAACATCTTCTGGGATCAGAGGTGCCTACCTTTCTCACCACATCCTCCCTCCATATATTCATCCATGAAGTATACTCTCTTGCCATGTGACATTCTGTGCTAGTTCCTGAAGAGGCCACCATGAACTTTTTCACTCCCATGCCTGAGCACCTATACCATTCCTCAGGGTGGGACATCCTTTTGTCCTTCTGTCCCCGTGAGAGTTCTACTCTCTACATTGTGCAACCTTAATGCCCTTTCCCTCATGAAGCAGTCCCAAATACTCCAGTGAGAACCTGCTATTCCTTCCTCCACACTCCCGCACTTACCTGTATTTCTAATTCTTGCCTGTGTTGTAGTCGTTCGTGTTAAAGTTAGCAAATATATCACCATACCCCATACTCCCTGAAATGTAGTTCTGTATTTATTAGTCACTCAAATATGTTGTTAAAAACACATAAGCATCCTATAATGTGGTGATTTGCTCTACGTTAAATTGATTAATGAAATCATGCAATCTGTGGATAAACAGAATAATTTAGTTCTTAATATTTTATAATTAATAATTTCATAAAAGAATTACCATGGTGGATGATTCCATTTTCTAACAATGCTTGTCCTAAGTGAACCCCTTCCTCAGGCCTGTGAATCTCTCCAATTTCCAACAGCCATGACACAAATTCACTGCAATAGAAATCCAGTGAAAAAGTTAATTTTTTCCTCTGAAAGTCTATTTGTACCATGCTTTCATCAAGCAGCTATGGAAGGAGTCTCAAATATAAAAAAAATATTTGCAGTGCATTTCAGCATGCATTTTTTCACATATGCAAAGCCCAAAATTATTTAAATTTTACTCTATTCTAGGAAACAAATGTCCATAGCTTACCTAAACTATACTTAATAACTATTCAACTTACTGAGACCTCTAATAAACACAAATGGAAAATTTTAGAGTAGTTTTAACTATAAAGAGAATATAAGAGACCCTAAAGATATCCAACAGACAGAATAATAATGATTTAATATATAAGAAACAGACTGTCTGGAATGTGGCTTTTCAGGCACAGAGAACCAGTGTGTTTGAAACTCCAAGAAGGCAAACTAAAAATTAAAAACTAAAAAATAAAAATAAAAAAATCATATCCCATATGGTGGACAGAATTCTAAACATGTCCTCTTACCCCCCACCCCCATCAAGAATCCCATTCCTTGGGGCGCCTGGGTGTCTCAGTTGGTTAAATGTATGACTTCGGCTCATGTCATGATCTCTTGGTTTGAGAGTTTGAGACCCATGTCTGGCTCTGTGCTGACAGCTAAAAGCATGGAGCCTGCTTAGGATTCTGTATCTCCTTCTCTCTCTGCCTCTCCCCTGCTCGCTCGCTCTCTCTTTCTCTCAAAAATAAATAAACATCAAAAAAAAAAAAAAAAGAATCCCATCCCTTGGTTTTGTAATCAAATCCTAATCTAGGTAGTGCTGTGAATGGATTTTGTATATGAAATTTAAATCCCAAGTCAGCTGACTCTCTGAGAGTGGTCCTGGCCAACAGTCAGCACAGAAATAGGATTTATACTTACAGCTACAGAGGACTGAATTCTGTGGACTGAAGTTGCCAGCAAATTCAATGTGCTTGGAAGTGAATTTGTTCTCAGAGCCTTAAGATAAGGGCCCAGCCTCAGCCCAACCCACAACCTTGATTTTGGCTTTGTGAGACCCTAAGCAGGCAACCCAGTATTGCTCACCTGGAATTCTTTCTGACCTAGAGAATTATGAGCTAATGAATGGCAGTTTTTTCAAGCCACTAGGTGTGTGGTAACTTATTTTGCAGCAATATAAAATTAATACACACCAAAAGCCATAGGAGAGTCTTACTATACTGTTTTCAAATGTTAAAATTATCTAGTAAATTCACTGTTGTATCTAAACTTTCATCCAAAAGGAATACTCCAGCACGAAACAATCCATCAGAACTGTCCACCGCATACATCTACTGTGGCTGTGAAGGACAGAGAGGATCACAGCTCACATCTGTCACCATTTTGGGGTGGGAAGAGGAGCCCCAGATATCACAGATAAGTAGGATGATGCTTTGCAATACAGGAGAGCACCAGCTGGGTCATGGTAATTGTTATGGCCATGTGGTATCATTAGGAGAACACTAGATACAGAAACGTTTTACAATGAAATATTTTATGGTGCTCATGTTATAAAAACCTAACATTTTGGGGCGCCTGGGTGGCTCAGTCGGTTAAGCGTCCGACTTCGGCTCAGGGCATGATCTCACGGTCCGTGAGTTCGAGCCCCACGTCAGGCTCTGTGAGGACAGCTCAGAGCCTGGAGCCTGTTTCAGATTCTGTGTCTCCCTCTCTCTCTGACCCTTCCCCGTTCATGCTCTGTCTCTCTCTGTCTCAAAAATAAATAAATGTTAAAAAAAAAAATTTTAAACCTAACATTTGAACTCTTACATAAAGTCACAGATACATTTTAGAATGGTTTTAATTTTACACAGAGGTCAGAGAAGCCAAGCTATGGAAAATGTCGAAAATTACTTTTCCATTTATTTCAAAACCAAAAGCAATGCATATGGCTGCAGTCAAATAACTGAGGGACATGAAATTCTAAACATGGGTATCTAGACTAAAAAGTACATTTTAAGGCAGAAGAAGTTGTTAAAATGCTTTTAATTCTTTTATTAAATAGGAGCCATCCAAAAGAAAGTTTAAACAGAAGTAAAACTTCAGTTTTGTCCTCAATAGCACAAAAATAGTAAGAATATCAACCCCATAGCACTGTCACAGGATTAAATGAGCTGATAAATGATAACGGCCACAGTGCCTGGCACATTTTGAGCGCTTATTAAATGTCAGTGGCTGACAGGTGAGTTGTGCTGTTTGGTATGTAGCTAAAGCATCATTCTGTTCTGATGTCAGCAGATTCCTGAATGTGTCAAAAAATTAGGAAAAGAGCACTTTCTAAGTATTTCTATAAATTAGGAGCATAGGATAAAAAAAGAGAAGGGGTACAAAAGGAAGTTAATGGGTGGCTTTACTGCGGGACTTATTCAAATCACAAGGAGATCCCATTAACACTCTGCAAAAGGATTGTAATCCAGTCAAAAACAATCTCCACCTTGGGCTGTAACACAGAGGTAGCGTACTGTTGTGGGAAAAGCCACAATGAACACAGCTAAAATTTACTGTGTCTCTCCTATGTACAAGGCGCTCTGGAGAAGGCTTACAATCAATCATTGCAACTAACATGCATTATGGTCAGGGTAAAGGGTTAACAAAACCCTGCTCTTTCAATTAGGAAAACATGACCCTGGATTAACTTTCTAGCTCTGTTTCCTAGAACCTGATGAAGGCAGGGCATCAGCTGTGTTGCCAGGCAGCATTCTTATGGTAAAAATGACCCCCGACGGGTAAATGGAATATTAATAAACACCTGGTGAGAAGCCATAGCTTGAAGTGACACTCTTATAAGTAGGCATGTCCCTATGAGAAGTGGGAAGTTATGCCTAAAAGGTTATAATAAGAAATAGTGTCTCTGTGGGGCACCTGGGTTGGCAGGCTGAGTGTCCGACTTCTGCAGTTCCTGAGTTCAAGCCTCACGTCAGACTTGCTGCTGTCAGTGCAGAGCCTGCTTCAGATCCTCTGTGCCTGTCTCTACCTCTCCCCCTGCTTGCACTCTCTCAAAAATACATAAACATTAAAAAAAGAAGAAAGAAAGGGAGAGAGAGAGAGAGACAGAGAGAGGAGGGAGGGAGGGAGGGAGGGAGGGAGGGAGGAAGGAAGGAAGGAAAGAAGGAGGGAGGAAGGGAGGGAGGGAGGGAGGAAGGAAGGAAGGAAGGAAGGAAGGAAGGAAGGAAAGGAAAGGATGGAGGGAGGGAGGAAGGAAGGAAAGGAAGGAAGGAAGGAAGGAAGGAAGGAAGGAAGGAAGGAAAGGAAGGGAGGAAGGAAGGAAGGAAAGGAAGGAAGGAAGGAAGGAAGGAAGGAAGGAAGGAAAGGAAGGAAAGGAAGGAGGGAGGGAGGAAGGAAGGAAGGAAAGGAAGAAAGGAAGGAAGGAAGGAAGGAAAGTCTTCTTTGCAGCATTGAGGTTTCCAAGTGAAGGTAGGCTCACATCTGCTCTTTCTCTTGCACAAAGCTGTCACCTGGGGGCCTACCATCACTTGGAAACCTCAATGCTGTGATAGCCACACTAGCTTGCTGGCAGTTGGGTGGTCTGCTGTGAGGACCATGCTCACTGGAGAAGAGACCCCATGCTGCCCTGCAGGCCAGGGTTTCCTGGCCTATATTCTTCTCATGGGGTTGGGAGCTGGCGTGGCCTATGGCTATTTTGTTGTGTCTACATAATTAATCAAGAAGGCATTCTGGTATGTATTGCAAGTAAGCACTACAATCATCTCCATTTTTAGAGAGGAAAAGGAAGTTTAAACTTCCCAAATCTCTCAACTAGCCAGAGGTAGGAGCAGATTTGCATGGAGACAGTCTGATGGTGAAGTCTGGGCTTTGAACTACTTTTAGAGAGTTGACACTGGCATTTACTAGCTATATGAATGTGAGCACGGTATGCTCCCTGATGGCTGGGTTTTGAATCTTTAAAAAATATAAAGAATTTACCTCTTAAGTATGTATTTGAGGATTAGAAATAACGTATAGGAAGAAGCCAGCATAGGGCCTGGCCTAAGCAGCGGTACCTGAAGGCGGCCGCCCTTCCCTTCAGTCCTGCAGGCCGAACCCAGCAGGAATTCCCACATACAGCTGTCTGGAGAAACCAAAGGACACACAGCCAATCTATGTGAAAAGCTCAGGTGACTTCCCCGCCTGTTGCTCTGTGCCAGGCTCACTGCATGACCTACTTTTCCAGACTCCTCATCGATAGGCCTTCATGCTGAGCCCAGCTGTCAAAGTTTTGAATTAATTGCCAGCTTAGACTGTGTGTCTTCACTTCTCCAGTCTTCTCTGACTCGTAGGCCCTGTACTCACATCCTTGGCAGACTCTGTCCCCTATAGGTAAAACCGCCTGCCTGCCAGCCCCTGCCTGACCCCAACCTCTGCTTCGCCCTTGGAACACAGTACATCCAAAACTGCTGAAGTCATGGATGAATGGATAGATGTCTTAAGTTTTGTATGACTTCTGGCCCTAGATCCATTCCTTCACCCCACTACGGTCCAGGAAATGTTGATAGCAAAGAAATATTAAAAAATGCTTAGAGAAATATTTGTTAAAGAAAAACAAATCATTAAAGGAAAGTTAACACGTGAGATAGTGGAAACATGAAAGAAATACATGCACCTAGACTACCAACCTTACCTTCCAAGGAAGCATTTAGGGAACGTGGTCAGTTTTCTTTTCCTGTCTTTGATCAGATTTCCTTGTTTGCACATCATCTTATAAAGTTTCTCACCCTGTTCGGAGATCATTACCCAGGTGTCTTGCTCCATTCCTAATTTTAAACCTATCAGAAATGAAACAAAGGACAGGTACTGAAAGTCTCCTCACTCACCCATGCCTTCATTAAACAAACATTTATTTCACGTCTACCACATGCAGGGGATTGCAGACACAGAGCTCCATACGCTAGGCCCTGATTTTCAAGAAGCTCTTGGGATACCAAGGAGACAGTCAAGACAGGATCTCGAGGGCCATATAGCACCTTGTGTAAATTGTGCCCAAAGGGCACATGGTTTGGCCACTGGAGGAAGAGCAGCTGTACCTCAAGCTCCCTGCACCCCTTCTGCAGAATTAGATCGGCACAAGTGGACCGGCTGGCCCTGGAAACAGCCTTAAAGGAGAAACTGCGATACAATAAAGGCATATTCAGAGGATCTTGCCTTTACACAGAAATATTAAGAAAGGTTTCAGGGGCGCCTGGGTGGCTCAGTCAAAATGTTTTTTTAACATTTTGAGTATTTGAGTAACTTCCAAACTGTTTTCCAGAGTGGCTGCACCAGTGTGCATTCCCATCAAAAGTGCAAGAAGGGGGGTGCCTGGGTGGCTCAGTCGGTTAAGCGTCCGACTTCAGCTCAGGTCACGATCTCGCGGTCCATGAGTTCGAGCTCCGCGTTGGGCTCTGTGCTGACAGCTCAGAGCCTGGAGCCTGTTTCGGATTCTGTGTCTCCCTCTCTCTCTGACCCTCCCCCTTTCATGCTCTGTCTCTCTCTGTCTCAAAAATAAATAAACGTTAAAAAAAAAAATTTAAACCAAAAAAAAAAAAAAAGAGAGAGAAAGGTTTCACAGAAGACCAATGTTTAAAAGCAGAGGGGTGAACGGTATTTCCAGAGAGAAAGAGAGAGAGTTAACAAGAGCTACCTGAGGTGAAGCAACACAGGGGCACAGCTCCAGGCCCTACATGAGAGGACAGGACACACTGGTGGGTTAGTTAGGGACCTTGCTCAACTGCAGTTTCCATATACTTCATCCCTGAAGTATCAGGGAAGCATGTAAGGGTTTCCACCAGAGGGAGAGGTAAAGCAGGGCAGGACAGGAAAGAAAGTTTTGTTGCTTCAGAAACAAAGCTCTGATGACAATACAGGAACAAAGTGAAGGGGGCAGGGTTTAAAAAAAGGGAGACCATTAGGAGGAAGCCTCAAAAATTCAGGCAAGTTGAACCCTGAAGGCAATAGCAGGGGCTACAGGGCAAAGAGAATGATGCTGAGACATATCTAGGGAGCAATACTGCTAGGATACAGCAAAGGGTTAAATGCAGGCACGATGGAGAAAAGAGAGATCAGGATGCCTTCTAGGCTTTTGACCTGAGAGCCTGGAACTGGAGAGTGGGGGGTTAGACGCATTTCTGAAAAAGGGATTCAGATAAGGAGGCGTCCAATACTGTGCATATTGAATTTGGACGTTCAGGTAGAGTCCAGGAGTCAGCAGAACACATGCGTATGAAGCTCAGGAGAGATGGACGAAGTGGCAGTGTAGATGTTGATGTGGATCTGGTGGGAACGGGTAACCCAGGCAAGGAGCTATCTTAGCGGAGAGCAGTGTCAAAGCTGAAAGCCTGAGAACGCCCACAATCTGGGACGTTTGGACGGGACTGACAAACTGTTGCAGAAGAAGAAATACTTGAATTATTTTTAGTTTTCTGGCTACAAATTTTCTTATGAAAATTTTATTTTTACAATGGAGGGGCAATTACCATTTGTCAGTAATAGGGAATACTCCATCAAGAATAGAACCTGTTCACATAAACAAATTTACACAACATGCTTATTTGCTTGCTTTTCTTTCTTTCTCTCTCCTTTCCTTCCTCCCTTCCTTTTTCACCTTAGGTTTACCTGTATGCACAGCCATTCTGAAAAATAAATAAAGGTTCAACTTGATGAAAAATTTATTTTACCTTTTAAATGACTTGCTATGCTATTTGAATTGATTGCTGGATTCAACAAAACGGAAAGAATCAGCTATTCGGTATTCACAATCTATGTTTTAAATTTTTCTAACTAGTTCTCCATCCAAGATCAATCAAAGGAGTTAAGTATTTGAAAATGCTTTGGAAATGCTCATATAAATGTGTGTGCTATGAATATTTTAATCGAAATAGGAGCTTTGTATGTTCTTCAAGGAAAAATTTCTGAAGATCGAAGAAAGGGTTCTTTGTGCTTCAAAATTTCATCAGCAATGGGATATTTTATTCCTAAGTCTCTGGGAAAAGGAATACATACTGTCTTGTTTCTTATCAATTATTGGGTAAAGAAATTAGTAGTAACACAAGCATTTCTATTTCTTAGCTGAATTAAAGGAATGTGCGTAATTGCAGATAAACGTCACACAATTGAATACTGCCAGATCAAGTGCCTTTTGCGAATCTTGCTAAAAACGTGAAGCAATTTCGAACCCGGCCTCCTCATGTGAACAAACTCCTTATTGGCTTGCATTATAGTCAACGGCATTGTAAAAAGTTAATGTATATCCCAAGTGCTTTATTCTATAATTAGGACACTAACATATTTGGTCTAGAGATTTTCACTGTACTGTTACATATATAGAGAACAACTGTTGGAGGCCCTACAACACTGCCTTATACTATGGAAGTTTGTCTCTTACAGGAAAACTCTGAGATGATGCTTTAGAAATGGCGAGAATAAGGTGCAAAGAAAATTTAACAACTTTTAAAGCAAACGAAACTATTTGCTGTAGACTGAATGTTTGCATGCCTCCCAAATTCATATATTCAAACCTGACATCTAATTGTGCTGGTGTTAGGAGGTAAGGTGTTTGGGAAATGATTAGGTCATGAGAGTGGAGTCCTCATGAATGAGATTAATGGCCTTATCGACAAGACCCCAGAGAGATCTGCTGCCCTGCTGTTATGTGAGGACACAGTGAAGAGATGGCCATCTAGGAACTGGAAAATTGCTCTTCCCAGACACCAGATCTTGGGCTCCTAGCCTCCAGAACTGTGAGTTATAAATTTCTGTTGTTTATAAGCCACCTAGTCTGTGGTATCCGTCATAGCAGCCTCAACAGACTAACATAATATTTAAAAGACACTGCTGGCCACAATATAATTATTTCACTAACTATACAAGGTTTTTCTTTTCTTTCAGTGATAATATTAGAAGTATCCATAAAGTATTTTAGCATGAGTCTTACCTCACTTGGAAAATCCAGATGAACATCACACACCTTTTTACTTTCTCATAATTTCTGCCCATTGTCTGCTTTCTTCCTAAGTTAGAATCTTCACAAAAGTGTAATAGTGGCCAATTCATACACCCACCTTTTCTCCGTTCTCTTTCTTTCAAAATAGCTTCAAACCATTCGTGCTTCTCTTCAGGTGTTTTTGCCATGCACACGAACCATTTATTTTTTGCTGTGTTATGTATTTTCCATCCATTGATAACAATGTGTCCACTACTATGGAAATCAGCTGGAAATTAATGGGGGTAAAGGTGAACAACAAATATAATATATAAATTATATCAACACAACCATTCAATTCACAAAAGTCCCAACACCACTGAGTTCTTAAAAGTATCTTCGCTTTAAATGTGTGAAATGAAGAACATAAAAATAAAAAATCAAATGTTTGTATATGAAATGCAGTTAGTGCTCAGGAATAAAACACTTCTAACTCTTAATATTAATATATTACATGAAATTAAACATCTGAAGTATTAACATTCCTTTCCTCTATGTCCAAAAATATTGTTAAAGTTCCTAAAGCAATAAAAGAAGAACGTTTAAAAGAATTTTCATCTCAATAATCAAATATCCAAGGTGTCAGATTCATTTTGCCTTTCTAATACTCATTTGAAATATTATTCTAGCTTTCAAAAGCAAAGTATATCCCCACCGAACAATTTTCAGCTGTTTCATGAACCACACAGGAAGAATCAGAACAAATCAATGGAACATACCAAAAGCACATTTACCTAATTTTTAATAAATGGAAAGGTACAAATAAATGTCAATCCATTATCCTTGCTCATGAAAACCTGAAAAATGTGCACTCTTTAAAACCACATCATTCCATATAGGAAGAAGAAATTTTTCTTTGAGTATGAATTCACATTGTCTTTTTTTAGGTCTCCCCATCATTTTGGCTACACTGTCATGCTAGATTTGAAAATGTCAACAGGAAACCCTCTATGGCAGTTCTGCCTAATAGCAGGTAGGGAATAGTGATGTTACTTGTATCCAGCATTTACTGGCATGACAGTCTGCAAAGCAAAGATTTCAAAATGAAAAAACATATGACAAAGGCCTGAGTCAGCACCTGCACCAATTTAAAGTGACACTTTTCATTCATCTCCCTGACAGTCACTAAATAGTAATGGTGGGTGGACAGGAGGTGAGACACAAAACGTGAAAGGTGGTTTAGAGAAATGACTTTGTGGCACTGTACTTGTTTTTTGTTTCTTTGTTTTTTCTCAAATGGCCTTATTTTATTTGGTGAGTTCTGAGTAGAGGCAGACATGATGCCCGTAGTCTTTTTAGCTCCAGAATCACCACAAGGTATCTGCGACCAGATTGACTATTCCAAAAATGCATTCTCAAATGATTCTGTATATTGAGGGTCTTTAAAAATTCCAACTTATAGTGGGGCGCCTGGGTGGCCCAGTCAGTTAAGCTTCAGCTCAGGTCATGGTCTCGCGATTTGAATTCGAGCCCCACATCTGATTCGTCATTGACAGTGCAGAGTCTGTTTGGAATTCTCTCTCTTTCCCTCTGTCTCTCTGCCCCACCCCTGCTTGCACTCTCTCTCTCTCTCTCTCTCTCTCTCTCTCTCTCTCAAAATAGATAATAAACTTTAAAAAATTCCAAGTTATACTTGAGCCAGGAGAGAATTATGTTAGATATTACTCTATAATATGATATATATATGTTATAATATATATATAATATATATACGATATATGTGTGCGTGCGTGTGCCATAATCCTGTTAATAATAACAATTTCTGATAAAATAAGGATTCAAATGGCAGAAGATTTCCCCCATCAGGAAATTGCCATATGTTTTATTTTTATTTTATTATGTTTATTTATTTTGAGAAAGGGAGAGAGAGAGAGAGAGAGAGAGAGAGAGAGCAGGGGAGGGGCAGGGGAGGGGCAGAGAGAGAGGGAAACACAGAATCCAAAGCAAGTTCCAGGCTCTGAGCTATCAGAGCCTCACGAGGGGTTTGAATCCCTAAGGCGTGAAATCAGGATCTGGGCCGAAGTTGAATGCTCAACCAACTGAGCCATCCAGGTGCCCTGCCATCTGTTTTGAAAAGGAATTTGTGTACTTTTCTTCTTATCTTTACACATTTAGTTCATGTTCATATCCTATATAAAGTAGCAGAACTTTTTAATACATGTCACATAAATATCAATGGAATTAGTAAGGAAGTAAAAATTATTAGTTCATAATTATACCATAATCCCTCGTTACTACTTATAAAAATAACCAACTGAGAAAATAGGATAAATTGGTGGGAAAAAAAGATCAAGTTGCACATGTCCACATCGACCCCCCTCCCCGCATGGGTCACTTTACAGGGCCAATATCAGAAACAAGCATAGGCTTTTCACACTCTCCCTTCTTCCACAATCAGACTGAGATCAGCTAAGAGAACCCAGCACTGCAGCCTAAAAGACCCCACATTCCCACTAATGATATTACCCTTTACCCACACCCCAGGTAAAGAAAATCACCATAGCCACATGTAACCTGTAGTAATAAAATATTGGGCTTATTTTAAAAGGAACATGGTGTATTCTTTCCACAGAACACAGAGGAACACAAGTTCATCTACCAGGGTGATGCTTCTGACCCTGCGCACCACGTGCCCTGGGACAGACACCTCTGCAACCTGGGTGTTCCTTCCTTCCCTCCCTCGACTATTTGAGTCTGGCACTGCTCTCTTCACACCCTGCTGACTCTTCCTTCAACATTTTTCATCAGGCCATTCCTGACTTCAAAAACCTTTGTTATCATAGAGGATTGCTTTAGCGCTTGTCTTTAAACTGACCCCTATCGAACAATGCCATTTTCCACTGTGTTTCCCTGTGGCCCTGCCACTGTTTGCTGCTTTCCTCCTCCTTGTGCTGTGACTTCTCACCTGTTCTCTAGGCTGAGGCTCTCATCAAGCCACCAGCCCTGCTCTCTGCCTCAGCAACTCTTTCTTCTCTTTAAAGTGTACCCGCATCTTCCGTGAAGCCTTGCCTAAGCACTACAACCTGTGCATTCAAACTTCCCTCGGAAAATGTATGACTGAACTCAAAACCAGACAGGTCAGCAAATGACGGCATGTGGCTATTGTTTCACGTACAGAAAGCGAGACTGTTAATTGACTGTAAAATCTACTATGTCAAACGATAGGTACATCTCTGTTCCAATATAATATTTTGAAAGAAGAGCTTATGTCACCTAATAAATTAAAATGGAAGGATAATGTCACTTTTTAAAGTTTATGTGCTAACTACTATCACACTAATTTTAAAAATCATAAATAATTTTAAACATATATACAAATATGTGAGTACATACATATGTATATACATACATATGTATCAAAATGTAGTATAAATATCATAATGATATCAGTTACCAAATTATCAGTGTTATAAAAAATAAGCAATTGATTCTCATTTATTTCAAAAGAAATATATGATGTATTTAGTGATATATAAATGGCTTCATAATTTCAATCACAGCACATTTCTCAATAACTTCATTCTTTTTTTTATAATTTTAAAAAATATTTATTTATTTTTGAGAGAGAGAGAGAAACAGACTGCAAGTGGGGAGGGGGGAGGGGCAGAGAGAGAGGGAGACACAGAATCCAAAGCAGGTTCCAGGCTCTGAGCTGTCAGCACAGAGCCTGAAGTGGGGCTCAAACGCACAAACCACGAGATCATGATCCGAGCTGAAGTCAGCATTCAACCAACTGAGCCACCCAGGCACCCCCCAATAACTTCACTCTAAACAATAAATTTGAATTGAACTTATTTATAAAGAACAGCCACATAAAGATCATGGAAAAGCCTAGCAGTGCTTTTCCTTAGTAGAAATTTAAAAATATTGTTTTTACTGAAAGAACATTAATGGCAAGTGCAGGAATTTTCACTTATATTTATATCTAAAATATAATTCTATAGGAAGTGTTAAAAAGGAATGGAAAATTGTCATTCATTAAGTGTAGAATATCCAAATTCAAGTCTCCAGGCGCTGATGTTTTTCCAAAAAGAGAAAAATCCAAGGGTCAGCCGAGAACAACTCACTAATTACTTTGAAGCTATACAGTTTGCAAATTCCTCACTCTTAATCCAGCATAGTTTTACATAATGAGATGAGGTTTTGCTAAAACTGATACTACTATAACTCTCAGTGGAAATGCTGATATCCTTTCAATAGCATGAGTTTTAATGAGATGGAAGCTAGCCAAGTACCATATACTCAGGCTACGAAACAGAAGAAACTGCCAGAAAATATTATTCAAAACATCAAGAAACTGATGTCTAAACAATGTATTTAACTCTTATTCTGGTGATCAACAGTGTGAATGCATAAATTTTTAAGAGAAATTTTAAAAATTAAAAACTGAGAACAAACTGAGGGTTGATGGGGAGTGGGAGGGAGGGCAGGGTGGGTGATGGGTATTGAGGAGGGCACCTGTTGGGATGAGCACTGGGTGTTGTATGGAAACCAATTTGACAATAAATTTCATATTAAAAAATTATAATGTACTTACATTATGAATATTTAATGTTGAGAAAATTAGTTTTTGGAATAAATCTTTGATTTTATCAAATAATAGAAGAAAATTTTCTGGCATCCAAAATAGCATTAGCCATTACTTACGGCAAAAAGTTAAAAGTTTAAAAAAAAAAAAGAGGTTCGAGGGATGCCTACGTGGCTCAGTTGGTTAAGTATCTAACTCTTGATTTCAGGTCAGGTCATGATCTCACGATTCATGAGTTCAAGCCCCACACCAGGCTGCACGCTGACAGCACGGAGCCTGCTTGGGATCCTCTCTGTCTCTGTCTCTCTCTGCCCTGCTTGAGAACTTTCTCTCTCAAAATAAATAAATAAACTTTAAAAAAAAGAGAGAGTCTGATTTTTCCTTTTGAAACTAAAAATAGCTCCCCTGACCTTTTTTTTTTAATTCTCAAGAACACTCCTTTAAATTAATAACATATTGAAAATGTAAGTGTATCAGGAAAGAACTCTTATACTCTTAGTCTTTTCAACATTGTAAAGTTATCCTACTTTTTAATTAAGAATGTATTCAATTCAGGGGCGCCTGGGTGGCTCAGTCGGTTAAGCGTCCGACTTCGGCTCAGGTCACGATCTCGCTGTCCGTGAGTTCGAGCCCCGCGTCAGGCTCTGGGCTGACGGCTCAGAGCCTGGAGCCTGTTTCAGATTCTGTGTCTCCCTCTCTCTCTGCCCCTCCCCCGTTCATGCTCTGTCTCTCTCTGTCTCAAAAATAAATAAACGTTAAAAAAAAAAATTTAAAAACAAAAAAAAAGAATGTATTCAATTCAGGTTACACAACAATAAATATGGCTGATAAGGTAACTATGGTTTATCTATTTGACTATTAAGCAACAATAAATACTATGTTATGTGGTGACAAGACATGAAGATAAAGATGACTATAATTCACATAATGATTTTATTTAATTGAAAAAAGGATATAAAACTAGAGTTCATGTTTTTAAACATTTTTGAAAATCTATGCATAAAAAGAAAAATTGAAGGAAGTATTAAAATTCTTTTACTTCTCTTTATATTTTCAACTTTTTGTTATTTTCAAATTTACTTTATTTTTTTTAAGTTTATTTATTTAGAGAGAGACAGTATGTGAGAGAGCAGCGGAAGGGCAGACACTGAGGGAGAAGGAGAGAATCTTAAGTAGGCTCCACACTCAGTGCAGAGCCTAACATGGGGCTTGATCCCATGACCCTGTGACCATGACCCAAGTCAAAACCGAGTCAGATGCTCAACTGAGCCACCCAAGCACCCCCAACATTTTCTTTAATAAGCAAAATTTAATTTCAAAAAACCCAATGTGTTCAATATCTTTGAATGGTTTCAAATATTTATATAAAAAATGGTAGCTGAAACTTTCTTTAAAAATCCTGTTCACTTTCAGGAACACCTTAAAGAATAAAAATTCTCCATCTTACCTAATTCAAATTTGACTACTGTCCTGCAATCTATGGTTTGCCCGACATTGAACTACAGATCACATTTTCTAAAGGTCACCATTCTTGCCCTTTGTCCAACTACACAAATAAACTTGTTCTTAAGAAAGAATTTACAGGGGCGCCTGGGTGGCTCAGTCGGTTAAGCGTCCGACTTCAGCTCAGGTCATGATCTCACGGTTCGTGAGTTCGAGTTCTGCGTCGGGCTCTGTGCTGACAGCTCACAGCCTGGAGCCTGCTTCCGATTCTGTGTCTCTCTCTCTCTCTGCCCTTCCCCCTACTCACGCTCTGTCCCTCTCTATCAAAAAATGAATAAACGTTAAAAAAAATTTTTTTTTAAAGAACACTTAAAACCTGAGCTCATCAAAAATAGAGATTCCATGATGGAAATGACCAAGAAAACAGGAAAGGAGAAAGTTGGTGCAGCACCCAGACTGTCTCTCAAAACAAACAACCAAAGTCAATCTCTACACATTAATGCCTTATCTCTTCATTGCTCTCCAGTTGGTCCCTATAGATTTAAAATTCATATGGAGTCGCTGCTCCATGTTTCTCAAGGTATGGCCACAGGCACCTGAGAAACCTCACTCCAGTCCCAGCTCCATACTAAACAGCTGGGTAAAAGTGGATGAGTTAGTTCTTAAGTGTGGCCTGGTTTCCATCATCCGAAATGTTACCAGGGTATATGAGTTGATCTTCAAGATCCTATTCATCTTCAGAAATTCTATTTTTAAATTTCCATGTCCTGGCTGAGGACACATACTCCCCCAAAAGACCTAGTACACACACTTATGAGAAAACCAAATTTTCTTTGCAGGAAGCAAAGGGAAGGTATCCAGCTGGAGCCTAAAATGTCTTTAAGTGATGTTGTAGCAAGTATTTGCAGCCAAATTTCAGCAACATGCTGCATATGTATGTTTAAGGGGGAAACAAAACCTTAACTGAATAATACCAAGTGTAATTAATTTCTTCATCATATTTCAATGAATCCTGAGCCTTGGAAGTTTGTGTCAAGATCTGTCATTAGACACTTTATCACTAATATTAGTCTTCCCCAATAATTTGTATTTACCAGGGTCTGAGGCCTTGTTTCTATAATGCCCCTGTCCCTCAGGTGCCGAGGTCCTGAAGGTGAAAATCTTACCAATGCTAAAAGAACTTTTTCATGGGGTTGAATCCAAAGACAATTTGCATTAAAGCTCCATCACCCCACATAGGCTCACCCCCATATACCTATCTGACACAGATACGCTGAAGATGCTATTTTATGCCCATGCCTCCAAAGGCCCTGGGCTCCTTCCATTTCTTTATCTTATGCCCCAATTTCCCATAGCATAGTAATCATTATCAAAATTCAACACAGTTTACCAAAATTCACTTAGATTACCAATGCAGATGGCACAAATGGAGACAACCACACCATCTGGGAGAGAGGAAAGGAAGTGAGACACAGGAGCTTTATGAAGAAAACAAAGAGAAGGCTGAAGCAACAGGGGACAGGTGGTTCCACCAGGGCAGACGAGGCCAAGAAGGAACAGAGTAGAGCTTTGAGTGTGCCTTCCCCTGCCTTACTTCTTCCGACCTCAAGTACGTGGGCTTTTGGATATTCTCTTGAGCAATAGGGTTACTGAAGTGAGAGAGCTGTTCACATTTTAGACAGGCAACTTCCTAATGTCACTAGTCTCTTTTCAAAGCATTAAAATGAATTAATGCCACCTTATAAAAATACGGTGGGGGTGCCTGGGTGGCTCAGTCGGTTAAGCGTCTGACTTTGGTTCCGGTCACGATCTCATGGTTCCTGAGTTCAGGTCCCACATTGGGCTCTGCGCTGACAATGCGGAGCCTGCTTGGGATTCTCTGTCTCCCTCTCTCTCTGCCCCTCCCTGACTCGCTCTCTATCTGTCTCAAAAATAAATAAATAAATAAATAAACATCAAAAAATTTGAAAAAATAAATATTGTGCACATCCTGCCAAGGAAAGATAGCCTACTAGGTCCCACATGTGAGAATGTATTTGCACCTGTATTATAGAAAGGGATTTTTAGCTGTGTCACCTGTCAGACAGCTCCACACTCCATCTCTCCCCTAGTCCATGAGGAACCTCACCACAAGACGACTTGGTTCCCAGGCAGTACACCTGAGTTTTGCTCATTGCATGTCCCTTCCCCCTTACCTGAAACAATCATGCTTTACTATTTTATATTCTGGACAATTTTTAGGATACTGACAATGGGATAGAGAAATGGCACACAGGTGAGCACTTTTGAAAATTTTCACCCCTGCAAAGGATAAACATTCTTCTCCCCTCTGGGACTAAAAGATGGTAACAAAGGTATGTGGTAGAGGGGAGCTGACCTGTGCCCCAATCCCAGTTTAAATGAAGTATTATACAGAACACTTCTGCATATGGGAATTAAAGTCATTTAGCAACAATTAATATATGTTATTTCATCGTGTCTTTTGCTCCTAGAAGCATATCTTTGAAATCTAATTAAAATCATCGGGGGAAAATGTGATCCAATTTCCTGAACATTCATATTATAGACTAGTACATAACCACATAATGGGATCCATATATTTTTCAAATAAAAATAATTTATGTAACTTCATTTTATTTAATGTTTGTGACTGTGATTTCACGAACTTACTTATCAATGTCTGTACCTTCAGATCTGCAGAGCAAAAATGTACCATCTATAAGTAATAAAGTACTTAAAATGAGCATTTAAAATACACAAACCACCTTCATCCACAACTTTTCTCTGTAAGAAAACTGACATGTTTCTACACATAACGGCTATCTAGCTAAAACGAATCTAGGGTTTTATATATTATATTGTAGAATAAAATATATTACATGAAATATAATATATATTATACAATAGAATATATGAAAACAATCACACATATACTTATAAAAGATAGTGTAACTTAAAAAGAAAATAAATTCATTCATTATTTTCTGCACTCATGCTGGCTATACCAGGAAATATGAGTGTGTATGTCACTCCTACTCAGCAATTTCTTTGTATCTCTGTGTTGAATGCTAGTGTATTTCAGCCAAATATAATTTTCCACTTTGACAAGAATCCTCTTCTTCCTTATCAAGCCTTTCTCCTCCAACTGCTCTACCTAACAAAGTTTTCCTAAGCTCTAATGTACCGCAAAAGAAGTATTCAGGTGAGAAGTTTGTCTTATGAGGGAGCTGGCGTCTCATTTTAAAATCACTAATTACCTACCTGTGCCATCGTCCACGTTCTCCACTTCCATCACCTCTGTATTGATTCGGCCACGAAAAAGGTACCGATGTCCATCTGTAGATGCCTTGCTATTCTTCAACCGTCTTGTGATGGAATGAAATCACAAAAATTTTGTTACTAAACTTAATAAAAAACAGTATTGAAGCAATATAACTTAAGCTAGTCTTAAAAAAAAAAAAACAGACATTGATGCAATCAATGACACCAAATGTTAGGCTCTTGGTGTTTGTTTTTTTATTTGTGTCCTCCCATTCATAACAGCACTGGTTGCTTTACAAGTTGAAACTTATAGACTAGTGTTTTAAAATAAATGGAAGTTATTGGGGCATCTGGGTGGCTCAGTCAGGTAAGCGTCTGACTCTTGATTTCGGCTCAGGGCACGATCTCATGGTTTGTGAGATCGAGCCCCGCATGGGGCTCTGTGCTGACACATTGGGGCCTGCTTGGGATTCCTCTCCCTCTCTCCTGCTCCTCCCCCATGCTCTCTCTCTCAAAAAAAAAAAAATTAAATTAAATAATTTAGATAAATGGAAGCTTTGGACTAAGAACAGTATACAGGTAGGTGGGTAAATACATATTTTTGCTCAAGTTAGAAATCAAAGGTACCCAATCAAAGTCTGACACACACTAAAAGTTAGTTATTTTAAAACTTCATCTGAGGGTGGGAGGGAGGGGAGGGTGGGTGATGGGTATTGAGGAGGGCACCTTTTGGGATGAGCACTGGGTGTTGTATGGAAACCAATTTCACAATAAATTTCATATACTGAAAAATAAATAAATTAAAAAAATAAATAAAAAAAAGAAAAATAAATTAAAAAATAAATAAATAAAAAAATAAAAAATAAATAAAAAATAAAATAAAAAAAAATAAAACTTCATCTGATTTATTTCACTTTCATTTCTCTTTTTTCAGTAACTAGCTGGTAATTTCCACCTGTTCAAGCTCTGGTAAAATTCGGTTAGTACTTATGATCCCTCTGCAAAGAAACGGACTGTGCTGGGAATTCCTGAGTGTCATCCAGCTGAAAATATTTTCCCTAGATTGTTTTTATGATATGAGAATTGTATGCTTGTTGAGTAAGTCTCTTAATGCACTTATAATCCTTTATAAGGGTCTCATTTCTTCTATTTTAAAAAGAAGTTGAAAACATTCCAAAACTTTGTATATAGTGTGCCTATTACCAGTCTTTAATGCTAAAAAAGCATGTAATACAAAGGTTTACAGGTGAACATTTATCACATGAATTAAGTGGTTAAGTATGTTTGTAATGGAATCACTGAACATTCAGGAGAGTTGATTTTAAAAACTTTTTAAAATTATGTTTTAAATTATTAACTAATTTAATTCTTAAAGAGGAAAGATTCTTCAACCTTGAGTGGGGGAGAGGGGCTGAGGGAGGGAGAGAATCTTAAGCAGGCTCCAAGCTCAGCACGGAGCCCAACATGGGACTCGATCCCAGGACCCTGGGCTCATGACCTAAGCTGAAATCAAGAGTTGGACCCTCAACCAACTGAGCCACCAGGTGCCCCTAAAGAAGAAAGATTCTAAGAAATGATTCAGGAGGATTTAAGAACACCTAGCCACTCAAAAGATTTCAATTAACCTGAACTATTCCATTTGACTCATTGACAAAAGTTTAGCAAATAATTTAATATACTGAAATAATTATTCACTTATTGTGTTATACAGACACATGTGGCAAAAGTGGAGATGTAAATGTTTACCAGCTTCAATGTCCCTCTCCTCCTCTCTCCTACAGTTAGAGATCAGTCCTGAAGTGTTGAGAGGCGGTGAAGTGCTGAGAAGTGCTGGGCAGGTGCTGAGAGGGGTCACAAGGTGCTGTCATGGTCTCTGAGTTTCTTCCTTGGAAGAGAGTACATCTTCCTGGCTTATCTGTCTAAACTCTCATTAAAACTTAGTAGTCCTTCACCACTAGTAAAGAAACCTAACTAAATAGATTAATTAACCTGATTTAGGATTTATTAGTTCCAGATCTTCACCATCTTGCACTCCCGTGTTCATTTTGAAAGTGACCTCTGAATGTCCTTTGTGAATAACCTTACATAAATGCTACAATTTAGGGATTCGGGCCAGGCAGTAGGCAAGTTGGCATCAGAGTCAGCCAAGGACAGAGAAGAATGCAGAGCAGTCTAATATGCAGGTACCTGAACATTCTCCCAGGTAGGATATAGTATCATGGTGTCTGGTAAAAAAGAATTCCTTGTAAGTTGACACATCATACATTGTTTTAAAAGTTTAATATACTTGGTAACAGTTTTAGTCACAGTCAGAGAACCATGGCATGGAATCATTCACTGGGTCGTATTTTCAAAGTATTAATTTTCTTTGTGATACTGCTGTGAACTCTGTACATGTTTCTATTATTTCTCTTGACCTGCAGATAGTAACACTCAATATGAAATTTCAGTAAGTGTTTGATCAATACTGTAACACTTCACTCAGACAGAGAGATCTTTGGTCCTTTCAGAAGATGGCTCTATTAAAGTACATAGACTGAAAAGCCTCAGGTTTGAAAACAATTTTGTTTTATATTGTAATGTTGACTATTTTGCATATCCCAATTCTATGATTTCCCTCCTAAGTATGTGTTTTAATGGTCACCAGGATACATGTGCAGGAATGTTCATAATAGCAGAAAAACTAAAACCAACAAAGAAAACAAATAAAAATCTAAAGTCCACTGATAGGAGAATGAATAAGTAACTGTTATTAACTTATTGGGATAATATTCATTCTCCTATCAGTGGCTGAGATCATGACCTGAGCCAAAGTCAGATGCTTAACCGACTGAGTCACCCAGGTGCCCCCAAAACTGCAGGCTTTTAATTTTACAAATGTTTCCTGTTGTTTAGCTATTTAACAATAACAGCCATGAGACCATAAATGACATCATCATTATACACTCAAGTCATGATCTCAGGTTTGTAGGTTTGAGTCCCAAGTCAGGCTCTGTGCTGACAGCTCAGAGTCCAGAGCCTGCTTCGGATTCTGTCTCCCTTTGTCTCTGCCCCTCCCCAGCTCGTGCTCTGTTTCTCTCTGTCTCTCACAAATGTATAAACGTTAAAAATGAAAAAGCCTGTGATTTTTAAGCAAATGTCTTCAATGTGTGTATAATGTGGACAAAAACTTTTGCTAATTGTGCAAAAACTTTGGACTTGAAGGCGGGCATATATATAAGTATGAGATCAACTGTAATAAAGAAAAAAGATCTCATTCTCAAATGGATGCCTTTAATAACTGTACCTAGATGGATGTGTTAATTGACTACATGGAGGAAATCCTTTCACGATGTATACCAAATCATAATGCTGTAGAACTAAAATATCCTTCAATTCTATTTGTCAATTATACCTCAGTAAAGCTTGGAAAAAACAACTGCACGTAAACAATTTGAATCACATTACAATTTTTTTTTATGGTTTGGTTTTTTGTTTGTTTTGTTTTTTTTTGTTTTTGTTTTTGTTTTTTTGAGACAGAGAGAGACAGAGCATGAGCAGGGGAGGGGCAGAGAGAGAGGGAGACACAGAATCTGAAACAGGCTCCAGGCTCTGAGCTGTCAGCACAGAGCCCGACGCGGGGCTGGAACTCACAGACCATGAGATCATGACCTGAGCCGAAGTCGGACGCTTAACCGACTGAGCCACCCAGGCGCCCCATATTACAATTTTTTAATGAGTTACGTACACGTAAAATTAACAGTCTTCCTAAAGCCTACTTCTATTCATCTCAATCTTGCTTCAAAACACAAAGAATTTCAGAAAAGCATTCTAAAAAAACCAGACAAGTTTATTTTCATATACAATAAAAAGAATTTTTTAAATACTCATTAAGACAGAGATAACGACAATGTAATTATTTTTTTAAACAATTTAATTATCCTTTGACTTTAATCCTAAACTGCTCCGTTTCATCAAGGCACATGGGGTAGTTCTATGTTTTCTCAGTTAAAGTCATTATATTTCCGCATTAATGTCTCATACTAGAGAATTCTGATAGCACAGTCCGAAAGGCAAAACAGCCACGTCATCAATGTAGCTGCCAACTTTTCGCAAACTTACACTGGGCATCTTGTTCATTGACTTAGGGAGTCCCGTTTCAAGAGATAAAGAAGGACATTCCCTTAATCTTGCCTCCGTTGGTTTTGAGTTTCTCATTCTTACTTTACCAGAAAATGTTTGGCTATAATTTCCTAATTTCTGAATCTAGAATAAACACTCACTCAAACCCTGCGTTCTCAACCACCTGCTTTACCTTTAAATTTAGAGAAGCCGCTTAGTACCATTTCACTGAAACTAATGTTACCTAGATATGGTTAGGAAGAAGCATATAAATTTCCCAATTAAATGCAGCCCTACTATTTTGCTTAATCAACCTGTAAAACTTTTTGCCAAGAGTTCAAGAAAACATCCTACAAATTAAGCACCTTCTGAAGAAAAAATATATCCATGCTTTAAGACAAGTAGCATTACATCAATAACAAGGATACATAAGATTATTTAAACTAATGGTGGCTAAGCTATACCAGGGACTTGGCTGGGTTTCGTTCATTCGTTTATTCACTTATTTAAGAAATACTTCTTTTTTTTTTTTTTTTAATATATGAAATTTACTGTCAAATTGGTTTCCATACAACACCCAGTGCTCATCCCAAAAGGTGCCCTCCTCAATACCCATCACCCACCCTGCCCTCCCTCCCACCCCCCATCAACCCTCAAGAAATACTTCTTGATTGTCTATTACATGGCAGGTCCAGCCTCTGAGGAAATAGCAGAGACTAAGCAGCAAGACAGCTGTTCTCAAGGACTTTACAGTCTAATCTAGTGAAGGTGGCACCAAATAAATAAATAATGAAGAAAACACTAGCAAGAACTTTCTTGATAGAGAATGGCTGGGAGGCTACAGTGGATGGGGTGGTCAGAGAAGATATTTCTGAAAGAGAGATACTTAAGTGAGATCTAAAAGACACGAAGAATCTAGCCAAACAAAACTCAGACGGAAGAGCATCCTGGGAAGAAACAGGCAGGGCAAACGCCCTAAGAAGGAAATGCAAATGGTATAATCAAGGAACAGGAAAAAAAGACGTGGGGTGAGATGAGGTCAGAGAAGTAGGGAGGGGCTGGGTCATGCAGAAATCTGCAAGCCAGGATAAGGAGTTGCGATTGTATTCCGATGTATTCCGGGAAGCCAATGATAGCTTCAAGATAGGTAATAATGTGCTTTCATTTGCGTTACAAAGGTTGCTCTGGTGTCTGTATAGAGCATAAACTTTAGAGCAGTAAATGAGGACCTGGTGGGACCAGCCACTGTTAGCCAGGGAGGAGACGCTGGTTGACCGGACTAGGATAGATGGAGAGATGTGGGGAGGTTTTCATATGTTTTAAATGCAGAATCGGTAAGATTCCCTAATGGATTACATTTGGGAGGTTGAGGAAAAGAGAGGAACCAAGGTTAACTCCTAGCTTTTGAAATTAGGGAAACCAGTGGATGGGGAAAATTGGGGGAGGAGCACCATTAAGAGAAATCAGGAATTCTATTCCTTCCATGTTGAAAATCTTCACAACCATCACAAGTGAGATACCAAATAGGTAGGAAGGATGAGTCTATAATTCTGGGCTAGAGATTTCTGAGCAAGTCACGTGGAGGTGGGTGGAACAGGAAGCCACAGGATTGAATCAAATCACTAAGGCAGAGTTGATAAATACGATAGAGCAAAGGGAGTGGAAAGCAGAAGCACGCAGCAGGCCAATATTTGACCAATAGAGTGTGATGTTACAAAAGGAAAGAGAAGAAAGTGTTTTAAGAAGGAGGAAGTGCTCATCTACTTCTTCTGCCGAGGAAACACATAAAACAAAGTGACCACGTGATTAGAAAACACAGAGGGGAATGATGACTTTGACAGGAGCAGCTTAGTGAAGCAGAGTGGGATGCTTAAAATTTAGATTTCAATTTTTATAGCTGTGAGTGTTGACGAAGTAAAGGGATGTCGACAGGACAGGGGCTGCAGGTATAATGAAGGAGAAAATCATTGCAGGTGAAGAGACTATGGGATTTACTGAGGAGATCCTGAGTTCCCAGGAGCACTGAGGAAAAGGTTGAGGCTATGAGACGGATAAATAATTTCTGAACTAGTACTTGTTTATCCCCTTACCTGTGTTTTCTTTTGCAATACACCAAAAGATTATCGAAAAGAAAAAACACCCGTTCTTGAATATTTCCAGAAGAGATTTTCAGTAAGACTCCACACATTAGCATTTCAGTGCAGGTATCGGTAATGTTGGATCCCTAGGTCAGAAAAAAATGCAGAGAAAGCCTGATTATTTAATAGAAACTTTGTGTGTGATTCTTTTTTTCCCTAAAAGTCTGTTTTTATTTTAAGATACAGTATATAGACAGGATAAAAGTTCAAACACTATAAATATTTATACACTGGGAATATAAATATTCCCTTCCAGACTCCTCCTCATCAGTGTCAGCAGCTACAACCACCTTTAAGAGATTGTGTGCCTCCTTTTAGCTATCTTACACATATGTGCATAAACATGGATGATACATGTCACCTGTGTGCTTTTAAAAGGAGATGATTTCAAATTGATTCATAACATTCACGTCCTGGGGCGCCTGGGTGGCTCAGTCGGTTAAGCATCTGACTTTGATTCAGGTCATGATCTCATGGTTCATGAGTTTGAGCCCCACATCAGGCTCTATGCAGATAGCTCAGAGCCTGGAGCCTGCTTCAGGTTCTGTGTCTCCCTCTCTCTCTGCCCTCCCCTACTCACACCTGTCTCTCTCTCTCAAAAATAAATAAACGTGAAAAAAAATTTTTTTAAAACCCCAAAAACATTCATGTCTCTACTACTCCTTTGCTCCTCTTCTCATTCCTTGGGATGGGAAAAGAGCTCTGTGGACATATCATAAAGTAGATGAAATTCTTCAAATTTTTAGCACATCCCAATTTATATCTCCTCTCCTAGGATGGACAGGAAGAAAAAAGAAGAAATTAAAAGAAAAAAAAACCTTATTTAAACACAGCGACCTTCCATAGAGCCTTTTACCTTATGAAAGTTAGCATAGGCACACTCATTCATTAAATAAGCCTTCATTGAGTGCACACTAAGGTCATATGATTAGTGACAAAACTGAGTCTTAACACAAGGGCTAACCATTGAGAGGAGCCACAAGATGGACGGGGCCTGAATCATCAAAAGGACAAAGCTACCCACTAAAGTAGAATGCATGCATTGGCTTATTGTGTGAGCTGAGCATAAACACCTATTTTGAGCCATTATAAATGTTGTAGTCTATTTGTTTCTACAACCTGAACTATCATAACAAATGCACCAAATTGGACAAAAAAGGAAAAAAAAAAGTTTTCAGTAGATATCTGTAAATTGTGCTCTTTAAAATGAGTATTTGTTTTAAATATGTCTGGTCTCCTTAAATCTGATGATAAATTTCTGATTCTTTTTAAACTGAATGCTTTAACTTTTATTTTTGATATTTAAAACTCAAAACATTAATTTTAAATTTCCTACTTCCACAATAATCAGTGATATAGTTTTTTCTCATTTATTGTAAAAAGTTTAATTACAATGACTACTCCTATCTGTCAATAAGAGACTTTCCAAATGGGAAGTTAAGAGAATGTGATTATGTTGAGTGTCTATATTACAAACACATTTTGTTTTTGCTTTTATGTTTTATTTAAATATTTTTGTTGTTTATTAAGCTTTTTATTTTAATTCTTGGATAGTTACTACACAGTGTTCTACTGGTTTCAGGTGTACAATACAGTGGTTCAGCAATTCCATACCTTACCCAGGGCTCACTGTGCAAGTGCATTCTTAACCCCCTTCACCTATTGCACCCCTCCCCTCTCCCACGTTCCCTCTGGCGACCATCAGTTACACAAACATTTTAAATTTTAGAAAGATCCCTTTCTTCTTTCCTTCCGCCATAAGGGTGGATATATAACTGAAGATCTATCAAAAATGTACACAGTCATATCCTTCAACACGTGATAATTAAGTAAAAACTGTCACCAAATAAGAACATAAATCCCAATTCCAGTAATAAATGATTTCTTATTTATACTAAATACCATCCCTACCTCAGGAAAAAAAAAATTAAGACAGAATGAAGACATTTAAAAATGTAAACAAGGAAACATCACTTTGATTCTTGCACAGGAACCTGTACAATGTTACGAAAGTGGCTATATTGATTGCAATTTCACAAAAGGTACAAAACGCTTCGCCTTAGACTATTTCATACAGTAGCCCAAGAAAGCCACACAAGGAAGTTATCTCATGAAAGGGTAACTGCAGATGTTATCCTCATTTGCATATTAACTAGTCTTCCAAATAAGCTCCCAAAATTAATATTGATGGATGCATTCCTATTTAACCAAAATCTTAACCTTTTATTTCCTGACTTGTTTGTGATTATCATCTTTATTAATGTATACAAGAAGAATTTAATGTAAATTTGAGCTAAGTATAATGGCTAGGGGCCATTTAGTCCAACCTCTTACACAGTCTCACAGGATATATTGTACCAGCTCTGAAGAACTCATGGGAACTAATGTGTAAAGTAAAACAGAAAGTGGATATATTATTCTTGATAATAAAAATAACTGATGTACACACTGAATGTTCCCATAAGTATGGCCAACGCAATCTTCCTTTGTAAATGTACCTATTTGGAAAGCTGTATCATAATCAGAAAGAATCTGTACACAAGTAACAAACTCACAACCAGACAATAACAGAGGAAAGGACATGATTTTTGCCCACCACTCCTAGTTTTACCACTGAGGAAACCCCTGCCTTTTCCCTGTTTCTGTCCTCCTGTGAACTGTCTGCATGTTATTTGAATTGTCCCATCAAATTCTTGTTCGTTTATATCTTTTGTCTTGTCAATGCCACAAAGACTTTACAATGAAGTCGTGCTCCCCAGTTGAGAGAAACTGTCTCTAGTCCTGTGAACAGCAGAGTGAACTGAATAGCAGGGCCATGGTAGCTAATGAGCCAAACATTCTCATAGGTTAGGTTTTGGAGAGGCTGAGTACTCCCTGTCAGCAGCTGTACCTTTGATTTCTAATAAAAAGCTAATTTTACAGCAGGAAGCTCTCTCAGATGGTAGCATCAGACAAGTCAGAGGCATGCCTGGACTATTAGAGTAGGATGAAGGAAAGCTTTCAACAGCACCTATAGGTGGGATTGGAATTGCTCATTTATGTACCAAGAGAATAGGAGGAGCATGGGAAGGAAGGGAGGGAGGAAGGAGGGAAGGGAAGGAAGGAGGAAAGGAGGGAGGGTGGGAGGGAAATTTGGTAACTAGAATTAGAGCAGTTTGTAAGCAATGAGCTAGCACAATCTACCTACCACCTGGACAAGACCATCCACAGTCCATTTGTCATTCTGTGTGCTGCCCTCGCTCTCTCTTCTCTGCTTTCGGTACTAACAAATCACACTTTTGAATGACTCCTTTGATTTTATAGCCATGTTCATGCCTTCAAACCACCATAGAAAAGGATAATAGTATTTAATTTAAACAGAGTATTAACAGACAATATATGTAAAACTCCCAGCATGATGCCTAGCACATAAAAGGACTCAATAAAGGCTGGGACAATTGTCATTGCTAGCTTTAAAGGTGATACTCTTCTGCAAGGGGACTTCACTGATTTCTGATCTCTGCTGTGGCTTACTCTATGTTGGATTTTTATGGTTTAACTTTTTGAAGACAATGTTATTTCTCTTATTCTCAGGTTAATGAGGGTGGACACATCTTGTTGCCTCAGAGAACACAGACCCTTGCTGACAAAAATGGCTGTCCAACCTATTTTTAAACACTTCTTATAAAATGAAGTTCATTCCCTCAGAAGATAGGCAATTTATTGATTGAGTCACTCTAATTATTAGAAATATTTTTCTTATTGTAGAGCCAAACTCTAACCCTCTTTCTACTCACTGACTCTACTTTTGCTTCCTGGGAGTAGAGGGACACCCTCTTCATCATGATAGACCTGGCCCACCAATATCTGAACATAGCTAATATGTCCCTTCTGCCTTGCAAACTATAGAACATCATTGCTTTTGACCATTCATCCTATGGCTTGGTTTCAGAAACCTGCAAGATCCTGGAAGATCTTCTCTGGACCTTCTCCAGCTTGTCAGGGTCTCTCTTAATATGTAACATCTCCAGAAGTGAACACAACCATTCAGATATGAGCAGGCAAATAAATCATATAGATGCCAAAAGATCGTATTAGCACATTTATGGCAATCCCATCTTACAACTAATTCCAAGTGCCCCTATAGTACAAGCACCTATATCATTTTCCTCTATCCTCTACTTAAATAGTCTGACTTTTGAATCATTTAATCCAGATAGGTATCATAGCAAACTCCCAAACCTGTCGCTAATATACAAATACATTACGTATAAGTCATTACCATAAGTTCCCATTACCTCATAGCTCCTGATCAAATTTCAGAATAAGATTTAACTTCTTTGAGGTCAACACTTTTCTTTTTATTTTTTTAATTTTTTTAACATTTATTTATTTTTGAGAGACAGAGAGAGACAGAGCATGAGCAGGGAAGGGCGGAGAGAGGGAGACACAGAATCTGAAGCAGGCTCCAGGCTCCGAGCAGTCAGCACAGAGCCCGACACGGGGCTAGAACTCACAAATCACAAGATCATGACCTAGGCTGAAGTCAGATGTTCAACCGACTGAGCCACCCACACCCCCCTGAGGTCAACACTTTTCATAAATAACCCAAAGTATCCGTTTAATTACCTATTAATGACATTTTATGGGGTAATGACATCAAGCCCAACCATCTTGTTATGCTCCAAAGTCCATCTCACAATATAAATATAATATCACTCATAATCTATTTTACTAAATCATATTGGGATGAGATGTCTTTAATATTTAATAGCAAGTTTTAAGAATCAGTACAGGGGCGGGGCGCCTGGGTGGCTCAGTCAGGTAAGTGTCCAACTTTCGCTCAGGTCATGATCTCGCAGTTTGTGGGTTTGAGCCCCACATCGGGCTCTGTCCTGACATCTCAGAGCCTGGATCCTGCTTCAGATCCTGTGTCTCCCTTCTCTCTCTGCCCCTCCTCCACTTGTGCTCTCTCTCTCTCTCAAAACTAAATAAACATTAAAAAAGAATTAGTACAGTATCTGCCTTTACCATCTTCTATCATAGTAATCTACTATCATCACATGAAATCTCTTCAGTGAATAATTACTTAATTCCCAGAGAATTGCTTATGTACTTAAAGGAATCTATGTCAAATGTATACATTTGTCTAACAAACTCATTCTAAAAGAATGGTTTATAGCATTTCTCTTTATACCATCTGTATCTCTTAGATAATAATAATAATAAAAACCTGATGCTCTTGATTTACCATGATTGAATCTGTGCATTATTTCTTTTTTTTTAAATTTTTTAATGTTTTATTTTATATTTGAGAGAGTAGGAGACAAAGACAGAGAGCAAGCAGGGGAGGTGCAGAGAGATGGAGACAGAATCCGAAGCAGGCTCCAGGCTCTGAGCTATCAGCACAGAGACTGATGTGGGGTTCGAACTCATGAGCAGTGAGATCATAATCTGAGCCAAAGTCGGATGCTTAACTGAGCCAATTAGGCGCTCCAAATCTGTGCATTATTTCTGTGACTATAGCAGCTAGAAATCATTAAGAATTTTTCAACTACAGGTACATATGATATTATCAATATTCAAGAAAATTTGGCCAAGTGTATATATACAGTCTCCCGTATAGTCATGATATGTTTCTCACTTCAAATCCATCCCACCTACAAGTAAACACTTAATATATGTCTCTTTCTAAAATGATGTGGCATTTTCCCCCTCACATACATGATAAATCTGCCTTTCTCTGTAGTAAAAAAAAAAAATCTCATGACTTCACCTTTAAAGCAAATGAAATTTATGGTATTTTGAAATTATGTGTAATTTTTTTTTCATTTACCTAGAAATACCAGGAGATTTTCCGGGGTTAGTGATAAAGAAGCCAAGCTACAAAACTCACAGGAGAAATTGAAATAAAGTACGGCTATGAGCATCAGACTGCTAGGTAAGAGTCAAGAGCGCAAGAGTCTATCAAAATGACAATGTCAGACAAGTGAACTAGAAAATAAAAAACGTGGAAGCAATAAAACAAGCCAGGCATATCGTCAGAAGAGAGCAAAGCCTCTAGGGCACTGATCTCAAATTTTAGAGTTTGGGGGACACACTTGATGGGCTTCTTAAAATCCTCAGGTTCCCTGGCACTACTCTCAGAGATTGAACCTGAGTGAATCTGGCGTGGGTCCCAAACCATTCCAACAAATGCTGACACATGTGATATTCTCTCGACACTCTAAGCAAAAGTGCTTTGGAGGCTTTGAGTACCTGAGTCCAGGTGCTCAAGCGCACAGTATAGCAAGCCTGCTGACATGGAGATAAAGGTGAGCACAGGTCTCTGCCCAGGTCACAGTTACACCTGTGATGTATTTCATCACTGGTGAATATTCATTATCAACCTGCATAATGTTACATGACCTGTTAGTATTTTATCTTTTATCTAGCATTACTGATGCCAACTTTTAAATCTAGATGTCTATTTTTTGACAAATCCATATTTAGTCATTGAACAGCCAAGTACGATAAATGCTTTTCTCTAGATGAATGCTAAAGTCAGGTTTTCAACATTTCTACAACATGCCAGGCAATGTGTTAAACACTTTTCTCCTGGTATCAATCTGTAGCAAGTTGGCTTCTCTGTTCCTAAAGTTTTACAAAGACAGAGAGAGAGAGAGAGAGAGAGAGAGAGACAGAGAGAGAGAGAAGGGGAGAAGGGGAGAAGGGGAGGAAGGGAGGAAGGGAGGAAGGGAGGAGAGGAGGAAGGGACGAAAGGAGGAAGGAATGAACGGGGAGGGAGGATGGGAAAGATGTACACTTAATTAAATCAGCTTTGTACACTGTTTCATAGGTCATCATATAGATGTTTGAAGGCAGAAAATTATTTTATTGTGAAAAAAAGCTGAAAAAGTCTAACTATAGAAATACTGTTACAAAGACTGAATTTCATGTGACTGTGAAAAAGTACCACCCATGAAAATAAGCTACTTTAACAGTACAGTGCTATATCACAGTCATAAACTAATATTTGAGAGGTAAGGTGTAAAAGAATTATTTTTAAAAAGTAAGAGGGCTTGCATAAATCATTAATTTGAAATACTTTAAAGCCATTACACATATTATAATATGTATATGTACAAATTAATGCAGATACTTTTAAATAATGTGTTTACCCATACTATTCAGAGTTCTGTTGTCTTAGCAATCCCTTAAAAAAAACTAACCAAAATAATGTACTTTTATCATCTAGATGATTTATCGTTTTTAATGTGCATTTCCACTTAGGAAGCTACATTTGTCATGTAAAATCATGCTTTCGATGAATTGTGTCTATAGAATTAAATACAGTAAAACCCTAGCAATGAAGTTACATGGATGGTTCTAACCCTGACTGCTTTTATTAGATCAGGAAAGGAAAGGTGGCTGACGGTTCAAGGTGAGAAGTAACCATAAGTGAATACCTGTGACCAGGGGTGGGAGTCTACTCATCTCGTCCTTCTCATTCCAAAAGCTTCTCTCTTTCTACTCCAACCTGTGGTAACTTACCTCATCCTTTGTCCTTCACCATGGCCCCCAACAGTGCCAAAGTGAAATACAGTGAGGGAAGCCCACCCGCATCTGCCCTTAGACAAAAGAAACAGAACCTGCACTATGGAAACCCCTTCACAAAGACTGAATTTCAAACAACTCTACAGTGCTCAACTCTAATATGAGGAAGTAAAAACTCCCCCATGGTATACATTTGAGAACCATAAGCCAAAACTGGATGCTAAAGAGGATAAGAGATCATCAAAGTAGCATAAAAATGAAACAAATAACAGAACCGGGTCAGAATCACTGCCACTATCCAAAAGGGCCAAAAGTATTAAAAAATAGTGAGAAGCCACTGATAATGAATACATAACTATCATATAATTATATCTGCATTTAATTACCACCCAACCCACTATGGATCAGACACTGCCCTAGATGCTGTAAACTCAGACCTTGAGACATGACCTCTGTTCCCAAGAAGCCCATATACTAGTGGAAGAAACAGATATGCAAACACAGAATTAAATGCAGTGTGATCACTGCAATCACCACACATTAATAAAATGCGAGTTGGTGTGAGTTAACAGTGACGATTATCAGGGAGAGCTGTATGTTTATGATTATGTATGTTTATAATTAATTTTATAGTTCATTCCATGTTGTGGTTTTAGGCTTCAATCATTCTTCACTGTCAACTTGATGGAGTACACTATTTAAATACCACTTTCCAATATGGTGAAGAGATCAGTCTGAAACGGATAGAGCAAACAATGACTTAAGTCATTAAGAGCAGGACCTGGAGGCAATCTGTGTCCGCAACATTGCTCACCAATGGCTCCCCTTCTCAACGCGTGTGCCTCATGGTACAAGAACCAGCAAGAAAATAATAACAATTCAGAATCTAATGTGTTAAAAGTTGAATAATTTTGATTCTACAATTTGAGGTATATAATCAGCTGTCAATTAGATAGCCAGCATACATGAAAAACTATTAAATGTCAAAGCACCATTAAAGAATTTGATGTGTAAATAGGATGAATTTTCATAGGTGGGCACTTGTTAGATGCCAAAGCATGCTTTCAGAAAATGACAAGAGCCAGAAAAGACAGAAGCATGTACATTTATTTTATGGCTCCTTTTCTAATTGCTAGTGTTTCTTCAAACGTTAAAATCATGACTTATGAAACACTGCAATAATAAAACAATCCCTATCCTCTGAATAAACGCAATAAAAATATCATCACTAAACTGTTATCTGGACCGTTTGAAAGCATAAATCTTTTCATGTTAACAAGTTCTCTTAATATGTTATATAAGGGTTCATTACTGATTCTTTGCAGCAATGAGGTGGCAAAAACCATTATAAAATGAAACTATTCATAATTATCTGACCCAATCATCGGCTCTCCCTGCTTAAACCAGAGTCTACCTCATTCATCATGTCAACTAAATGTTGAATGTCAGTATCAGAAAAACACAGACTGCAGAGAGAAGGGCATAAACTTAGCAAAGATGAAAGATGACAGGAGGGCTTGAAACTTCCCCAATCATATGCAAAGCACTGACAGATGATAATTTAGCAGAGCTAGACCCATTCATGGTGGAAGAAAAGTGACAAGAATGACAACTAGATGGGTGTTTCAAAAGAGAATGGTTTCAACATCAAAGGAGTGTCTTGAGAAAATTAATGAAGCATTTGAATATTCTTTCAAAAACTCTTTTAAAAATACTAGAAAAGTTAAACATTAAGTGAAGACTATCACATCATGTAATCACATAATGTCGTAAGATGTATTCCCCCACCCCTCAAGAGTCAGCATTTGATTCACTCTTTCTGAGATACAGTTTAACAGAAGTTATTAGCCAAATTATGTCATATATATTAGATAAAACAAATTAATAACATAAACTTTCATTTAACCAAAATGAAGTCCCAATCAGACGTCCCCCCTACTCCCACTTAGGAAATTCTGCTCCCCTTTCTACGTAGATTCACTTTCAATGGTCTTTTTCCCAAACCACTTATCCTTAAGAATCAAGTCTGCTTCAAGACAGTAGACAAATGTGTATCTACGAAATCACCTTACAGAGAAGATGAAAGAAACAGGTCTCATCAAAACCTCTGTTAGACTCACACTCATAAAATAAGAGAACATGACTTGAAGTCAATACACTGTCAGACACAAACTTAGTCAAACGTAAAGCAGCAACAGGTGATTTTAAAATGGTCTTGTACCATTATATTTCTCCATGTAAAAAGGTAATCAAGAGGTGTCAAATTTCTGTTCTGATTGTTTTTACTTCCTAAAACACAATAATTATTTTGATCTTATTTTTCCCAACACCTTCATATATTAATAATTCTCCCCCTTATCTTTTAATATATATTTTTTTCAGATTTAAGAGATCTATCCCAAACAGGCCTATGAAGAATGTAAAGCTAAACTACCAAATGACATAATGCTGATTGATACCCCCTTGTTGACAAAGTCCATTTTGACTCCAAAGATTACAGTGATCATTACACTATCAATCAGTCAAAAAGCCCACCAACATCAAGAACGGTTCTGTTCTATGGAATGAATCAGTGGCTCTGCTTAAACAGCTAATAAACTTCCTTCCCAACCACACTGATCACTGTCCTACAATTACTTTCAGTAGAATATCCCGTGGAATGTTTTGAATGTAAGATAAGACATAAAACTGAGATATAATAAATTATGCTAATAAAAGGTAATTAAATATGAACAATTAACCCACAGATCTTCTGTGGTGTCTGTCACTACATAAATGCTGACAAAAACCTAATTTTTATAATCAATTTACTTAAAAAAAATTTTAATGTTTATTTTTGACAGAAAGAGAGATTTGTGTGTATGTGTGTGTGAGAGAGAGAGAAAGAGAGCAGGGTTGGGGCAAAGAGACAGGGAGACAGAAAATCCAAAGCGGGCTCTGCACTGACAGCAGCAAGCCAGATGTGGGGCTCAAATTTACGAAACCAGGAGATCATGACCTGAGCTGAAGTTGGATGCTCAGCAAACTGAGCCACCCAGGTGCCCCATACAATCAATTTATTTTTAAAGGGCAAGCAACCAACTTAATCTAGATAATAATTTTAATTTTTTAAAACAAATTTTGTGTAATGTTTATTTAATTATTTTGAGAGAGAGAGAGCATGAGCTGGGGAGAGACGGAGAGAGAAGGAGAGAGAGAATCCCAAACAGGCTCCACACTGTCAGCACAGAGCCCAACATGGGGCTCAATCCCATGAACTGTGAGATCATGACCTGAGCTACAATCAGGAGTCCGATGCTTAACCAACTGAGCCACCCAGGTGCCCCACAAATTAGCTACATTTTTATCTGATGGGTATAAATAATATTACATGGTGCCAAGGAATATAGGCTTTAGAACCAGTCTGTTTATTTTCGTACTAAACTTTGCCATCCGTTAGTCATAAGAACTTGAGTAAGTTATATAGCCTCATTTTGAAAATCTGTGTAATGGGGATTATAATACCTCAGCAAACTATTTAAGACTCACCAAGATTGCATACAATGGAAGATCAGCATTTCCTCAAAAGTAAAGTGGGTGACTGGCAATCAAGGACCTCTGTCCTCCCCTAAGCAAATTTAGCCAGGCAAGTTAGAGGAATCCTAGATCTTGATCTTGAATCTTGAGTGACATAATATAAGGGTGGAAAAAATTATTAGAGCCTATCCATTTTAGCTAAGGCATTGAAGGTCCTGCCTGACAGCTTTGGCTGCCTAGACACCCTTGAGAATATAGCTTTTCTTTTGATCCTGTGAATGACCCCATATCCTTTAAATTAATTTTTCTTTTAGTTTCTGTTGCTTGGAACTATCTAACCTTAACTGGAGTGATATAACACCTTCAGTAGACAGGTGCATATATTAGACAAACGGGAATTTCTCAAGGGTAAAACCCTACCACTGAACCAGAGCTTTAAAATACTACTTATTTGCATAGCATTTTACAGTAGTCAAAGCACTTCCACTTATTTCATTTGACTCTTGCACTAACCCACACGGCACTAACCTCTCTCATGAGAGGTTTGATGCATTATCCCCAAACCAAGGGTTAGAGTCCAGTCTAACAGTGAACAACAACCAGGTCTTTTCACTCTGTCATCTGATTTGGGAGTCATAAATTTCAATCACTTATTTGCCTAACATAAAGGAATGTAATGATAATTTATAATGCAAAATACTAGATAGGCAAGATACCTGACAGATTTTACTATAAAAAGTCTTCATTTGATTAATGGGAAAATAAGACCCTGGAAAATTAAGTGACTTATTTGAAATAAATAATCCACCTCAAGTGGAAATAGTGCAAACTCATGGTGTATCAGACTCGGAGCCCATTCAAGAAATTTTGGTCACTGGAGAAAGAGTGGCATCTCTAAGGTGGTCCTAAAAGACCTGAGGAAGCTCAGGGAAGGAGCTGGACAGGTTTCCCAACTTCAGCTCAAGGCTCCTCACCTCAAAAGCTCTTTAAGGATCTCTGTGTTCTCTAGCTGACATGCCACCTGACATCTGCCCTTGGCCCTGTCCTAACCCCACTAGAGCCACTCGAAACAAACACAAAGCTGTCTGCAAGCTGAGCAGTAATCCTTGTTTGCAATTCAGAGAAAGCTCTTTAACCATTCCCCTTCCCTCCCAGAACCTGCATTCATCCTGCACAATTGTGTCCCTTTGTCCTGTGTTACCTTGGGAATCCTACCCGCAGTTTCTCCTAAACTTCCCGGAAGGAACCAGACTTGAGTACTATGACCCCTTTCCCACTCTCTCCGAGGTGGTGGACTGAGATGGGGAATCAGGTTCTGATCACAAGTTGCCAACCAGTTGGCTGTGCCTTCCTCCAACGTGCATTCCCTCAAGACCCCAAAACCTCCCAAAGCACCTATGGCTGTGTCTTACGCAATCATTTTCAAATCCTGCTCCAGTAGAATTTATGTTGCTGCCCTCTTAGGAACCCAACATTCGTATTATCTCCTCTGTGCATGCTGGAACTGTAGTCATTTCTGATTTCCTGCAGCCTGTTTTCTGTCCTGATGCCCCATTTCCTTCTTACACGCCAACTGTTTGTTATAAATATAGCAAGGCTGGTGACACTGAGGCACCCACTGCTATGGGCTGTATATGACACATTATGGTCCACACATATTCTTCCTTTGAGCAACTTGCATGTTCAGTGCAAGAAATATCAATGCTTTTTCAGGAATCTCTTATTCCTGCAGTAGACTCAATTTTTAGGATATACATGAGGAGAGAAAAAATGACAGATTCCATTTCCCTAGAGTACCAAGAAGAATCTGTGAAGTTTTGTTTTGGTAAAAGGGCTGGCAGATAGCAATGAGAAACCCTCCAATTCAAAGCAAGTTCAGTTTTTCTTCCAATGCTCAATTGACAACAGAATGACAAAAGCAAACTTCAGTCCATTTTTCTCATCCCAGCAGGACAACCGCTCCCCAGGAAAGGAATTATCATCATGAATCAACACTAAAACACACAACCATTTTAATTGACTGAAATAAGTAGCATTCATGCTGACACGGGAGGTCACCCTGGACACTTGAAATGAAAGAATATAGATGAGGAGAAAGACTAAATCTCAGCTAGCATTTGAAAAGTTTCATGGTGAAAAGTGGATAAACAAGAGAATTCCCAGAGGTCACTGTTTGAGGCTTCCTTGCAAATCTGAATAGACAATTTTAGATCTAAACAGAAATCAACATATTGAAGATACGAAACAAACCAGTCAATTATAAAGCCTTAAAGATAAAAAGCAATGTACTGAAATTTGTATAATATAGTATTTGACTGGAAACATTTTAAATCTTCTTTATGCCTTTAAAAATTATACTAATTGCTTACTTTATAATAACAAATTATCCTAGTTGAAAGAAAGCTCATGTTCATCTCAATTAAGTCAATTTAAAGACAAAATTTTAGTTTATTCTTTATACGGCACTAAAATAATACGGGGCTCCAACCCCATGAAATGATGGGGATTCAAAGTTACTATAGACGAAAACGTATTACAGATTCTGAATATCACTCTTTTGCCTTTTTATCATCTAAAAAAATCTTTCTCTAATTAATCATAAATCTGTAAAACTTTTTGTCTTCAGTGGACCTGAAAAATCACATAATAGTTCTTTCATTTTAGAAATGAGGAAATTCAAGTTTAGAGAGATTAAGTGGGCTTACAATGAAATCCATCACCATACACCTAATTTAGAATCTGAAAATAACAGTATCACAGAACACGTATGGAGCGGAACCCCCTTCTTAACTCTCTCCAGGATTCAAGCTATGTACTTGTTGACCAAAGGCAGTCAGGAAAAAGGATAATCGAGATGCACAAATACTGAAATACCAAAGCTTATAACCCACACAGTGTTGGGTGGCTCTATCACAAAGCTTTCAGGCTGTCACTAAGTCAATTAACTGCCGCTTTATGGATATTTAAAAATAATAATGACAGCACTTTTCAGAAATGGTTACAGCCCTCTGGCATTATCTGTGAAAATGACCATTTATGGTTCAATCCAATGTCAACAATTCTATTCACAGTATTAAGACATAACAAAACTATTTTAAGCTCCATTGTTGAGTAGAGTGAATGTACCTCCCAGCCTTCAATGTGAGACTGCCACTCCTCCAAAACTTCTAACTTCTCCATCTGCCTCTTGGCCTCATTTATGTTGGAACAGACGGCTTTCATGGCTTGGAGGGCTTCCATTACTGCTGCGTAGTCACTGTGTTTCCTTGGAGTCCGCTTCAGCAACTCCTGTTTATACACAAAAAACAAATCGCCCTTTGATCTTCTGCTTTCTGGTACAGCAGGTTCAGACTGACCAGGAAATGAAAACTGCAAAGATCGTGAGAGCCACTTTCAGAAGTGACATCACAAACTCCACTAGGATTAAGATCAGAAATAAAAGGTTGAATCAATGAATGTGCATTACCCCTAATACACATTTGGCAGTGATTTTAATTTTTTCCTTAAAGTTATTGTCTTTAAAAACTAAATTAGACTTCTCCTTTCAAACTGTCAAATATCTCACCTGCAGCATGAAATGTTTTTATAAGTTTGACCTCTGCTCCAACCAGAAATATAACTTTACATATTTTCCTCAAGTCTTTAACAGAATAGTAAGCCCAAAATTTCAGAAATAATTTAAATGCCTTATTTTCTAATAAATTTTTGAGAAGCTATAAAAACATGCTATACATAAAGCAAAAATTTTAAATAATGTCTTACACTCCAGCAAAATAAATGATGTGTAAATTCCACAATACTCCATCATTAAAGGGGAAATTTATGCTGTTTTCACCAATAACTTGGGTTCATTCTCTGTAATGAATGAATTGCCATATGCCTCTCAATAATTTTCTTTTTGTTTTTGTTTTTTGGGGTTTTTTTGGCATTTTATGGTTTTTTTCCATTCAGGATATCAGAACAAGAGTAATCTTTAATCTTTTAAATATATTAAAAGGTCTTGTTTGTTTTTTAGGAGCACAAAATTAAACATCTTCACCCACTGTCTAGACAGTTGTAACCACATTGCTTTTTAATTAGTCATTTGTTTCTTTACTACAGTTGCCATCATCATGTAACTAACACAATTACAGAAATCCTAAGGCAAGTGTTTTAAAAGAATTCTCTTAATTCTTAACATACAGTGGGAAAGTATGCAGTTGTTATATTCTCCTGAGGTCTGTTATTGTTGAAAATTTTGCCATAAACTTTGACCCTGCATTCAATATGTTCACACTCTGTTCTGCAGAGCTAGCACCAAAAGAATACACATTACATCACTCCCAAGACAAGATTTAAAAAGTTATGCTGGAACCCAAATCCATGGAAGAGACATGCTGGCTTCTCTAGAAATTCTAAAGTGCAGAAGTATTTGTAAATTATGTGAAGTGGTCAAGTCAGTCCACAGGCTATGATTTGGGGCCCCATGCAACTGTGCCCAATGAGTACCTGTGGAACTGAGAATTTAGATAATGTAAAATAGCAAGATGAATGACTAGTAATAATCTCTGTCAGTTACTTTCCATGAGCCTTGTGCTGATTTCAAGTTCCACAAATAAGACCAATATATCTTTTCTTTAACACACAGCCTAATCCCTAATGTCTTTCTGAGTAAATAAAATCATCCAAAATCAAAGAGATTATCAGCACAATAGTACAACAAAGAAAACCACCAACACCAACATACCTACTACACAAGTAAATAGTTCTTCACGTTTCTTTGCGAAGACAACCATCCAAAGAAGGGGAAACATGACATCTTTTCACTCCTTGAAGGTACCGCGAGTTATTTATCTTCCTAAGCAAGGATGTGTCCATGATTCCATCTTTTGAGAGGTCAGATCAACCAACCCTAACCAGCAGCCATCCGTAACCAGAAGTGATTTAGAACAACTACTTGGCATGGCGTATTTCTCTTAATATCACTATCCCTTCTGACTCTTAAACAAATGCCTACATTCCAAAGCCAGGTCCAGGGACAGCTGAAGTGATCTGGGTCACCACAATAGGCATCTAAAAGGACTCTCACAAAGATAAGTCACCTTTGCACCAATCCTCCCACCTTCTGAGGACCACACCAAAGCTCTGCATAACTGGAGATCCCCATGTTACCTTCTCTCTAGGGCTTCATTGAGCAACTTCAATGGACTTTGTTTTTTTATAAGGAGAAATTGTTTTCAAAGAAATTGTACACAAAACCCCAATTTATGCAACTAACAGAAGTTGTAGTTAAAAAAAGGTATTTTTAGGGACACCCAGGTGGCTCAGTTGGCTAAGCATCCAACTCTTGATTTTGGCTCAGGTCATGATCTCACAGTTTATGAGATCAAGCCCCACATTGGGCTCTATGCTGATGGCATGGAGCCTGCTTGGGATTCTCTCTCTCTCTCTCTCTCTCTCTCTCTCTCTCTCTTTCTCTCTCTCTCTCAAAATAAATAAATTTTAAAAATGTATTTTTAGTTAAAATTCCTTACATTTATTTCTCAAAGAGTTAATCAATAAGAACACCAGTTAATATATGCATAGCATTTTGGAGTATTTTTAAAATTTAGATAGCAAGTAGTGATTAATATATTAAAATAAATCAGAAACAAATATATATGAGTAGTAATAGCTAATATATATGGAATACATACTGTGTTAAATGATTTGCCTAAAATAGTTCAACTATTGTTACTATGTAATCCCTTTTCGATATGCATATATATGTATACACAATATATGGATACGCATATCCATATACACATTCTTGTAGATACATGCTATAATTTCATCATAATTATTCCTATTTCATAAATAAAAACCCAAGGCTTTAAGAGGTTAGATTATGTGTTCAGTACACAGCTAGTAAGCAGAATACTTAGGATTTGAACTCAGAACTCATGTGCTCAACCACCATCCCAAACTGCATCCTGATGTTGTAGTTGTAGTTCCTGATGTTGTACCTCCAAAAGCATCATTTTCAGAATTGCCATACAAATCTATTCACATACTTTAATACTACAAATAATTAGGACATTATAGTATGTTTTTCAGAATAAAACTTTGGGTCATTATAATGAGGCAATGGACCTACAACCATTAATGGGGCATGTCCTGTCTTCCAGAGGTAGTGTTTGCTTATCACTGTCATTCCTATCATTTATTGTCCCATGTGACTCACACCATTCCCTGTAATATAGATTTAAATACCAAGCTCTGAAATTATGTAACTTTGACTTTAACTTCATTAGTATCAAGAAGTCATCATTTTTAGGGACTATCAAATCATATGCCCACAGTGGATTTACTTAAGATAAAGAACCCTGTACATAAAGTGCTATATAAACTGGTCATAAGGTACTTAATGGATTATCTTGAAACTAATGCATTAACTCTAAATAAAACTCAAACAAATATATTTTCTACAAGGAGCAAAGTCTATAAAGTAGTCTACAAAGTCTCTTTTGCCAAAAGATCTGTTTCCTACTCCATATATATGTGACAAAATAGCCATTTTCCCCCAATAACTATGATCTGCCTTTTCTTTAGAAAGTCAGATTATTTAGGGGTGCCTGCATGGTTCAGTCAGCTGAGTGCCCAACTCTTGATTTTGGCTCAGGTCACGATCTCAGTTTTGAGATTGAGCCCCGCATTGGGCTCCACACTGGGCATGGAGCCTGTTTGAGATTCTCTCTCTCTCTCCCCCCCTCTCTCCCTCTCTCTCTCTCTCTCTCCCTCTGCCCTTATCCCCCACTCATGTGCTTGGTCTCAAAAAAAAAAAAAAAAAAAAAAAAAAAAAGAAAAAGAAAACAAAACAAAAGTCAGATTATTTAAAAGAAAAACCTTTTAAATACCATCTGCAAAATATGCAGATACAAGGAAAATTCTACAGTGAAATAAACACATAAAATACCTTCAAAAGGAGAGGATACTTGCAAATTCTTTGTATCGGTGTTACTAAATATCCTTCCAGGGGAACATCTGTGTTCTTCCGTCCTCCGAGTAGCATACAGTTCTGAAGTGGAAATAAAAACAATTAATTACACTTTTTAAAGTCAAAGCTGTGACACGATCTTCTATCATAAAATTTTCTGCTGAAACTTTGTCAAAGCTTATCTCTACATAGCTTCTTTCTCAGAGATGAGCCCATGCAATCACAAATAACATTTACAGAAGACAAAAACAAATACTTCACATTTCATATTGGTTATAGAAACCAAAATGTGTTTTGAATACATATCTTGGAAATTAATTTATATATATTTTTCTGAGTATGAAGTCTGAAGACAAATAGGATAGACATGGAGGAATGAAGGAATGGATGGATGGGTGAGTGGATGGGTGGATGAATGGATGGATGGAGGGATGAATGGATTGATGGGTGAATAAATAATAAGTAGACAGACACAAGTATACATAGAGATCAATCCTGCTTATAAAGGGAGTTGTGTTGTAGTTGAGTCATGGTGTGGTGTTGTGTTGTAAAGAGCAGGCCTAGAGACAATTGGGTTCTACACATGCTCTGCCACTGACTAGTGATGTAACTTGGGCTGATTTCAGAATGCTAGTTTTCCTGTCTGTAAACTTGGCATGTTTTCAACCAGTGATTGCTAAGTCACTGTTAGCTATACTACCTCACCAATGACACTGGCCAGCCAGTCGCAGAGGAGGTCAGATACGATCTCCAGAGAGGCAAGAGGAATGGGACATTCTCAAAATTAGCAATCAGAGGAAGATGAAAGGGAAGAGGAAATCAACTCTGATTTAAAAAAAAAAAAAGCCTATAGCCTCTTAAGCATCTGGTCTTTATTTAATGGTTTAAGTATTAATACCAAAAGAAAAAAAAAAAGATTTGAAATTGATGCCAAAACCTGTTTCTGCAGTGTCTATCAGAGTAACTGGCATAGAGAAAACAGGCATAAATATGTAATGAAGGGAGAAAAGGGCCCCTCAAATATCTATTATCATTTAGCTACCTTTATACTACCATTTTAAAACTACTGTCCTGTATTCATCGAGAAGACAGACCAAGTGCCGAGCAGGAAAGGATGAAAAGGAAAGACTGAGGGTAACAGCAGAACCCCCTGCCCGCTGTCATGAACAACTTGGCTTTAGCTCCAATTTGTGTATTCAAGTCAGCACAACTAATGCCATGACTTTAACTTCCCCCAGACAGTTTAGAAGTCAGAACAGCAAATAAGTGTTCTGACTCAAGCATGCTCTTTGAGGGGCTTCATCCCCTATTACAATCAGTTTATCAAAATATTCTTTCCAACTCTGCATGACATTGTCCCCAGAGCAATTGTATGAAACACAACTACACAACTATGTACATCTCACTAGATTTCCAGTGATGTCAGCATTCCAGTAGGAGTTAGCATTCCTATAAATGTGGCCACCCCCTTTTCCTAGCTCTGGGTTGAAGTACCTTAAGAAACTCATGACTGCCTAACGCACTTTTATTTCCTTGTCTATTTGTATTGTACGGATTAGGAACTGTCTTCATAATAGCAGGGGTTGGTTGCCACTTTAGACTGGCTTATGAAAGCCAGCTCTCTTCTAACGTATACACAAAGAATGTCTCCTAAATGAGCTCCCAGAGATTTCCCTGATCATGAAAACTTACTGAGGTGGCAGCATATTCAAGTGCCCCAAATAATACCATCAACAAATCTGTAAACTCTTACCTGTTTTTCAAAGGATAATTACTATTATCCTCATTTTATGGATATGGAACATGACACCAGTGATGTAATGAATTTCCTAAAGTCATTCAGATAATTAGTGGCCACTCAGTGCCAGGGCAAGAATTATAAAAAAGTCAAGTTTCCTACCAGACTATGGCTGTAGAATCATCTAAAACCAGAACTCTTGAGAATTTTCTGGTGTGGCTTGACACAATTCAAACAATAAACTAGACCAATGTGAACAAAGAGTCAACTGCGCTGAGAACAGAATGGATTTAGTAAGATAGCAGAGTTCTAACACTTTATAAAGAGCCCTAAGATTTCAGTGGCATAGGACTCCTAAAAAGAACGGCTAACTTATAAGACATAAAACTGGGTAGAGATATCAGCTGCACAGTCAAGAGTCACGAAAGAGTCACAGGTTCTCAAATTAAGTCAAGGAAAGTTACTAAAAACAAAACAAAACAAAAATAACCAACTTTAGGAAATAGACTTGATAAATTACGATTTGTAAGAACATATTGTTGTAAGAGCAATCACTTCCCTGCTAAAAAACTTAAAAAATGTAGTTTAAAAAAGCCAACAAAGAAAGTAAAACAGTATACCAAGGAAGGTAAAAGAGGAACAAAGGAACAATAACAAAACCACACATACAGAAAAAACAATAAAATGGTACATATCAACAAATAATATCAATAATTACATTGAAGGTCAATGAACTGAACATCTCCAATCAAAAGGCAGAGATTGTCAGACTGGATAAAAAAGCAAGATCTGACCATATACTGTTTCTCAGAGGCATGTTTTTGATTTAAAGACACAAATATCTTGTTAACTCAAATAATGGAAGAAGATATAACATACAAACAGTATGAGAGCTGTCATGGCTATAATAATATCAGGCAAAATAGATTTTAAGAAAAGAAATACCGCTAGGGAGAAAGAAAAACATTTTATGATAAGTAGAAATACAAATGCAAGCACTTTAAATGAATACATATTTAAAAACAGGGCCCCAAAACATATAAAACAGAAACTGACATAATTGAAAGGAAAATAGACAATTTAATAATTATACCCGTAGATTTCAATATCCCACCCTCAGTAACTGACTGAACACCTAAAGGAAAGGACTACAAACATAAATGACCTAACATTTAAAATTTTTTTAATGTTTATTTATTTTTGAGAGTGGAAGAGAGACAAAGCATGAGTGGGGAGGAGCAGAGAAAGAGAGAGGCACAGAACCTGAAGCAGGCTCCAGGGTCTGTGCTGACAGCAGAGAGCCCGATGCGGGGCTCGAACTCATGAACCATGAGATCATGACCTGAGCCGAAGTTGGATGACACTTAACCGACTGAGTCACCCAGGCGCCCCAAATGACCTGACACTTATAGAACATTCCACCCAAAAGCAGCAGAATATGCCATTTTTAAGCACACATGGAACATACAGAGAAAAAAAGAAATTCCAGGACAGACCATATGCTAAGCTATAAAAATGTCTTCATGAATTTAAAAGGATTTAAATGGTTTAAGTATGTTCTCTAACCAGAATGGAATTAAATTTTAAAAAATCAACTACAGGAAGATATTTGAAAAATTCCCATACTGGGAAATAAAATAACAGAATGGTAAAACTGTGATGATTCTAAGATTTTACCCTAGCTGCAAGCTAAAAAGTTAACTTGCCACATATTTATGGATGCTAGAAGAACACATAAAACTCCTAGGACAGGGATATAGGACCTCTTTTTTTTCTTCTTTACAACAATACCAGGAGCCAGAGAATCACTATTTTGGGGCCAGTTTCCCAAGCCCCAGCTCCCACATGCAAGACAAAGAAGACCAGATGACCCATGCACATGTATAACACGAGGGGGAGACCTGAGGCTATGAAACATGCATCTCTTATGATGGCAGCAGGCATCACTGCCCACTGCTGAGGACAAAGAGACTATCTCTACCTTCTGCGGCTGTTCATGGTACAAACATCTTTTAAAAGATAGGCCCAAACAAAGGCACTCAGTTCCACTGCTCAGAAAATGTGCAGAAACACAAGTTCCATGCAGAATTATCCCCCAAGACAAACTTCTAAATAAAGAACAGACTAGGGATGCCTGGGTGGCTCAGTCAGTTAAGCCAGGTCATGATCTCACGGCTCGGGAGTTCAAGCCCCAGCCACAGACTCCTCACTGACAGTGCAGAGCCTGCTTGGGTTCTCCTTCTCCCTCTCTCTCTGCCCCTCCCCTGTTCATATGTTCACATGCTTTCTCTCTCTCAAGAACAAATAACATTTTTAGAAAACTTAAAAAAGACTAAAGATATTACAAAGGAAACTAGACATTTTCAAAAACTGAGTAATAAAAACACGTGTCAAAATTTATGGAATCAGACTAAAGCAGTGTACAGGGCAAAATTCTTAGCTTTAAACACCTGTATTAGAAAAGGCAAAAAGGTCACAATAAAAAACTTCAACCAACTACGAATATAATGGAACTTCCTCAACCTGAGGACATCTATGAAGAAACCTACAGCTAACATACTTAATGATGAAAAACTGAATGATTTCCCCCTATAATCAGAAACAAGGCAGAAGTATCTGTTCTAAACACTTTTATTCAACAATATACTGGTTCTAACCAGTCAGTGCAAAAAGCCAGGTTGCGGGGTTGGGGGGGTTGGGGGGGGTGGGAATCCATATTGAAAAGGAAAAGTAAAACTGTCTTTACTCTCAGATGACATGATCCGATATGTAAAATATCTTAAAGAATCTACAAAAAAAACTACTAGAACTAACACATGACTTTAAACCACAAGATACAAAAATATACATAGAGCAAAACTAAATAACAGTTAAACGTTTATGTGGCAGCAACGAACAATCCAAAAATGAAATTAAGACAATTCCAATCACAACAGCATCAAAAAGAGTAAAATACTTGGGAATTAACTTAACAAAGTAAGTATAAGACCTGAATACAGATTTCTCAAATATAACAAAAACATGTTCATATGGACAAAATTTAATAAGTTGGACTTCAAAAAAATGTCAGACTTTTGGTTTTCAAGAGATAATATTTTTTAAATGAACAAACCACACTGGTAAGAAACATTTACAAATTACACATCAGATATAGGAGCTGTATCCAAAATAAAAAACAATTATAGCTCAATATAAGGTAAACATCTCAACTTAAAAATGAACATAAGATTTGAATAAGCATTTCACCAAACAGGATATGTGGATTGCTAACAAGAACATGAAAGCATGCTTGATATCATTGGTCATGAGAGAAATGCAAATAAAAATCACCTTCAGATAAACTACACATCCACTAGCACAGCTATAATTGGAACTGGTAATACCATGTATTGGCAAAGACAAAAACCTCAGTTCTCATACATTGCTGGTGGATATGGCACAGCCACTTTGGCAGCTTCTTAAAGTTAAACATAAACTTACTATGACCTAGCAATTCCACTCTTAGCATCTACCCAAGAGAATGAAAATATCCAGATGAAGACTTGTACATGTATGTTCATAACAGCATTGTTTACAATAGCCCAAACTGAATTTCCTGGCTTTTCTATACTAACAAATATCTCTCTCTGAAATGATGTCTCACGTGTAGTATCTTCGAGGTCCATCATTAATCACAGTCATCTGTTCACCCAATGGTCACATATTGGCAAGTGGATAAACAAAATATGGTATATCCATAAAACAGAACACTATTCAGTAATAAAAATGAATGGAATATGTATATATGCTTCAACAAGGATGAATCTCAAAAGCATTTTACTCAGTAAAAGAAGTCAGATATAAAAAACATTACATTGTAGGATTCCATTGATATGCATTATCTAGAAAAGGGAAATCTATGGAGACGGAAATTAAACCAATAACTGCCTGGAGCTAATGGTGGTTGTGGAGATGGGCTGTAAACAGGCATGAGGGACTTTCCGGGGTGCTGGGAATCTCTAAAAGTGGGTAATGGGACAGATGCCCCACTCTACAATTTGCTGAATGTTACTGAATTGAACACTTACAGTGTGTTCCTCCCCGGCAATTAAGTTGCCCAAATTATTGCCAAAATATGCATTTATTTGTGCTATTGTAAAGAAATTAAATAAAGTGAATAAGGAATGCACATAGGAGAAAAGTCAATCTTTAAATGTCTTTTCTACCGTACCCATGATGTGTTTCCTTCCTGTGACTGCCCTACTTATAGCTCCCTTAGCAGAAGTAAATGAAACCCTACAGAGTTGAGGGATATAAAAGCAATGATGAACTCTAGCATAAATGTCTTCCTCGCTAGGAACCTGTGGTTCTCACAAACAATTCATAGTCAACCAGGAGAAGGTATTATCAACGTTTTCGCATCCATACGCTACTGCCAAGTCTCACTTCTTACGTTTATCAAAGGACTCTAGCCTCCTAGCCTGGATGTGTTTAAAGCATTGCCCCACAAGTAGTTTTTATACTACACTTGTGCTAGCCCTTGGCTCTTAGTGAGCCTATCAACAAATCACAGCATGTGGTAACACTTAAATATATACTTACCAAAAGAAATGTGCGGATTGTTCTTATTTTGTTAAGTTCAAGAAGCAATTTTTGGGCCTTCTCATGGTTACTACAGTATTCATCATAGATACGAAACTTGTCTTTCTGTGAATTCGAGTAAGGATAAGTTAGAGTCATTTTATTAGCCATTTTAAGATACTAACTCTGTGTGATGTTTATGAACAAACTTATAGTGTTTACTATATTTTGGGAGCTCTACTGTGTGTATATATATAAATACATTCTATTCATTGATTTTCTCTGACCCATAAAGAATAGCCTAAGGAAAAGGATAGGTTATATTAACCAGAGTCCAATATGATGTATGCAATAAGAAGTAAATGAACTAAATGGTAGCAATTACAGAGAAGAGAGTACTTAGCTTTACTGAGAGGGCTCAGGTATAGCTTTAAAAAGAAAAAAAAATAGTATCTGTGCAGGGTCCAGGGAGATGAATCCATCATTCCCAGGCAGGGAGAGAGAAGGAAGCTTTTGGGATAGAGGGAAAAGCATGTGCCAGATTATATAGGAATAAAGAAACGTAGTACCCTGCGGTTCATATGCACCAATCTGGACAGTCGTGTTTAAGAGGGACACAGACAAACAGGAAAATACTCAGCAACAGGTGACTAAGATAACAAGTGATGATGGACTGTGAAGACACTACGTATGAGAGGTCAGTTCAAAAAGAGGTATTTGTTAGTATAGTAAGGAAATGGTAGCTACTTTCAGATAGCTGTTTTATTGTAAAGGATTTACAACTCTAAACATAAAACTAGGACCACTGGGTAGAAACTGCAAGGGCACTGATGGGCAGTGGGTAGGCAGATTCAAGATTAACATAAAGATTTTTTCTTTTTTTTTTTTTTTTTGGTCTTTTTAAAAAAATTTTTTTTAAATTTACATCCAAATTAGTTAGCATATAGTGTGCAACAATGATTTCAGGAGTAGATTCCTTAGTTCCGCTTACCCATTTATCCCATCCCTCCTCCCACAACCCCTCCCATAACCCTCAGTTTGTTCTCCATATTTATGAGTCTCTTCTGTTTTGTCCCCCTCCCTGTTTTTATATTATTTTTGTTTCCCTTCCCTTATGTTCATCTGTTTTGTCTCTTAAAGTCCTCATATGAGTGAAGTTATATGATTTTTTTCTCTAATTTCACTTAGCATAATACCCTCCAGTTCCATCCACATAGTTGCAAAGCATAAAGATTTTCTAATGGTTAGAGCTGTCACTGAAAGTGGTCAAGCAGAAAAAAATGTAAACAACCTTCATATTTGCTACAAAGGGATACTGTCAAAAAGGGAGTCTTTTCACCATCATGATCTCTAAGTATCCTTCCATCACTAGATTTTTCTCCAAGTGGCCATGATTCGTGTCTATCAAAGCAGTACCAATAAGAGGAAGACACAGAAAATGTGTTGATCTATATTAGAATAGGAGTATATCCTCTAAAATTTCAAAGACAGGCATCTGGAAAGCAACACTGAGTGTTATTTTATACAGCCAGTAGAAAATGTATTGAATTACTTATTTCAAGAGATGATATGACCCAAATGAAACAAGTATTCAGAAATAGTTGAGTAAATTCACAGATGACAGATTCATAGTGTGTTACTGAGGAAATGGATGTCAGAGTGCAAGATTCCCATGTGCAGGACTGGACTGAAAGAGCAAATACTCCAGCTGGCAGAAGATTTGAATTCTTTCATGAAAAGGAACAGTCTGGATTAAGTGGACACAAACATGCGTGGTTTCCAGTCATGCCCAAGGAAAGCACAGCTTGATCTTGCTATGTCCAAGGAGCTTCTCCTTTTAATATCATTATCTTTATGAAATATATCCTGAATATTAAAAAAACATATGCAGAGTCTGCTCACTACATATAGAAATATAGATCTAGAAACTACATATGGTTACCTTTATAAAAGTTAAATAGGAATAAAAACGTGTTTTTAATGTTTATTTTTGACAAAGAGAGAGACAGAGCACAAGTGGGGGAAGGGCAGAGAGAGAAGCAGACACAGAATCCGAAGCAGGCTCCAGGCTCCAAGCTGTCAGCACAGAGACTGACACAGGGCTCAAACTGATGAGCTGTGAATCATGACCTGAGCTGAAGTCTGATGGTTAACTGACTAAGCCACCCAGGCGCCCCAAAGGTTAAATAGAAATAAAAATAAACAAAAACTGGGGCATCTGGGTGGCTCAGTTGGTTAAGCATCTGACTCTTGGTTTTGGTTCAGGTCATGATCTCATGGTCTGTGGGCTCGAGTCCCACGTTGGGCTCTGCACTGACAGTGCAGAACCTGCTTGGGATTCTCTCTCTCTCCCTCTCTCTGCTTGTGCTCTCTTTCTCTCAAAAATAAATAAACTTTAAAAAAAGAAATCAAAATAAACAAAAATTGATTTCTTTGACAAAACACTTTGATATTTTTAAATAAAACATTAATTATATAACATTTTGATACATAAATGGATTCAGATTGGTATTCTGAAAATAAGCATCAGTGGAATATATATATATATAGCAGTACTATTTTTATTTTTAGTATGAATGCCCTCAGTTCTAAAAACAATTTTCATTTTCAGGTGACTTTTTACTTTGCAAATTGATTGCACAAATAATTTCAACTGCCGTGTCCAGAGGGATGGAAATGATCACACAATCATGACGTATGATTTGAAACACCAGAATACTGACTGGCTATTCTTCTGTACGGCTCAGTACAACCTTCTGAGGAACCATCCTTGGGAAAAACTCAGATTCAGGCATATGTGTACCTAGAGTGAATAGGTTTGTCCACCCGCAGGTTTGTCACCAGTCGATTAAAAAGGGAACATTCTGACTAACAAAAGGCTCATCATGCCATTATAAGAGTAAGGATTTTCTGCCTCAAAAGGGAAATGCTCTATGTTTGAGAGAAACATAAAAATCCATTCATTATGAACAGCCTGAATATTCATTAGAATTCAAAGCTACAGAGCATGCGAAGAACTAACTTGTTGGGGAAAAGAAAAGGCTGTTTATTCTTCACTGAATAAAATGGATGATGTGAGGCCCTCACCCCTTTCTGGCTCTAAGTGGAAGATTTCATTGGCCTTAAAAGACCCCAAACTTTTGGTGTCACATTTTGCTTCTAATGCTGAATTCCCACATTCCCTTGTGCCAAACGCTAGACCTTAAAATCTAGGGGGAAAGAGCTTTTAAAATAAACAGAAATTTATCCTACAAAGTGAAGAAAGCAGGTTCCCACTTCTTGCTGAGCATTAGGTTCTGGATGTAGGCATTCTTCCACGACTTTTAAAAATTCCTTATGTACTGCAAGGATATCTTCAATGTTTGAGAACAGCATCTGCAAATACATGTAAGTGCAATAGTGAAGCAGGTTAAAAACAAAAACAACTAAAAAAAAACCAAACAAACAAAACAAAAAAAACAAAAAAACACACAAGTCCGTAAGAGTACAGTATTCTGTTTCCAAGCTGAAAACTTCAGGGCATAGCAAGCCAGTCAGCAGAGTGCCAATTTTGTCTGGACATCCTCTCCACCCCCACACAACTCTGGGAATCAGGAACCTATTCCTGGCTCTCAGGAAAAGCCTAAGTGACTAAATCCAAGCAGGACAGTCCCCACCCTATTAGCGAAAATGGGCGGCAGGTAAAATTGTGCAGGCGGATTTGCTGGCAGGCTGTGTGGGACAAGGGTTTCTTTGCTCTCTAGAAAGGCATCCTGGAATGGACCGCCCTTTTCCCCCCTCTGGAAAGGTGCTGTGTCTGGAAGTGACAGCTGGGACAGCTACAGGGTCATTTTGCAGCTGCGGGAGGAGCCAGTCCACGGCCAAGCTGATAACCTGGATGTCAGAGTGAAGAGGTACAGAGAACCTGGCAACCTTATTGACCTCCCTGAGCCACAGGTCCTGAACCTTTTTTTCTGCCTGGAGTTTCCCAATACGAGAGACAAAGCATCTTCAAGCCATCTGAATAATACAGACACTTGTCTTTTGCTTTCCACCAAAAGCACACAAACTAAAATACTCCCACGGTGAGGAGAATTGGAAAGTTAGTATTTAATTTATGAAAAAAATACTCGGAAGGGCCTAAAAAATCCTTGGATTTTTTTCTATTTTTAGTAAAGTAAAACAGCAAATCAGCACCAAAAATAAACATCAATGATGATTTATAGAACTTAAATGAGTAATAACAATAGTACAATTAATTTTCATGTATCTCCTCCCCCTTTACAAACCTCCTCATAATTTTCCTTCCCTGCAGCTTAACAGGAAATTCTTATCCATTTGTTTCTGAGTCCAAGATATTATGCGAACTTTTTCTGCACCAATGAACCACCCAAATCATTTGTTCTTTAGAGATCAGAGACTGGAAGTTGCATCTGTCCACCTCTTGCCTTCCTCTTACACACACAACTCTGCTCCCTCCCTCTCACGGACTCTGAGGTTCTCAGTCTGGGTTTGTTTTCCTTCCTTTTTTCAAACTGCCCTAAGGCCTTGGCAAAAAAGAAAAAAAGTCTCCATGTCTTCTATGTCATCATCATAACCTTCTGTTTCTTTTCCCGACACCGTTTCCCTTTTTCTCAGCGTCGCCCACACAAGTGCCTGGCACAGAGCTTCTACTGGTACCAGTAAGCTGAAGAACACTCAAGTAACATCCCACAGATAAAATCTTATCTGAGGAGAATGTGTGCTTGTGTTGAGGGCAAACTGCAACTCCTCACCTTCACTGTTTCTTCTGTTACATTTTTGTCAATTTTTGACGCGGCGCACTGGTTCATTCGGTGTAAGAACGCCTGCATGAAACAAAAAAAAAGATATTTTGAAGGTGACATTAGGTTAATAAAATAACAGGGTGTTGAAGAGAACTAATTCTGTTTTACAGGAAACCAAAGTTTAAAACTCTAATAACTATTAGACTTAAGAGTCCAATGTTTTGGGGGAGCCTGGGGGGCTCAATCAGTTAAATGTCCGATTCTTAATTTTGGCTCAGGTCACGATCTCACGATTTGTGAGATTGAACCCCACAACGGACTCTCAGCTGACAACGGGGAGCCTGCTTGGGATTCTCTCTCTCTCCCTTTCTCTCTGTTCCTCTGCCACTTACACATGAGCACTTTTGTGTGCTCTAAGTAAATAAATACACGTAAGGGAAAAAAAGAGTCAAATGTTTCCTAAACTTCTAAGTCTTATGAAGCACAAGACCAAACTCTAATGAAAAATGAGATTTCTCATAAAAAACAAAGGGTCAGAAATTCCAGTGACCTTTTTGGAACTGAGAGAGATTGAAAGAAGGAGGTAGGGAGGAAGGGATAGAGATAGTCAGTGAAAGAGGAAGAGAGAGTGTGACTCTTCAAGAAGGAATGGAGGGATTTCTCTTCCTCTCTTACTTCCTCCCCCAAGTTTTAGAAAGATGGATTTGGTATTCCTGGGATCAGGTCAGGGCTCTCCATAGCCCTATGGTAGGCAAATAAGTTCATTAGTATTTCAAAGATCTGGACTCTTCTTGACAAGTCATTAAGCTTGGACTCATGACTAAATACACTATTATTTTTGCAAAGGAAAAAAGCAGAAAGAGTTGTTTACACTGGGTCTTAAAAGAGAAGGTTTGGAAGGAAAAGGAGAAGTGACTTTCCATCCAGCAAATCTGGTTTGTGTCTTTAAGACATCGTTCATTAACTATCTAGTGATCAGGTGAGATCACTGCCTTCCCTGTTTGTCTTAAGAACTTCAGCCACTACCTGCCAAGTCAGGGTCTGACTGCATAGCCCACCAATCCCCAGAATACACAGAGGCTCCAAGGAGTCTCTGGAAACTACATCAAACGAATGAAGATTAAGGTAAGAATCCCATTTTAATGTTTATTTATTTATTTTGAGAGAGACAGAGACAGAGACAGAGGCAGAGAAAAAAGGGAGAGAGAGAATCCCAAGCAGGCTCCCACTGCCAGTGCAAAGCCCAACATGGGGCTTGAGCCCACAAACTGTGAGATCATAACCTGATCTGAAACCATGACTTGGATGCTTAACTGAATAAGCCACCCGGGCACCCCAAGAATCCCATGTTTGACCTGGTATACTTACAAAGATTTAAGAGACTAAGACAACCCAGTATTGTTCAAATGTTCCAAAGTTACCATCCTCAAGACATTGCTAGTAAGAGTATAAAATGGCACATTTGTGGGGACAATACAACTTAACAATATATCTCAAATTTTTAAATGGGCATTTCCTTTAACCCAGCAATTCTACTTCTAGGAATCTATCCTAAGAAAACATTCAGACAAGGGGTTACAGTATATGGATTACAAAAGTGGAAACACTGAAAACAACCTAATGCCCATCAATAAGGGAATCATTTAATATATTATGGTACATGCAAATTATAAAATACCATGCAGAAGTATAATAACAAATAGAATGTGATATAAATTACATATAATTATGTGCATATAAAACAGATGTCTATAAAATACTGTTTGGTGAAAAATTTACTAATCAGCATACTTGAAATGTACTGACATATATGTACACACATATACATATTACATGCCATTATATACACATAAATATACATGTGTAATGGTAGTGTGCATTCATACTGAGAAAATATGTAGCATATACCAAATGCAAACAGTGGTTAAAGATGACCTTTATACACTTTCTTATGCTCAGAATATTTGGCTGCGAGCATATTATAACTTTTGTGAAAAGAAAAACAAAAGTATTTAACAGAAACAAAACAAATGAGCCACAGGATGTCATTCCTAGCATTAGCTTCAGACCCATCTCTATTCCCGATTACACCAGTTCATGTTTCAGAGTCTATAACAACAAAGCCACATCAGTACTAGTAGATCCAACTGAATGAAATAAGTCAGCTGAATTAAATAAACTGAATAGAAAAGTACTGAATGTCACCTTAATTCTTTCATTGGAAAGTGTATATGATATGCGATGTGAGTTTTGAACTACTATCTATAGTTAGGTGTAACTGGCAACCTACAGAGATTCTGAATTTCCTGACTTTGCCCATCTTAATTAGTATGAGTCTTATTTTTAATTTTAGTTTTGGTTTTGTTGAATATTTTCCATGTATTCATACCAAAAATCGTCTGTTAGCTCTTTCTACTTAGTCTTAAAGTAACATGGTAGTTTAGTTGCCTAGTTTACATTTCACGTTAACCACACAGTAAACAGGTAACCTCTCACACAAGCAAAACTAAACGTTCACCTCTAAATTTATAAACATTTTTCTTCATGAACTGAACTCAGTAACATTCTGAAGCTGATAAATGAAAGTCTGGAGGTAGTACAAATGAATCAAAATATGAGTTAAAAGGAAACATACAAACTGAGACAGTAAACTATATCTTCATCTGACTTTTTATCTTCTTACCCTCTGTGACAATATGGAACTTTTTGTTTAACTGTGAATGAAATAGAACCTGGAACTTGTTAGCATTTCTGATCAAGCATTTATTTTCCTGAGAACTTCATTTTATGCACAGAGAAGGCAGATTTCAGATACTTTGCTCAGAACGCAAAATCATGAAAACAGACATTTTTGACAAAACCTAGAAATCTTCCTTCCTCAATATAAAGAAAAATAACCTGTCTTCAGAACTGTCTTTTAACAACCTTTCAGACTTTAGTAATTAGTGCATTTAATTTTTTTCCTATCAGTCAAAGAAGCATTAATACCCTAAATACAAAAATACATGAAGGATTTAATATGCTGTTTTACCTCTGCATTCATTTATTCCCATTGGTCCAGAATTTCATCAGAATTAGATCATCCTCATTTTGATACAAATATACTGGAAAAAGGCTTATGAATGCCAGTGGTTCTCAAACTTTTTATTGTGTATAATAGTTGGAGAGTATTTCTAAATGCAGATTCCCTGGCCCTATCCCCAGAAGGTCTGATTTGGCAGATTGGTTGAGGACCCAGAAATCTGTATTTTGAGTAAGTTCCCTAGATGATTCTGATGCAATTGGTCCTGAGACTACATCTGATGAAAATTTCTTTATGTTTTTTTCTTCCAAAGACTGAAGACTTTGAGGAAACAAGTCAGTGGGTCTCAATGGAGAAAACTTCTTGGCTTTCCAACCCTATGCACAATACCCTCTCACTCAACCAGTTGGAGTTTCTGCTATTCCACAAGAAAACCCTCCCTCCAACCATGAAAATCACAATCTGCATAAATGGGTCATAATACTCTCTGAAGGCTAGGGAGATGCAAAGACCAGCGAGATAAGACAGACTAAGTGAGGTTTGCAGGTGCCCCTCCTTGTACCTTCCAGCTTGCAGGTGTGTTGGCAGTTCAGCTTGCCAGGATTCCCCTAGCAATGATTACACAACACATTCCGAGATATCACTACAGTCAGGGACTACTGTTTTCCTACACAGACAGCAGAACTCTTTATCTTCTCTTCAATTTGCTCCATGTTGTTTCCTTCCTATCATGTATTTGGTAAAACGGGTTAAATGCCATACATTAATTAAAGCTTAAGAGAGCTAAAAATGTCACAAATTTGCAACCAATAAATTAAAAGAGGGAAGGAGATTATATGTAAGAGGGAGATGACAGCTATTCCCTTCTTCCTTGTCTGTCTATCTGGGCCACCACTTACTCAAAAGGAAAGGCAAATCCATGATGAGATAAAATCCATGATTTTATTCTCAGAATGCACTTGTTTATGATTTCAGTGTACTAAATTATCTCCCTCAATTCATTTTTGTCCTCCCCACTCTTTACATCAGGCACACATAGTAGATAACTCTCAAAAGATGCACAGATATGTTCATTGCTATAACATTTCCAGATAGTTGTGGGTATTCTTCTTTGATACAACACCAAAACTCAGTAAGTGGTAGTTTCTTAAAGGTTAGTCATGAATGATTTTTAATCTGAAACCAACCATATCAGTGAACTTTTCATACTGTGCTACATTAAAACCAATTGAGGGTGCGTGTATGGCTCAGTGGGTTAAATAAGCAGCCCACATCGGCTCAGGTTATGGTCTCGTGGTCCATGAATTTGAGCCCCGCATCAGGCTCTGTGCTGACAGCTCAGAGCCTGGAGCCTGCTTCGGATCCTGTGTCTCCCTCTCTCTCTGCCCCTCCACTGCTCACACTCTGTCTCTCTCAGAAATCAATAAACATTTTAAAAAATTAAAAAAACAATCGATTTATCTTGCAATTTGAAGGGATCTTTTATCTATGCTTGATGCTGTAAATTTTTTTAACAATGCTTCACTAAGAATTATATATATCTTCAAAATATTAACACGTCTTGTTATACGATATCAAAAAAACTCACATCACATTAGTTACTATCAGTATCCAACTCACTAGAGAAGTCTTTAAGTATTAGGAGGCTATCCAGTTCACAGACGTAAATTTTCCAAAACTCTAAATTCACTCGCAAGCTTGAATTTATCATCATCAACAAATACTATCGGTTGTTTTCCTTGAAGTGACAGGTTCACTTCTTTCTTTGTTGAATAAACTATCTGCCAAATACTCCAGTGCCCTGAAACTAAAACCACAGTTTACCTCATAGTTGTTATTTCAAGTAAATATAATGTTCCATAGCAACTCAATCACAAATTCTGTCCATGGGACAACCATAATATTTGAGTATGCAGAAGTACTTAGGTGTACTTCCTGTTTCAGAATATTAAAAGGCATGTGCTCAAGAGTCACAATTTAGTACAATTAATAATTTTTACAGCTTCACAAGAACACTCTTAGGTGAAACAGGAATCCTCTACCACCCTTCCCCCACGAGTGAGTGACAGTGAAATATACAGTGAAATATACCTAGTACAATTTGGTGCCACTACTCTTTAGTGGCACTCTTTAATTCACATTAAAGCATCAGCAGTTTTACACATCATTGCTTTTGCACGATCAGTGCAAGCATCCACACAGAAAAAATAAAAGCAAATAAAGCCTTAGTATTACAATGAAAATAGTTTCACCTTACATATCCCCTGGAAGGATTTCACAAAACCCTAAAAGACTGCAAAGCACACCTTGAAAAGCACTGTTCTAGGCATATAGGATATATCAATAAACAAAATAGTCAAAAATTTCTGCTTATATTCTAGTAGAGGGAGGCATAATATACAATAAATATAATAAATGTATTTGGCACATTAGAAGCCAGGTGTTAAAAGTAAGCAATGAACTTACTATGATAATAAAAACAGATCTACACATATTTGAAAAAAAAATATAACACCTCGCAATGATTCCAAAGCTCTCCAGAGATTCAGAAATCCAGAGCCCAAAATTTATCACCATAAATCTATACCACTCAATTCTATTACTTAATTATATTTGACTTTTCTCTTGTACATTCATGGCATCACTTCTCCTTTCCTTCCTTTTATGTCTCTACTTTGCCCTATTACTTTCAGTACCCACTCTATGCATAAGACTAATAATGGGATGAGACTCTTCGGCCTCCATCTACAGTTTCCAAATACCTCCAAAAACAGGGAAATATTCAAGTTTATTTTTACTGCCAAGCACTCAGGACTCATTTGGGTAAGGGAATAAACAAAATTAAAAACACAAGGAAATTACCAACTACAGATTTTTTTTTTAATTTTTAATGTTAATTTTGAGAGAGAGAGTGCAAGCAGGGGAGGGGCAGAGAAAGAGGGAGACACAGAATTCCAAGCAGGCTCCAGGCTCTGAGCTGTAAGCACAGAGCCCAGTGCAGGGCTTGAACTCACAAACTGTGAGGTCATGACCTGAGCTGAAGCTGGACGCTTAACCGACTAAGCCACCCAGGTGCCCCCAACTACAGATATTTTTGTAGTTATCTTACACTGATAATGTTATACCCACAAATGATAGTCTAAATGAAATGGATCAAATCCTTGACAAACATAATCTGCCAAAATTCACACAAAGAGTAATATAATATGAACAGGACTCTATCTATTAAAAGGACTGAATCAATATTTAATAACCTTCCAAGACAGAAAGTGCCAGGCCCAAATCAGTTCACTGGTAAATTTTACCAAACATTTAAAGAATAAATTATACCAATTCTCTACAATCTCTTTCAGAAGATAGTAGAGGAAATTTTTCCTAACTTGTTCCATGAGGCCAGCATCACCCTAATACCAAAACCAAAGAATTCACAAGAAAACTATAGACCAATATCTCTTAAAAATATAGATGCAAAAGTTCTAAGCAAAATATTGACAAACAACAGCCAAAAACCTATAAAAACAATTATACATCACAACCAAGGGGGGTTTATCCCAAGTATGAAAAGCTGGTTCAAAATTCTAAAATCAATTAATGAAATCCAACACATCGCCAGTCTTAGAAGAAAAATCCATATGATCAACAGATGCAGAAAAAGCATTTGAGAAATCCAACACCCAGTCATGACAAATATTCTCAGTAAACTAATAAGAGGGAAATGTCCTCAACATTATTTTAAAAATCTTAAAAAAAAAAAAGCCTACAGCTAACATCATACATAATGGTGAGAAACTAGAAGCTTTCCCACTACAATCAAGACCAAGGCAAGAACGTCTCCTCTCACCATTCCCTTTTAGCATTGTTCTGAATTTTCTAGCTAATACAATAAGACAAAAAAGAAAATAATAGGTATATAAATTGGAAAGGAAAAATAAAATTTTCCTTGTTCATAAATGATATGATTGTCTATGTAGAAAATCTGAAAGAATTGACCCTAAACATTCCTGGAACTTGATAAGATCTTATAGCAAGGCTGAAGGATACAAGATTAATATACAAAAGTCAATCACTTTCCTCTATACCAGCAATGAACAAGTGGAAACTGAAATTAAACACACTACCATTTACATTAGCACCTCCAAAAATGAAATATTTGTGTATAAGCCTTAAAAAAATGTGTATAACATCTGAATGAGGAGCACTACAGAACTCTGATAAAAATGATCAAAGAAGACCAAATAAATGGAGACACAGTTCACATTCATGGATAGGAAGACTCAATAGCATCAAGATGCTAGTTCTTCCCAACTAGAACTGTAGATTTAACACAACTCTAATAAAAATTCCAGCAAGTTATTTTGTGGATATCAACAAAATGATTATAAGTTTATATGGAGAGATAAAAGACTCAGAGTAGCCAAAACAATATTAAAGAATAAGAACAGGGAACCTGGGTAGCTCAGTTGGCTAAGCATCAACTCTGGCTTTTGGCTCAGGTCATGATCTCAGGGTTGTGGGATTGAGCCCCATGTCAGGTTCTGTGCTGGGTGTAGAGCCTGCTAAGATTCTCTCTCTTTCTCTCTCTCTCTCTCTCTCTCTCTCTCTCTCCCTCCCTCTTCCCCTCCCTTCCTCCCTCCTTTCCCCCCCTTCCTCTGTCCCTCTGTCAACCTCTGCCCTTCCCCCACTCACACTCGTTCTCTCTCTCTCTCGAAGAAGAAGAAGAAGAAGAAGAAGAAGAAGAAGAAGAAGAACAAAATCAGAGGACTCAGAGGACTGAGACTACCTGACTTCAAGGCTTATTCTAAAGCTACAGTAATCAAAACAGTGTGGAATTGGTTAAAGAACACACAAACAAATAAATGGAATACAACAGAGAGCCCAGAAACAGATTTACACAAATATAGTCAACTCTTTGACAAAAGAGAAAATGTTATATGATGAAGAAAGGATGATCTTTTCAATAAATGGTGCTGGAACAACTGAATATTCACATGTGAAAAGAAAAAGAAAGAAAGAATCTAGACACAGACCTTACATCCTTCTGAAAAATTACCTCATAATGGATCAGACCCAAATGTAAAATGCAAAATTATAAAACACCTAGAAGAGTATGGTGATGACTTTTTTAGATAAAACACCAAAGGCATGATTATGAAAGATTTATTGATAAAGTGGATATCATTAAAATTAAAAACTTCTCCTCTGTGAAGGACAAGAGAATGAGAATCCTAGCCTCAAACTGGGAGAGAAAATATTTCCCAAAGACATATATGATAAAGAACTATTGTCCAAAATGTACAAAGAACTCATAAAACTCCAACATCAATAAAATCAACAACCAAATTAAAAAATGGGCAAAAGAACTGAACAGGCACCTCAGTAGAGAATATACACGGATGGCAAATAAGCATATAAAAACTTGTTCAAATAGTACATTATTAGGCAATTGCAAATTAAAACAACAAGATACTACACATCTATCGGAAAGGACAAAATCCAAAATACTGACAATGCCAAAGAATGTGGAGTAATCAGTAACTCTCCTTCATTGCTCGTAGGAATGCAAAATGATATAGTCACTTTGGAAGACAGTTTGGCATATTCTTAACATAAATGTTCTTACCATGCAATCCAGCAATCATATTTCTCAGAAGTTACCTAGATGAGATGAAAACTTATATATCCATAACAAAACCTGCACCTGGATGTTCATAGCATAGCAGCTGTACTCATAATTGACAAAACTTGGAAGTGAACAAGATGTCCTTCAGTAGGTGAATGGATAAATACAAACAGTGGAATATTATTCAGCCTAAAAAGAAATGAGCATGATCCAGCCGCTCCCTCCTCTCTTGTTTTGCCTCATCCCAGTTTCCCCATTCTGGACCACTGCCTAACCACAACCACCTTCCAGGTCCTCCTCAACATGCCACACTTATTTCCACCTTAACACCTTTACACAACCTGCTTCCTACTGCCTGGAGCACTCTTCACCTGGCTGCCTCCTGCTGTCACTCAGTTCTTAGTTTACAGTCTCTCATGGCCATCCAGTCTAGACCATCCAGTTAACGTTCTCCCTATCCCAACCCCATCTTGCCCTACCTACTCTACCAGGAGCACTACCTGCTCCTGTTTTATGTAATTGTTTATTTACTGGTACCTTGCATTAGTAGTGGAGCTCCAAGAAGGCAGAGTCTGTCTGTTTTGCTCAGTCGGGTTTCCCCAGCATCTCCAACAATGCCTGGCGCTTGGTAAGCTCTCAATAAACTTCAGTGGAATAAGTGAAGAATTTTTTCTTCACTGGATGGTTTTTGTTTCTAAAGACCACAAGACTGTGTAGTATTAACTTCCCTAGTGTATTATCTTCCCAAATATCCATCAGCAACTTAGAATATAATAATATCATATAATCTTTATCTTTTCCATCACCATATACCAGGGTTTCTCAACATTAACACTGTTGACATTTGTGCCAGAAAAATCTTGGTTGTAGGCGCTGTCCTGTACATGCAGGATGTTTAAGAGTTTCATGGCCTATACCCACTAGATGCCAATAGCTACTACCATCCCCAGTTGTAACAACCAAAGATGTCTCTATACATTGCCAAAAGCCCACTCTACACCCCCACAGTTGAGCACCACCGGCATATAGAATCCCAAAATACCTACAGCAGTGCTAACTAGATGCACAAATTTGAGGCTAAAACTTTTGTATTATCAACCTCTCTGGGCTACATTATAACAATAAGTGATTTTCCGTGTCTTCCTGAGCTTTAGCAAAGTCCCATGTTTCTCCATGTATCTCCTTATTTCAATACTTTTATTAGATTATGAATAAAAAGTTCAACACATTTTTATAAAAATTATAATTAGGTAGAACTTATGTTTAAATCTCTTTTCAAACAACTGAGTAGATTTTTAAAAGCTCCCTTTGTCATGTCTTTTCAACTCAGACACAGTGAACAATGACAAAATACCGTTAGTTTGCATGTCTGCTCTCCACCAGACTGTATTCCCTATGGAAAATGTATGGGCAGCATGTTTTCATCTTTGAAACAGATATCAGTTTGTCCCTACACTGCCATGGCAACATTCCATCCATACGAAACTCCAAAAACTGATAGAATAATAAATCATTTGTCAGTTCAGTAGCATTGAAGACTCACCCTCATGGGCATCTATCACTCTACAAACCATCAAAGGAAAATATATGCCACCATGGATTACTCAGATAGATGCTGAAAGAGATCACAGTGATACCAAACAGTATGTCAATATCCCCAGCAAAAACCCTTTGAATGTTGATGTTTTTTCATGATTCAGAACCAAAAGGATTTATTGTGTCATACTTGTTGAGAGCCTTTGAATATCTGCTCAGTTTCCCACAAAAAGATGGTTTATTCTTTTTTAGAAAAACTATTCATTCAAAATTAACATCACCATTATCTAGGTAAAGATAATTTTTCAACATACATCCATAATTTTTAAACTTCCTTGGCTGAAACTTTCCCAGCATTTAAGGATAATTAAAACATTATTTAGTGTCTCCTGTTTGACCTCAACATGCCAAAAGGCAGCATGACAGAATTGTGTTCTTCAGGAGTTTTCAGGGGAAAGAATTCATACTGGGTCAGCATGTGATCAGTACACTAAATACACACCAGGCACAAGTTTTAAAGATGTTTAATAGTAGATGGCTGGAAAGTCAATAGTGAAAATGGACAGAAGATGAAAGAGAAATTAGAACTATTCTCAATGGAATTAGTTATGCATAAAATTATTGAAAGTAAAAATTAGAAAATTTATTGAGATTACAAAAAAAAACTACAATAAAAGCAAACTTTTCTGAAGTGTGTTTTGTCAATTTTGAAAGTTTTTATTTGTTAAGTTTTTGGTTTTTTTCTTATGTGCTTTTGCAATTTCTTTTCTTTTTAATTTTTTTTAATGTTTATATCTCTTTGAGAGTGTGAAAGAGCCATGAATTAAGTCAAAAGCAGAGATCAAAAGCAGTAGAAGTATTTTTTAACATGGCACAAATGGTTAAAACATTGTTTCAACTGCCATTTAAGGAAATAAGAACATTTACATAAAAATCAGTAATTATGGTCCCTCTTCAAACACAAGGAAAAAAATCAACCCAGGACCCACATTGCTGAATAGTAGCCATAGACTAGAGCAAAGGCAGCCACATGTTCCTTTCACTTGCTACAGTCATCACTATTCCCTCTTACCTCCTACACCAGAGCTAAATGTTAACTGTTCTTTATTCTCACACTAATATCATCTTTTTTACATAAAATTCAATTTACTCATTTTTGTGACTTAGAAATCTCTGTAGCCATTTTAATTTTCAGCATATAATCTTGGGGTTTTGCAAAGGCCCTTTGGGCTTTTATAAATTCTTAATACTGATCATTCCAGAGTTCTGTTTTAAAATGTCATTTGGTCTTCATGTGTTTGAGTAAGAAAGTACTCCCAAGATGAGAGGAGAAAAAACTTAAATGGGGAAAAAAAAAACAAGAAAGAAAGAAATTTTGGTGCCTATTTACTTAACGCTAGTTTCCCAAGGAATTCATGATTATATTAGATGTTAATTCTAGAAGTGATATTTTCTAGAGACAACTCTGAAAACCATGTACACGATTAGTTTTCTCAAAGACTGAAAAAACCTCTATATCCTTTATTTTAAACTATTAAATGTTTTTTAATAAAGTAGCTTTTGGGCAATAAATTTTTCTTGGCTCCTATATTCCAAATATCATTTGATTCATGATAATCTTGTGTTCCTTGTATTGTTTTGGGTGATTGATGTCTCTTTCCGGAATGGTTAGGGATACACCAAACTTTAGGAAAAAATCAACTAAATAAAGTAAGTAAGATTAAGAAGCACCGAATGTTTATCATCAGCTGTTTTGAAATCCCTCTAAATTAATCCTCCATGTTTCTTCCCAACACACCTAGAAACACCTATCCACACATGTATGAAGACACAGGATATCTCACAGCAGGGAGTGTAGCCAAGGTTCGAAGTAAGCCTCAATTACCTCATTCATTAAATTAGGTTAAAAATAATAGTACCTATCTCACAGAGAGGCGAGAATTCACGGAGGTAATTTTTGTTGGCACTTTGCACAGTGCATAATCAGGACCAAATACTGATATTTCTGCTACTACTGCTACACCTACAACCCTAGTTCTATAATATCTACTGTGGCTTCAATTATTCCTAATACTAGAGAGAACACAACTAAAGGGTAAACCCCTTGTGTCCGCTTCTCTGCTCCTCTATTAACAGTAAATCAATCCAAGTAACTCTAACTTCGGGAGAATCCTTTGGTTCCAAAACAAATAATTTGAGGCATTTGTGAGGGGAAAAATCTACTGTTTATTAAAATATATGTATATTCCACATTGTTACATTGCATTGGATCCTTTCTGCTCAGAATTCCAGGTTTGCCCTCAAATATGGTTCATGTTAATCTCTCAATTCATATTTTGTAAACACTCCAAAAGTTAAAAAATTAACCCATAGTAGAAAGTAGAAAAAATTTATTGGATATCCAACTGTACGGTGTTAATAGAGACTGCAGCCCATCTCTAAGCCTTGAGAGGATTTAGAGCATAAAGTATTAATAAAAAGTGAACAACGTATGTGGAATATGGCCAGACCATGGCTTTGATTTCCATGAACTGCTACATGATCTTGGTATGGACAAAAATCATACAGGCTGATGAAGTAGAATGACAGGCCAATCTGAGAACAACCACAGAAAATCAGGTACAGCAAAACTATATTCTTGAAGTTGCCTTAGCTCTTCTGAATGCTATCAACTCTTTACAGCACTGACAGAACCATTAGACAAAGATAATGTTAGGCTAGGTTCCAAAATTAAAATGAAAATCTATTCCTTTATATGTTACAAGTCATAATATTTGTAAAAAAGCTTAAAGTGAGATAAAAAAATGAACTTTTCATTACATTCAGAATTACAACAACAAAAAAATATTTCAAATACCTCAGAATTTTGGGGGGCATTTCAGATAAAAGTATGTTTCAGCTGTCAGTTGGTGATCAATATGGGATAAAATGAATTTCTAAAGGCAGGTCATAAGCTTACATGAACATACTTGTGAAAATTTTTCTCAAAGGTGTCTGTTAAATTATTTTTAATATTACATAAATATTTATTCAGAGATGCCAGCAGGCTATTGTGTCTCTAATATAATACTGCATATTGTGCTGCTCAGGAATTTACAGTGATATCTGATAACTTTAAAAACACAGCACAAGGAAAGAAAGGGCTAAGCGGGAAGTACAAAGCACACTATATAGATAATATTCTCAAGCACAAATTTTTCTCTGGCACAGGAAACTGGTCATTTCCCAAATTTAAAATGCAGAACACTATTCCTGTTTAAGTAGTTATTTGAGAATTCAGTTCCCATGAAAAGGAAATGTAGCAGTGGGGGAAGGAAAAGTATTTTATGCTGGAAAACAACCCAGAGAAATGAATGAGGACCCCAACACGAAGACGGGTCTCCTCCTGGCATCCATACCCTCCTTTTTTCTCACACTCTGATCTAGCTGGCTGTAAAATCCCACAAGGTACAGAAAAAAGATTTTTTACATTTCGGTTCATGATAAATTTCTATTTCAACTAATGCAAAGAACTTTTTCACAGAGAAGTTTATATATCTATTTCACCCTTAGGAATGACTCCTAAAATTGTCCACTCTTATCCTTAAAACACATATGATTTTTCTGTCAACATTCTATTGCCCATTCAGACTTACCATATCCCTTTCTCTTCTTTTTTTCATGCCTACATATTCGATATACCATCTACTTCCTAGCTGTAGCTTTGTTTTCTTTCCTTTTTCATTCTATTTGAACTCTATTCCTTAAAGGAACTAATGTATAGTAATGTTAACAGTTAGTGTTGGGCTAATACAGAACAGAAGAGAGCCCAGAAAATACCTTAACTGGGAGGGAATTTGGTATTTGAAATAGGTGGTATTTTAGTGGGGAAGGAATGCACAGGTGTTGGGACAATAAGTAGTCCAGTTTGCAGACTTTGTCAGAATAAAACAGAAGAATGTTAAGCAGTTAAAACCTTGAATTTTGGAGCCAGTCTGCCTGGGTTCAAATCCCAGCTCTACCAAATGCTAGATATACAACAGTTGACCAGTAATTTTACCTCTGTAATGCAGTCTTGACATCTGTAAAATGAGAGTAATATGGTATCTACTCAAATGGACTTGAGGCAAAGATTAAATTAATATACATGAAGCAACTCTTACATCAAAAACCAATATATAACTGTTAGCTATTATTGCTATTTTTCCTATTTTGTTTTAGATCACCAAATATACTCACCAGATGCTATTTTCATTAAATGACAGCACATTTAATCTCTGAAGGAAGACCTTCAAGGAGATTCATTCTTTTTGACAACATCCATACAAGTTATAATCAAAGCATTAGTAAGAGGATTAGGTATTGTATGTGTATAAATATGTAAAATATCTGAGAACTGTCTTTAAGCCATTTATAATTTTTATTCATAATCTGCTTTGTAAAAATTACATTAACAATCTGCAAAAAGTCAAATATCTGAAAGCCTTTGCTTAAGAAATATGAGAAAAAATAACTACGAAAATCTGGGATAACAACTATTATCAATAATCCCATTATGTTTCAAAAACCAAGAGGAATATAAAATAGGAAATATTATAAGTACTTCTGTATACTTCATGAACCAAGAAGGAGCCAGCAAAATACTATTAATGAGTTCATTTCCATGGATATTAGCTTGCAGCTCCATCAACAGCTGAATATTCATGAAGCACGCTGGGTGCAGGTAAATAAGAAAACTTCCCTTACAGGAAAAAAAGCAATTATAACAATAACAACAACAACCACAACAAATTTACACATTTTTTTTTCGGACCTGGGTTGTGTAAAATAACAAAGAAAAAGCTAATGTCTGTTCAAAACTTTATGAATTTCATTATATAACCACAAAGTTGCAACAGATTTGCTTAACTGCTGCAAAACAGCAAATATGCCCTAATATCGGCAGTTTCTTGGTTTCCGAAGACTCTAAGTCATCCTAGATCCTCAAAATGCAGCCTTTTGGGGATGTAAATGAAATTGTCCCTAGGCTGAGTGCACATAACTAACATGGTTTAGGGCAATTATTTGCAGACCTCAGAGCTTGAAAATGCAAATAATATAAAGAACAAACTGAACAATAAATTAAAACCTAATCAGAACTACACCCAATATTTGGGGGTATGTCTGGAAGTCCTAAGTGCCCCCAGCAAGTAGACTTCAGGCAGCAGTGATACTATTCAGGGAGATGGGAGCATGTGATGCACTGTAACTGCTCTGAAAGTTACACCTATATACAGGTGCTGCTTGAGATGGAATGGGGAGAAGAGGAGGTGGGAAGGGAGAATGGCATCTACCAGGGAATAATTTTCCTTGTCATGACCTCTTCCAAATGCAATGGGATTTAGGTTTGGACCCCAGGCCTGATAAAGAACTGGAATAAAAATCAGAAATGAAGTAAAACCTAACTTTATAGTGTGGAGGTGTACTGTAGAGGTGGGTTATCAGCCTGAAGCTCACGGACTGGTGTCCCTGCTCATCCCAGTTCACTGGATTTCCAAGAGTAAAACTAATTCTAGAGCTGGCTTCCCAGAATGAACAGGGATCCTCCTTCCCTTCTAGCTTGGCCAGGGCTGCCTCAGAGATACTGGGGAGGCTGACACAGATCCTGGAGGACCAGCAAACCATGAATGAGCTGTTTCCTCCATGTCAACTGTAAAATTACACATTCTGATCAAAGAATAATGGCAGCAACCAGATTTCAGAAATTCAACAATGCATCCTGAAATCTACTGGGATTGGACATCCCATTTGGAAATTAATTCACATGTCCTGGAATATTCACAATTTTACCTCTTGTCACTGGACAAGTAGGAACGTGATCCTTATGATAGGAGATTGTCATTGGTATGTCTAATGTATACCAGGCTCTGCTCTAGGCACTAGGTACATCATGATGAGAAGACCAATTCCCTGCTCTCAAGAGCATGTATTCCATAGATGGGATATGCAAGAGATAAACCACTAAGTACAGGATTCAATTTCAGGTGATGGTGAGTACTATGAAGAAAAATAAAACACGGTGATGGGAAGAGTGAGGACCTGGTAGCTGAGAAGAATTCTCTGAAAAAGGTATCATTTGAGGACAGACGTTAAGGAGCTGAGAGAGCAAGGCACGGAAACATCTAGGAAGGAACAGTAGGCAGAGGCAGATGCAGATAAAGCAGGAGTGTGTGGACCTATGGGAGGGGCAGAGTGGGTAAAGTGGTATAAGGGAGAAGAGAAGTAAGAGAAACAGTTGACAGGCAAGGACATATCTCAGAAGGCCCAGCGGTCATGGTAAGGATGTGGCATCTTATTCCCAGTGTGATAGAAAACCACTGAATGTTGTAAGCAGAAGAGTTGATCTAAAGTCCACTATAGCTACTGTGTGGAATGTTGACTACAGAGGAGACCAATTGGACTTCTACTAAAATAAGACAGGAGAGAGGTGATGATACTGTGGCTTGAGGTGGTGAGAAGTGGAAAAACCTGGCTATGTTTTGAAATCATTGCTGGCAGGATTTGCTGATGAATTAGATGTAGATTGCAAAAGAAAGAAATCCAGGTTGCTTCCTAAATTTTTGACCTGAGCAAATGAGTGAACATTGGTACCATTTAGTGGTATGGGAAAGACCAGGGCAGGACAGGGTTGGAGAAAAACATCAAGAGTTCTTATCTTATTAAGGTAATACATAAGCAACAGGACAGAAACAACCAGGCTGAGGAAAGGGTAGAAAGAAATAGCTAATGCCTTAATGTTAGGCAACAAAAGTTCATAAACTATTAAAATTGAACTTATCTTTTAAATGCACATTTTATAGATGCTAATTTTTCTGAAGTCAAACATGAGGTCAAAGGGGCAAGACAAAAAAAGATAAGGGCATTTAAAAGAACACTGAGGGGCGCCTGGGTGGCTCAGTCGGTTGAGCGTCTGACTTCGGCTCAGGTCATGATCTCGCAGTTCGTGAGTTTGAGCCCCGCATCGGACTCCGTGCTGACAGCTTGAAGCCTGGAGCCTGCTTCAGATTTGTGTCTCCCTCTCTCTCTCTGCCCTTTCCCCACTCACACTCTGTCTCTGTCTCTCAAAAATGAATAAAAGTTAAAAAAAATTTTTTTTAAAAAAGAACACTGAAGTGTTTGTGATCTGGTCTGTTTATTGCTCATTGCCTTGTGTTAAGTTTATGATCCTGAAACACTCACCTTCTCCCAGTCTCCCCATTCATCACCTTGTTTCACCCCTTGCCCTCTGCAAGTGAAGAAGAGGGCAAACTTCACTCCAAACTCAGCCAACTTCTACTCCTCTTTAACAGTGGTTCAGGTATCCTCTTCTCTAGGTAGCCATGCATTAATTCTATAGGCTTCCACAATTCTGCTCCTGTGTCTTCCAAAATGCCTGCCCCATGCACTTCTCTCCTCATGATTGTACCTCATGCACTTTTGATTGTATTGAATTTACGCACCCATTTCCCCCACTAGCCTGAAGCTTCTTGAGAATAAACACAATGTTTTAACTGCCTTTATACCCAAAACAATGGCCAGTGCTTTGCACATAGTAGGAATTCTATGTTTGACAAATGAACAATAGTCTGAATGCCAGCAAGATTAAGGAATCTCTGGGTTTCACTTTCTTCATCTATAAAAGAGGCCAAAAATAGTATCACCTTATGGAGAAGGGAAAGAGGTAGAGGATGAAATCAGAGAGGTAACAGGGAAAATATGTAGGGCCTTGTTGAATTATAAGGACTTTCAATTTTACTCATAGTGAAATGGGAAGGGTTTTGAACTGAGAAGTGACAGGACTTGGCCTATGTTTTAGATGGAGTCTCGTAGCTTATTGATAATGAAAAATGGGATGCAAGTCAGAAGCAAGAAGATGATTTATGAAGCTACTGCATCTCTTATTAGGTGAAATGAATTTTGTTAATACCTCCATAATTAGAAACGTTTTTCACACATCCACATGCATACACACACATACAAACAATTTTGATTAATAAACACCTATCCAAGTAATCCCCTTTGTTATCTCTGAAAATTATTTAAAATGGCAGTTAGGGAATAGTTGCATGACAATTCTGTTTTCTGTTTATCTTTTTCTTTTAAATATTCCCTTCTGCTCTACAGACTAAATTAAGGAAGCCATCAAAAAATATTACTAATAGATAGTGTCAACAATTGCTTTCTTATTAGGTACTACTTCATTAAATAAGAATAAATGAGACATGGCCATACTTTTTTCTTTTTTATTCCAAAATGACGTAAATGAGTGACGAAATGCCAGTGTCAAAAGTACATACTAGAGGGAATATGGGTTCAAACATGAGATGCATTGGGGCTCCTGAGTGGCTCAGTCGGTTGAGTGTCCTACTCTTGATTTCAGCTCGGGTCATGATCTCATGGTTTGTGGGGCTCTATGCTGATAGCATGGACCCTGCTTGGGATTCTTTTTCCCTTTCTCTCTGCTCCTCTCTCACTTTCATTCTCTCTCTCTTTCTCAAAATAAGTAAATAAACTTAAAGAAATGAGAAGCATTATACACATATATATTTATATAGGGATTGTTAATGTTTACAAAAACTATTAAACGTTATTTTAATCAAGAAATTAATTGCATCAATATTAAACTAAAAAATCTAAATTAAGTAGATTATTTTATATAGATTGACATGGTCCTTTTCTCAGTGGCAAGAAATATAAACAATTTTGAATTCTCAGTAGGCTCAAGTAAAAACAGGCATAACTGATTTGATGTCCATTCACTTACTTGTTAAGTAAATGAAAGCAGATATGAATAAATGGACATGATATAATTACCCATTGCCGAATGGCCAGAAAAAGAAAGTCAGTTACAGAATAATTAAGGTTACTGTAAAAACTTACTATTTCTATCACAAAGAAAAAATGATAAAGTGTCCAATTTTTTCACTAGTTATTAAAAAATTATCTCAGTTAATGTTTCAATTATCCTATAAGGTTGGATATAATCTTTGCTGAATTTTAACAATGGAGAAACTGAGTCTCAAAGAGGTGACGTAACTTCCCCAAGGATAAGCAGCCAAGATATGAGGAAGCCTGGATTCAATCCCTGTTTGACTCAGCACCAATTCTCTGGCCCCTCACTGTATTGTGAGACCCACACTCCCCCACAGGTAAATTAAAATAGTCAGGTCAGGAGACCTCATGTGGAGGCTGAAACAGAAACCAAATTATGTTCAGTTTCTAAATTTCATTTCCAAAGTTCCTATCCCTGCTTTGGAAAAGGATGCCATTCCTTCATATCTTTTAGCACAGAAATCAGATAAGTCTCCTCTATTTAGGGCTACTTGACTTTGATTGTATTGACTTTTTCTCTAACTGAACAAAAATCACAGAATTTGAGTAACCTTATATTTCTGTAACACAATATTGCTTATAGAAGGAAATTGTCCGGAAATCCCTTCCTCTTACCCTAATTATAGCATGCAAGCTAAGACCACATTAAAGAGCACAATACAACTGCATACCGACTTTCAGCTAACAAATTCCAGCACTTACCGGGGGCAGGCCAAAGACTTCCTGGTTAGCATACTACTCACTAGTTTCACCTAGGAAATGTAGGAAATGTGCCCCCATCTGACTGATCTTTCACCATCTGAGGAATTTAGATACTTAAAGGGCTCCCTTGTTTCCCTCCAAAATTATTGTAATACTACTACAGAGAGGAATACAGGGGCTTATTAGGGTTTAGGACATAGGATACAACCCTGAAATAGTCTTCAGAAATCTTTTAAGAACAATGTACTAATGAAGTCAAAGTAGCAAGAAAATCTCCTTTGAAGCTGACCAATGGAGTTAATAATGATAATAATTATACTAAGCACTCTCTAGAAAGCTAACTGTTCCCTTTATGATGTGAAATGTGAGTTTTGCCACCATGAAAACACCCTCAATTAAGGAAATTAATAGGCAAGCCACAGTCTGGGAAAAAAAATATCTGTAATACATATTTCTGACAAAGAACTCTTATGTAGAATATATAAATAATTACAAATCAATAAAAAAAGAAACGCGGGGCGCCTGGGTGGCGCAGTCGGTTAAGCCTCCGACTTCAGCCAGGTCACGATCTCGCGGTCCGTGAGTTCGAGCCCCGCGTCGGGCTCTGGGCTGATGGCTCAGAGCCTGGAGCCTGTTTCCGATTCTGTGTCTCCCTCTCTCTCTGCCCCTCCCCCTTTCATGCTCTGTCTCTCTCTGTCCCAAAAATAAATAAAAAAACATTGAAAAAAAAAAAAAATTAAAAAAAAAAAGAAACGCTATTACAATTTTTTAATGTTTATTTTTGAAAAAAAGAGCACAAGCAGGGGAGGCGCAGAGAGAGAAGGCAACAGAGGATCCGAAGTAGGCTCCCCGCTGACAGCAGAGAGCCCACAGAGAGCCCAGTGCGGGGCTTGAACTCACCAACCATGAGATCATGACCTGAGCTGAAGTCGGATCCTTAACTGACTGAGCCACTCAGGCGCCCCAACACTATACTATTTTTTAATGAGTAAACCCTTGATCAGAAAGAAGATAATAGAAATGCCAATAAACACTTGAAAAGGCACTTACGATCATTAGTTATCAGGAACAATCAAATTAAAATGAGAATAAAATACACTAACTAAATACCATGAACTAAAAATATAAAGACTAACAATACCAAGTGTTGGCAAGCGTGTGAAACACTTGGAATTCTCATTCATCGCCTGTGAGAATGCAAAATAGTTAAGTACAGCCTCTGAAAACCAGTTTCCTATAAAATTAAACTTACGTTTTCCAGATGATGGAACAATCCCACTACATGGAATTGACTCCAGCAAAAGGGAGACATAGGTCAACCCAAAGACTCATGTTACAACATTCATGGCAGCTTCATTCATAAGAGATAAAAACTAGAAACAATCTAAATGTCTATCAAGTGGTAAATGGACAGACAAACTATGTTCTCATTGTGTGCTATAAACACTGTGAGCATATCATTTTTCATATATATTATCCATTAAGATGTATTTTAAGATATAATTAATAAAGTAGATATTTACATATCATCTAATAAGACAACTCAGCTTTTCACTCATGTTGATAATTTGGAAGTTTGCGATGTAAATATAATTTTCTCAAAAAGAAAATAGTTTCCACATGATGATGTATCTTGGATAACAAAGCACTGTAAAAGGAAAAACTAATTTTGTCTATCTGTTGTAAAAGAATTATCTTCAAATTGCAGTATTATATAATCAAATACATATATCTGGTTTTACCTAGGACTACCAATGATACTCTAAAAATGAGTTAAAATGCCAATCATCAATTATCTTCAACTAGGAATTTATACCACAGTCTGTGATATAAATTAGTAAAAATAAATAATTAAGACCAATAATAAAAGGGCTTATAAGAAAATGTTATGTGTTATACTAATTATAAGGAATTTTAATCGTGAAAAGCCATGAATGTAAATTCTATTCTGTAGCTTTATAATAACTCTAAAAACTTACACTTTCATTAGCCATAAAATTGTTATTACGTTTCATTATATATGGAGGGCAGTAGATATAAAGAGTGCACCAAGTAATTAGTCTAAAAGAAGAGGAGAAAACTATGGAGGGGGGAGAAGGGAAGAGAAAAGAAAAGAAAAAACATAAAAGGAAACAGAATTCTTCCCCTCAAAATGCTTAAAATTCAGTTTTAGGATAGAATTTTATCTATTCAAACTGTATTAAAACTGTGTAGGGTCTCCTTAGCATAAACTATCTTCTAGGATCTAAACCCTGTGTCCTCCCCAGGCACAGCGCCTGTTTTTAATGTGCCCTAGATTTTACAACTGTCTGACACACAGCATAAGTTCCATGAACATGGGTTAACTCATCATGTGGACTTCATGGTGAAATAGTTCTCCTGAATATTTAGTTAACAAAGATAGTTACTGGTAAGATTCTTTTAAAAGAATGTTCATTTATTTATTTTGAGAGAGAGAGCATGAGAGAGAGGGAAGAGAAAGAGGAAAAGAGAGAATCCTAAGCAGGCTCCACACTGTCAGCACAAAGCCCAACGTGGGGCTCTCTTAATCCCATGAACCATGAGATCATGACCTGAGCAGAAATCAAGAATCTAGCCCAGAATCTCACACATAATAGATGCTTTAAAAAAATGTTAAATTCATTGGGTATAACTATTTCATTATGCCAGTGCTCTTTTTTGAATTCAAATTTTCCAACTGCTTACTATAGGATTATATGTAAATAACTCATAATCATCTTTAATATCTCCTTCAAGTACAGGAAGATATTTCATTCAAGATTTAAGAAAATTAGCTGACATTACTTAGTTGACATCCAAAGGCTGTAATCAGTGAAAGAATACCCTCTCTTCTCTACCGGAAAACTTAGAATAACACATTCAGTAACAATATTAAGGAAACTTCAATAACTGAATTTTTGTTGCAGTGTCTACGCCAGTGTGAAATAGCTGTCAAATGCAAACAAGATCATTCCTGGGCTAGGCTAATGCAAGCTTCTTCTGGGTGCATGTTAGTAGCCACGTGCCTGATGACCAATGTGGCATATTTCTGAGACAGTATGTCCATAGCCTTGGAAGAGAAGAAAGCATGATCTGGCTTGCATTAGATGTATGCTTTAACCAGTAGAATCGCCCAGGATCAGGTGATAGCAGATGAGCAATAATCAGTTTAAAGTTATATAAAATTGCTACATATCATTCCTACAGAACTTAATTTACCTTTTTAAATATTTTTTCTCAGCCACTTATCTTCTGAAAGTCATCCTGTAATTCCAATCACTTCCTCCTTCGATCACCTGTGTTATTAACGATAAGAACTGCATCCACCACTCTACATAAATTCAATACATCCTTCAGGAATCAAAGCCCACTTTCTTCATGAAGATTTTCTTCCATCCTTTGGCCCATATATATTTTCTTAATTATATTACCAGTAGAATTTACTGGATAAGATGCGCAATAAATAGCTATTGACCTGAATATTCTAAATTCTCAAAAAAGCAGTTGTGTGGTCTAAGAAACTAAAATTATAAATATAAACTGAACAGTTCATCTTCAATCCTATGACTACAAATTGGAAAAAGAACACAGTCTAACAAACTATGCTGTACAGTCAGAAAGTACAGTCAAAGCAAGGATTTGAGAAATTATCTGTATTTAAAAGAAACAATTCTTAAACAACAGAACACCTATCTCTAAATACTTACAAATCTAGAAAACATCTTAATTATCTCCTCATCATTAAAAGAAAAAAAAAACATTTTGAAATCTGCTTACACACTTAAGCCAAGGAAAATTTCAAGTAGTTCAAGTTCTGAAATAAAGAGTCCTTGACCTTCAACAATTATTTTTTATTTTATTATTTTTTTTTTAACGTTTATTTATTTTTGAGACAGAGAGAGACAGAGCATGAACGGGGGAGGGCCAGAGAGAGAGAGGGAGACACAGAATCGGAAGCAGGCTCCAGGCTCTGAGCCATCAACCCAGAGCCCGACGCGGGGCTCGAACTCACGGACCGCGAGATCATGACCTGAGCTGAAGTCGGACACTTAACCGACTGAGCCACCCAGGCGCCCCAACAATTATTTTTTAAAGTAAACAATACAATTTTTTTCATAACCTCAGATTTTCCCATAGAAATGTGTTCAGCGGAAGTTTTTCCATAGGAATAACAAATTATATTGCCCTGTTTTTCTAAGGTACCAGTTATGACCCCCTACATCTTCTGAACGAATTCAGTTTGGATCCTCTAACAAGAAGACAGTTCCTATTATGTTCAGATGCATAACACAAACTAATGGAATCTGGACCATTACTATAGAGGCTATGAAAAATAAGCTTTTGACTGCTTCTAAATCAAAGTGCTATCATTTGGGTCCTTTGGTTATGGTGCCATTAACAACGATGTTTCTTGGAAAATACTGTACTGTTTTAAGAATGTATAAACTATTATATACTATATTAGAAAATTAAGGAAGAAAACTGTGTCTTAAAAATTTCTTATAGTTAAAATTCCTTAGTCTCTTTTTTTAAGGTTATTTATTTATTTTGAGAGAAAAAGAGTACCTGAGCCACTCAGGCACTTCTAATATTCCTTACTCTTAGATGTTATTTAAGAAGGCTCAATATCTGATTAAATCAATTAAAAAAATTTTAATGTTTATTTTTGAGACACAGAGCACGAGCGGGGGAGGGGCAGAAAGAGAGGGAGACACAGAATCCAAAGCAGGCTCCAGGCTCTAAGCTGTCAGCACAGAGCCCGATGTGGGGCCTGAGCTCACCAACCTCGAGATCATGACGGGAGTGGAAGTCAGAGGCTTAACCAACTGAGCCATCGAGGAGGCCCTGATTAAATCAGATTTTAAGCAATGTTCCTTATATTATAAAACACTCTGGGGGCACCTGGCTGGCTCAGTTGGTTAAGCATCCGACTCTAGATTTCAGCTCAGGTCATGATCTCAGGGTTTGTGAGATCGAGTCCCACCTGGGGCTCTGGACTTACAGCACCAAGCTGACTTGGGATTCTCTCTGTCTCTCTCTCTCTCTCTCTCTCCCTCTCTCTCTCTCTCTCTAAACCTACCCAACTGGCACGCATGCATGCTATGTTTAAAAGTTAAGAAAGATTCGTATTAAAAATTCCAGATTTTTTAGATTATCTCTTAAAAACTTAGATGTCCTGTCTACACTGGGAGCCACACACACTCCCTGGCAGCAATTGGCCAGTGCGGAGTGGTACTATCCTCCTGGGGCTCCCCAGTCCTCACCACTCCCTAATGTTTATCCTTGAACAGCTTTGGTCACTTTTATTTCTGCCTCACCCCAGGAGTGTTTTATTTGAACCCCTTAGTATGAAGGTTAAGCGTGTGAACTCTGCCATTAGTCTACTTGGATTTAAAACAACATTACGAGTTGTGTGAGCATGGGTATAGTACTTTCTTTTTTCTTTCTGTTCTTTTGTTTTTTCCTTGTAAAGTTATCATAATTTTAACTACTTTGTAGAGGTGTTGGGGAAATGAAATATAATTCTGACATCAAGCACATGACCCAGTTGATCTATAAGTGTACTTATTATTAAGGAAAATGACACACACAAGTAGGGCTAGGTTAAAAACTCCCTCTATTTCACTGCATTAGGTGCATAGAGCTATCACCTCTGTGAGGCTTTCAGCCTTAGGCCAAGGGAGCAAGGCCCACGGCCCCAGTAGTATGATCTAGGTAGGCTACTGGGAACCTTAAGTGAGGTAGAAAGGAGTGCTGAAACTCAGTGCACTGTATCAGTTATGGTTGGCTTCTTCTCTGTGGCCTGTGATGTTTTTGTTTTGTTTGCTTTGTTTTTGATCTTTTTCGAGACAGAGAGGGAGATAAGTGCTTTGAGGCTGAGGGGGAAGGGAGGGGGAGGGGGGGAGGGGAGGAGAGGAGGAGGGGGAGGGGGAGAGGGAGAGGGAGAGGGAGAGGGAGAGGGAGAGGGAGAGGGAGAGGGAGGGAGAGGGGGGAGGGGGAGGGGGAGGGGGAAGGGGAGGGGGAGGGGGAGGGAGAGAAAATCTTAAGCAGGCTCTATGATATCAGCACAGAGCCTGACATGAGGCTGGATCTCTCTACCGTGAGATCATGACCTGAACCAAAATCAAGAGTCAGACGCTTAACCGACTGAGCCATGCAGGTGCCCCAGGCCTGTAATGGTTCTTATAGCTACATATTACAGCCACCTAGGGAGAGTTTAAAAACCAAAGAAAAGAATACCCAAGCCCCGCACCAAGCCAAACAAGTCAGATCTACTGGAGTGGATCTAGATAGAGCTTTAAAGCTCCCCAGGTGATTCTAATGTACAGGCAGGCTTGAGAATCTCTGATCCATGGCATGCATAGCACCATACCTACTCAGGACGTACAGGACTCTGAAAGATTTACTGCAGAAGTTCACATTTTTACAGATAAGCAGCTGAGGAAGCGTTAACATCCAGAAATTGTTGGTTCATCTGGCAGAAAATATTCATTTTGTAAACAAGCCTGAATTTTGGATTATGTGAGTTAACATATTTTTAAAAATATGGAGATAATTGTTTACAGAATTATTGTACCCCTACACAAAATTTAAATGCCTGCTTAAGTGCATTCCACAGCCTGAGGGATAATAATTTTGGATCTTCAGAAGGTGACTGAATTTAGCAATACCACATTAAGTAATTACAGAATGACAGATAAAATTATTTAACTTAATAGTGAGGCAACTTTGAATCGCTATGGTGAAATCAGTTTTCTACTTAAAGATGGCAATATCATCAATAGTTTTGCAGGAAAAATATAGAGCAACATTATTAACACGTTGCTAATATATGTGTAAGTTCTGTGCTAATTTGGCTAAACAGTTCAAATACTTATCAAATTATAGTTTTATAGAAAATAAAATATTAGTTTTATTCTTTAGTAGTCTATATTTAATCAGATCTGGAAATTTTTAATTATTAAAATATCTAAGATTTAGATGTTTTTAAAATAAATTTAACGATCATTCTTAGGCAAAATTTAGGTAGAGGGATAACTAATTTTGGAAAAAATCTATTTTGAGGAAATCTAATATTCTCTGTAGTCACTAAATTAGAATTCCACTTGTATTTAAATGTAAATTTAGACTTACTCTGCTTATTTAAGCATGCATCTTTTAAACCAAATATTAGCTTTCTTTTGTCTCTTTTTCCATATCCATATCCATATCTCATTTACTAATTTTTCTCTCCTTTCCTCCAAATGAGGGTTACAAACCCAGATATCTTACAGGGCAGGGGAATCATATAAAACAGCAAAGTGGTGGCAGGCAGTCAGGTTCCCAGGCAGAGGCCCAAAATAGTAGCCTGGAAATCTGATCCATACACATGATTGGTTTGCTTGTTCTGCTGGAAAACTCAGATAAAAATCCAGGATTTGAGCTTATTCTGGAAAAGCAGGAGCTCTTGGAACACTGGGGCCACACTCCTTAGCAACAGTTGGCTGAAGGTATCGTTGCCCCTTTGGATGGGGCACAGGATCTCTCCATCTTACCAGTTACCACCACCTGCTTGTCATGTATACATTGCCTGCCTACCTTCCGGAAGCTTCTGAGTTTCCAAGGTTTTCACAAAAGGATAAACTAAATCAAGAGACCCCCTAACTCAGGCCCAAGACTCTACAACTAGGGTGGGAACCCAGAAGATGAAACGTGAATGGCAGGCAGGAACCTTGGGAAACAAAAAAGACAGGACAAGTCTCCTATACATATTTTGAGCAAGCCAGGAGATGGTGTGGTAATGGAAAAAGAAGAGTTGGGCAGACCTGTGCTTGAATCATGGGCTCCACCACTAACACTGGCAGGATACGATCTTGGGTGGTGGCTTGCTCTCTGTGGACAGTGGAGCTATCAATCTCTCTCTGAGGAGGACTGGGGTGAAGACTCACTAGGGTGATGAGTGCCCTGTGTCATGCACATGACAGGGCTCAGAAGACTTAGGAAGTGGCAGGGGAAAGAACATGAGACCTTCGGGAGAAAATCCGGCTCTGAACCCCAGCTGCACTCCATCATCTCCATGAGCTCCAGGTTCTTCCTTGGAAGCAACATTACTGAAGGAACGACATAAGAGTTGCCAGGAGAGCATTCAGTGTGGAGTGCGTTAACTCTCTCCAACCTTCTGTCACCATTGATCCTACTGCTCTGACTCTAGACCTAGTTCCACTCCTGGAGAAGGAGGAGGAGGAGAACCAGCTAGAACTGAGGGCAGGCAGATGTTAGGCAGCTGTGGACTCTGTAGCATTTTAGAAATTAAAAGAATGGGAAGAGAGACAACCCAAACTGTATGACTAGAAGGCAGAAGT